>NC_089815.1:19750821-20350821 GCF_029633855.1 Hoplias malabaricus | reverse complement strand
ACACACACACACATACACACAAAAAAGGAAAATCAGAGTGAGAGAAAAATCTTTGTGATGCTTCACTAACCTGTACCATGGAGAATATAGCCTATCATTGCTACTATTGACTCAGCAGTGCAGAAACTGCACTATGTAACTTTTATAACTCCTGGAGGTGGGTAGGGGAAACCCCAGGAGCAAAAAAAAAAAAAAAGAACATAAATACATTTGTTTAAAATTGATTAATTTTGTGTGGACTGTATTTTTGAGAGTAAATTATGTGGGTCATAAATACCATTGGAAAAATGAAATTATTAGACAGATTTATATATGCTGCCCTATCAAAAATGTAGTTCTTGAAGAGTAAATTAAAAGGAACTATGATTACATATTTAAGGGAATCCGGTTCTAATTCTAATCACGTTTGGTAATCAGATTATGAGTAGTTTTAACATGACTCAGCACAAGTTATCAGCTTTAAGAAGATTTATTCAGAGGGGAACTTGCAGGGCAATTTAGGCTTTCATATATGCAATAGCTTAAATTTTGGGAAATATTCACCATTAAATTTTACTTAAATATTCATGGTTTGTACTGAAAGAGGCGGCACAGTGGCACAGCAGGCAGTGTCGCTGTCACACAGCTCCAGGGACCTGAGGTTGTGGGTTCAAGCCTGGCTCCAGGTGACAGTCTCTGAGGAGTTTGGTGTGTTCTCCCAATGTTCACGTAGGTTTGTGTTGAGGAAGATAATGCAATATTATGAGTGACAAATTTGAATGAATGTTTGCTTCCAGTGCATGTTGTGACTTCCTTGTAAACATCTGTTAAGGGTCAGTCCTGCACATGACTTAAAGGATTTTTATCTCGCTCCTTCAAACAGAACAGCTTCAACTAAAGAAGTTCTTGCACCAGGTTCTTCCATTGGATTAAGGTCAGGACATTGACTTGACCTTTCCAAAACATTAACTTTATACTTTTTAACTGTTCTTTGGTAGAATGATATCTGTGCTTAAGGTCTTTGTCTTACAACATGGTCCATGTTCTCTTGAGATTCAGTTAATAAACAGATATCCTGGATTTTCCCTTAACAATTTGGGATACTTCAGGATTCAAAGTTCCCTCAATGATGGGCAAGCTGTACTGATACCTGAAGTTATGTAATAACAATGTTGGCAGTAGGACTATGCTCAAACTCCTCCCCTCATCCGTATATATACCCTGTGAACTCTGGTCATGTCCATGTCAGAGAAACTTGCTGCACTTGGCTCATAAAACCAAGGGCGTAGAATTAGCATGGACAGAAGTGACTAGCACCGACTAGTTCTTCCTTCTAGGTTTAAGCACGGACAATATAGTATTGTATATTGCACTTACTACGTTTTGTTCGCACTGGCCCATATTCTGACAAGCGTCTGAACTCAGAGGGAGTTTGGATTCTAACCTATTTGGACGCTGGAGTGGAGCTGACAGACTACCACTGAGAAAAGGGAGTTTCGTTATCATTAAACTGCTACTGGTAAAGTTTCCATTGCTTTCATTGGGCAATATTTCAGGCGCCCGGGTGAATGCAGAATCACAGCCATCAAAAACCTTTGCTATGAGAAAATAGCAACATATATTTAGCCAATCATGTTCCTTGAACTGGACACCTCAGGGAGTACATTGTCTATCGCCCTAAGCAGATCAGTTAGAGGTGAATTCAGGACACCTGGGATTATTTGTAAAGACACTACAGGTCAAAGAGCTCGGTCCACACACACACACCTTTGGACACTTTTGAGTCGGCAAACGACGTGTGTTTTTGGACTGTGGGGGGAAACCGGAGCACCCGGAGAAAATCCATGCAAACACAGGGAGAACACACCAAACTCCTCACAGACTTGAACACACACCCTCCAGGTCCCTGGAGCTATGTGGCTAAGTATATTTGTGAGTGTAAACTACTGGGTGAAGTGTAAAATATTAAATTAATATTAAATAGTAGGCACTTGTTTGAGGTCACTGTTTTTCTCATAATCAGGCAAATGCCATATGTTTTTTGTTAATTTATTTTTAATGTATTTCACATTAAATTAGACTATGATGTGCTATATACAGTAAATAGTCGACATGCTTTGATTTGGAGTTATATACTTTATTCATTTGGATTCCATTTTTCTCAATATATGTAGGTGTATGCTTGGATGTTTCAAGATGTAGACATTCATCAGGTGACACAGTTGGAGCGGAAATATGTGGATGCAATTCATCGCTTGTGGGCAGACTCTGGCCTTAAAATATGCTACAGTCGACGGCGAGAGTACCAGCTACTGGACTCCACAGAGTAGTAAGCTGAAGTGTATAAAATAATTTTAATGTTAGACCTGTGCAATCACACTGCAGTGGACTTGCCTTTTTTCCAGTGTGTGTTTCTGCTTTGTGTCCAATGATTCTGGATATGCTCTGGACCCAACGCAACTCTGATCAGAATGAAGCTGTTACCAATGATCAATGAATGAATAGTGTGGTGCCATCTCTCAGGCTTCAGATAATTACTAGAGCATAATGAAGATGTAAATAAAAGTGAAGGAATGTTAAGGAATGTTAAGGAATGTGTTGTGTCCACAGTGATGTACACAGCTGCAGATACTTTTCAAAATGACAAGGGAAGAAGAATAGATTCAGAAAATAGGTTTTAATCAAATTAAAATATAAAATTAGTCATATTCCATGGTTGGAGAGCAGCAGTATATTATTTTCAAAATTGAATAACTGCTTACAGATTATCTGAAGTTTTGAGAAACCAATTAGGAATATACCCCTCCGCAATACACATATTTATTTTCATATAGTAAATAACAAAAACGTTAACATGCCAGTGCAAGTGTGTCTTAATATTGAATTGAGAAGATGAAACACTCAGTGATATATCTGTTGAATGGATAAATAAATAAAATTGTCTTAGTTCTGATGTAAGATTTGCAGGACCGTATATATCCACGAGATGGCGCCTAATAGCTGTAAAAGAAATGGAGCATGAGTAGAACCTGGAACAAATGTGGAGAATTAAGTAATTTATTCTAATAAATTACTTATTTATTATATACATTATTCTAAATTTTATGGTCAGGCTCATGTTATGGAAATTCTGCATATTTTTATGTTGTGCTTACAAAGTGTCTCCAAATTACACCAGTTATTTGTAGTTGTCACATCCTAGCACTTTCTTGTTTGTTTTCCCCTTCTATGTGGCTCTTTCTGTCTATCATTGTTCACATCTCCGCCCTCGCTCCACCTTGTTTCCGCCTCCTTGTCATTGTCTTCGTTATCTGTGTCAGGTGTCTCTTGTTAAGTTCGTTTATTTAAGCCCTCTTCCCTCACTTCCTGGGATCGGTCATTTTGTTTTCGTGGTCGTTTGGTTTCGTTGTCGTTTCCTTCTTTCTCCTTGTAAAGCCGTGCCGTTATTATAGTGTTTGTTTCTTGTTTCTCGTTTCTGGTTTCTCGTTCCTCATTCGCTCTCTTACTCCTTTCATGACCCTCTAGTTCGTTTGTGTTTTGTAGTGTTTGTATCTCTAGCTTGCCCTGTCTCCTGCTCTTCCGTATGTTTATTAGTCATGCTATTTCGTGTTTCTTGTCAAGTTCGTTTGTTGTGTTTTCTCTTTATTAAATCATCTGTGTTGTAGCGAGTGTGTCCGCCATCCGTAAATTCCACCCTTCACACCCCCGTGACAGAATGACCGATCACAATAAGGACACAGCTAGCACGGACTACCCGTTTAGGAGATGTGTGATTCGCCAGACTCCGTTTCTCACAGGCCCCAGAGATCCCGTAGAGGAGGCTTTAAGAGCGGCCTCTGAATGGAGTCAACGGCTCCAGAACATGCCCGGCGCAGATAATTATCTTCGTCATAGGAGTCGAGTAATTGCTTCAGCGGGAATCGACGGATCCGGAGGAGAAAGCGGGCTGGAGTCTCCCCCTCGTTGGAGGATTATCCCCTCAGGTCCGGGGAAATTCTTGGGGGGGGGGGGGGGGTTTATGGGTAGGGGCTGTTAGCCTCCTACCTCAGGACAACGGAGGTGAGGCTAACAGGGGCGCACCTCTGGGGGAATCCCTCAAGAGTGCGCCCATCAGACCCCCTAAACCCAATAAATCCACAACTCGTGCTCGGCGAGCAGCACAAGCACCTGCCTCGCTGGACGTCTCAACTCCGTTTCCGTAAGAGCGGCGCCTCCGGCCGCTCCTGTTCCTGGAAGAGCGGCACCTCTGGCCATGCCTGTCTTCGTGCCCGCGGCACCTCCGGCCACGCCTGTCTTCGTGCGCGCGGCACCTCCGGCCGCGCCTGTCTGCGTGAGCGCGGTGTCTCCGGCCGCGCCTGTCTTTGTGCGCGCGGCGCCTCCGGCCGCGCCTGTCTTCGTGGACGACGTCGCTGCAGGGCCTCCTGTTTCCATGGACGTCGTCGCTAGGCACCGCTCCGCGCTCACTCCTGACCCCCAGGAGAAGCTTACAGGCCTCATGGCACGCCTGGAGCTCTCCTTGAAGGCGGCGTCCGCCTCTCCTGTCTTCGTAAGAGCGACGCCCGCCTCTTCTGCCTCCGTGGACGACGTCGCAGATTCCTCTGCCTCCGTGGACGTCGTCGCAGATCCTTCTGCCTCCGTGGACGACGTCGCAGATTCCTCTGCCTCCGTGAACGTCTTCGCAGATCCTTCTGCCTCCGTGGACGACGTCGCAGATCCTTCTGCCTCCGTGGACGACGTCGCAGATTCCGCTGCCTCCGTGAACGACGTCGCAGCTTCTTCTGTCTCCGTGGACGTCGTCGCAGATTCCTCTGCCTCCGTGGACGTCGTCACAGCTTCTTCTGTCTCCGTGGACGGCGTCGCAGATTCCTCTGCCTCCGTGGACGTCGTCACAGATTCCTCTGCCTCCGTGGACGTCGTCGCAGATCCTTCTGCCTCCGTGGACGTCGTCGCAGATCCTTCTGCCTCCGTGGACGACGTCGCACATCCTTCTGCCTCCGTGGACGTCATCGCAGTTCCGCCTGCCTCCGTGGACGTCGTCACAGTTCCGCCTGCCTCCGTGGACATCGTCGCAGTTCTGCCTGTCTCCGTGGACGTCGTCGCAGGTTCCCCTGTCTCCGTGGACATCACTGCAGGTTCCCCTGTCTCCGTGGACGTCACTGCAGGTTCCCCTGTCTCTGTGGACGTCACTGCAGGTTCCCCTGTCTCCGTGGACGTCGTCGCTGGGTCTCCTGTCTCCATGAGTGCGGCTCCCTCAGCCACTCCTACTCCTGTGACTTTGGCTTTGGCCGCTTTTGAGCCTGAGACTGTGGCTACGGCCGTTTCTGCCCCCGAGACTGTGGCTACGGCCGTTTCTGCCCCCGAGACTGTGGCTACGGCCGCTCCCGGTCTAACCCGTAGGATGGCCCCAAGGACTTCGGGGCCGATCCCCAGAACTGTGCCCAGGCTGGTCCCTCAGACATTTCCATGGACATTTGCCAGCCCTGGGCACCCACATGTTATATTTGTTCCAGTATCTGTTCCTGTCTTGGTTCCTGTCTCTCTTCTTGTCTCTGTACCTGTGTCTGCTTTTCTTTCAGTTCCGGTCCCTGTAACCGTGTTAATGTCTGTCCCTGTGAAAGTCCTGGTCCCAGTTCCCTTGCCTCAAGTCCAGTCCCCTGTTAGTCCTGTCCAGTCTACAGTTAAACCCTCTGTCCAGACCCATGTCCAGTTCCCAGTCCCGTCACGTGTATCTGCTCCTTTCCAGTCTCAGTCTCCGTTTAGTGTTCAATCAAATGTCCAGTCTATCTTTCAGTCCCCTGTCTCCACTCCTGTCTTCTCTCGTTCCCCATCTGTTCTTTCTAGTTCTGTCCGATGTCCGTTTAAGTCCAGTCTCTTACCTCCATTTCCATTTCTTGTCCTATCATAAGTCTTCTAGTTTCGTTTTTTGTCTTGTTCTTCTGGCCCCCTCCTGCGTCAGCTCCTGGAGAGTCTAGTTTTTCGCGCTCCGGGAGTTGCGCGTCTTGGGGGGGGGCGTCTGTCACATCCTGGTACTTTCTTGTTTGTTTTCCCCTTCTATGTGGCTCTTTCTGTCTATCATTGTTCACATCTCCACCCTCGCTCCACCTTGTTTCCGCCTCCTTGTCATTGTCTTCGTTATCTGTGTCAGGTGTCTCTTGTTAAGTTTGTTTATTTAAGCCCTCTTCCCTCACTTCCTGGGATCGGTCATTTTGTTTTCGTTGTCGTTTCCTTCTTTCTCCCTATAAAGCTGTGCCGTTATTATAGTGTTTGTTTCTAGTTTCTCATTTCTGGTTTCTCGTTCCTCGTTCGCTCTCTTACTCCTTTCATGACCCTCTAGTTCGTTTGTGTTTTGTACATTTCGTGCCCGCGGCACCTCCGGCCGCGCCTGTCTGCGTGAGCGCGGTGTCTCCGGCCGCGCCTGTCTTTGTGCGCGTGGTGCCTCCGGCCGCGCCTGTCTTCGTGGACGACGTCGCTGCAGGGCCTCCTGTTTCCATGGACGTCGTCGCTAGGCACCGCTCCGCGCTCACTCCTGACCCCCAGGAGAAGCTTACAGGCCTCATGGCACGCCTGGAGCTCTCCTTGAAGGCGGCGTCCGCCTCTCCTGTCTTCGTAAGAGCGACGCCCGCCTCTTCTGCCTCCGTGGACGACGTCGCAGATTCCTCTGCCTCCGAGGACGTCGTCGCAGATCCTTCTGCCTCCTTGGACGACGTCGCAGATTCCTCTGCCTCCGTGAACGTCGTCGCAGATCCTTCTGCCTCCGTGGACGACGTCGCAGATTCCGCTGCCTCCGTGAACGACGTCGCAGCTTCTTCTGTCTCCGTGGACGTCGTCGCAGATTCCTCTGCCTCCGTGGACGTCGTCACAGCTTCTTCTGTCTCCGTGGACGGCGTCGCAGATTCCTCTGCCTCTGTGGACGTCATCACAGATTCCTCTGCCTCCGTGGACGTCGTCGCACATCCTTCTGCCTCCGTGGACGACGTCGCACATCCTTCTGCCTCCGTGGACGTCGTCGCAATTCCGCCTGCCTCCGTGGACGTCGTCGCAGTTCCGCCTGCCTCCGTGGACGTCGTCGCAGTTCCGCCTGCCTCCGTGGACGTCGTCGCAGTTCCGCCTGCCTCCGTGGACGTCCTCGCAGTTCCGCCTGCCTCCGTGGACGTCCTCGCAGTTCCGCCTGCCTCCGTGGACGTCCTCGCAGTTCCGCCTGCCTCCGTGGACGTCCTCGCAGTTCCGCCTGCCTCCGTGGACGTCCTCGCAGTTCCGCCTGCCTCCGTGGACGTCCTCGCAGTTCCGCCTGTCTCCGTGGACGTCCTCGCAGTTCCGCCTGTCTCCGTGGACGTCGTCGCAGTTCCGCCTGCCTCCGTGGACGTCGTCGCAGTTCTGCCTGTCTCCGTGGACGTCGCCGCAGGTTCCCCTGTCTCCGTGGACGTCACTGCAGGTTCCCCTGTCTCCGTGGACGTCACTGCAGGTTCCCCTGTCTCCGTGGACGTCACTGCTGGTTCCCCTGTCTCCGTGGACGTCGTCGCTGCGTCTACGTGGCTACTGTGGCTGCGGCCGCTCCCGGTCTAACCCGTAGGATGGCCCCAAGGACTTCGGGGCCGATCCCCAGAACTGTGCCCAGGCTGGTCCCTCAGACATTTCCATGGACATTTGCCAGCCCTGGGCACCCACATGTTATATTTGTTCCAGTATCTGTTCCTGTCTTGGTTCCTGTCTCTCTTCTTGTCCCTGTACCTGTGTCTGCTTTTCTTTCAGTTCCGGTCCCTGTAACCGTGTTAATGTCTGTCCCTGTGAAAGTCCTGGTCCCAGTTCCCTTGCCTCAAGTCCAGTCCCCTGTTAGTCCTGTCCAGTCTACAGTTAAACCCTCTGTCCAGACCCATGTCCAGTTCCCAGTCCCGTCACGTGTATCTGCTCCTTTCCAGTCTCAGTCTCCGTTTAGTGTTCAATCAAATGTCCAGTCTATCTTTCAGTCCCCTGTCTCTACTCCTGTCTTCTCTCGTTCCCCATCTGTTCTTTCTAGTTCTGTCCGATGTCCGTTTAAGTCCAGTCTCTTACCTCCATTTCCATTTCCTGTCCTATCATAAGTCTTCTAGTTTCGTTTTTTGTCTTGTTCTTCTGGCCCCCTCCTGCGCCAGCTCCTGGAGAGTCTAGTTTTTCGCGCTCCGGGAGTTGCGCGTCTTGGGGGGGGGCGTCTGTCACATCCTGGCACTTTCTTGTTTGTTTTCCCCTTCTATGTGGCTCTTTCTGTCTATCATTGTTCACATCTCCGCCCTCGCTCCACCTTGTTTCCGCCTCCTTGTCATTGTCTTCGTTATCTGTGTCAGGTGTCTCTTGTTAAGTTCGTTTATTTAAGCCCTCTTCCCTCACTTCCTGGGATCGGTCACTTTGTTTTCGTTGTCGTTTCCTTCTTTCTCCCTGTAAAGCCGTGCCGTTATTATAGTGTTTGTTACTTGTTTCTCGTTTCTGGTTTCTCGTTCCTCGTTCGCTCTCTTACTCCTTTCATGACCCTCTAGTTCGTTTGTGTTTTGTAGTGTTTGTATCTCTAGCTTGCCCTGTCTCCTGCTCTTCCCTATGTTTATTAGTCATGCTATTTCGTGTTTCTTGTCAAGTCCGTTTGTTGTGTTTTCTCTTTATTAAATCATCTGTGTTGTAGCGAGTGTGTCCGCCTCCCGTAAATCTACTCCTCACGTCCCACGCGTGACAGTAGTATTTAATTTATGAACAAGCTAAGAAGCATCCGTTCATTAAACTCCACATTAAACTGCTCATTATCGTCTAATTTCCTGTAAAAATTGGTGGAGTGAGGCATTTTACCTGTTACTTTTAATCATCATGCCCTTCCTTGTCTTCCTGACATCTCCCTTTCTCTCTCTCTCTCTCTCTCTCTCTCTCTCTCTCTCTCTCTCTCTCTCTCTGTTATTTGGTCCTCTCTTACTACACACTCAATTCTCAGAACATTTTCATGATAAGAAAAACAAACAAACCCAGGACAGCATTTAATTAAGGCTCAGGCTACACATGCACTACCAGCGTAACACAGAATATACATCTTCAAAAATAACAACTTTCTTGTGTTCTTTCTCTAATGAACAATTTCTTATATTTGCATGTGCCTGATGCACAACATGTATAACACACAAACATAACAAACAGATATTAACGTGTTTTATATTATTTCCTCTATGCTGTTTGATACTAAACTTAATATAACTGTGTTTTTATAGCTTCTAGAACAACATGGACCGCATTGCTGCCCGAACTTACATCCCCACAGCACAGGAGGTTCTGAGAGTGCGCTTTCCAACAAGATCAACGACTATTCCTTTGTAGTGGAGAAGATAACTCTGAGGTAATAAGAGTAAATGAGTTAACTGCTTTAGACTCTTTTTAGTAAACTAATCTTTGAGTGGGGCGGCACGGGCGCAGCAGGTAGTGTCGCAGTCATACAGCTCCAGGGGCCTGGAGATTATGGGTTCGGTTACTGCTCTGGGTGACTGTCTGTGAGGAGTTGGTGTGTTCTTCTCTCAAAAACACACGTTGGTAGGTGGACTGGCGACTCCAAAGTGTCCGTAGGTATGAGTGAATGTGTGAGTGTGTGTGTTGCCCTGTGAAGGACTGGTGCCCCCTCCAGGGTGTATTCCCGCCTTGCACCCAATGATTCCAGTTAGGCTCTGGACCCACCGCGACCTTGAATTGGATAAGTGGTTAATGGCCTGTCAATAGTAACTGATGGTGTAGCAGGTAGTGTCACAGTTACACAGCTCCAGGGACCTGGAGCTTGTGGGTTCAGGTCCTGCTCCACACGTTGGTAGGTGGATTGGCGACTCAAAAGTGTCTGTAGGTGTGAGTTTGTGTTGCCCTGTGAAGGACTGACGCCCCCTCCAGGGTGTGTTCCTGCCCTGTTCCTAATGATTCCAGGTAGGCTCTGGACCCACTGCGACCCTGAACTGAATAAGAGTTACAGATAATGAATGAATGAATTAATGGCCAATACTTAAATGCACTGCAACTAGAACTAGATTCAGCTTTCTTTAATTGCATACAATATCCACAGTATGCAGAACATATTATTGTTTATCTTAAAGACAAAATATATAATGATACTGAAGAAGGATCTCACTTAGTAACAGTATACATCTGACTGGGCAACTCCTGCCTGTTGTTGACTGATAATCAATTGAAGTCTTGTTTGTTTATTTATTTTTTGTTTGACAGTCCATATTCTCATATTGACTTTATTCCCACGTTAAACATCCACTTAAACACTTTGTCATGGCTGCCTTTAAACAGCAGGTCAGAAAGGCCTAAATATCTACTTTGTGGCTGTCACTGAATCTGAAAGATGTCTCCCAACTGAAATGTAATGTAGCTTCAATATGACTCCGTAGGTGGCAGTGCAAACCTGTACAGCCAGATCAGAATTTATGATATATAATTTTACATCAATCCAAACTTGACCTTGTAATTTCAACTTTGTGAAAAATATAAAATAAAGTTTTAATAGAAATGTTTAAAATAATCTGACTTTGGATGTCAATGACGTTCCATTGGCTGCATGTGGTTGTGGAGTCTCATGCAAACAAGGGTTCTCAAAAGAGGAGGGTTGGAGAGCCAATGAAATTGGTTAAATTTTACATATGTAGTCAAGCTCCTTAAAGACAAGAAAATTATACTAATAAAGATGTATTGAGAAATTATCTTTTTTCTCTTTTTTTTTTCAAATGATTAATACCTATTTCTATTACTCCTTTTGTCAAAAAATACTATAACTGGACTGTTCATTCATTTTTTCTATTCATTCATTCTTTAAGTGAGATGGATTGTTTAGTTCATGTGGGTCAGTTTAGGAGTGTGATCAGAGACTCAGCAAACCCATAGATACTTGTTTCATAACTACAATTTAGGATGAATTGACAGATTTGGCTTTTTAGATCAAGTCACTGAAATGTTGTGCCCCCTGCCCCCTGTAAAATATTATGAAATACTATAATTTTAGGCACCTCAAGTAATAAGCAATAACTCACATTTCAAATCACGTAGACAACTGTGCTGGCGGGACCCACAATACTGAGATGGTGTAGATATCAGGACAATTCTGAATGTTTTCCTTGTCACGCTTGATTTATTGTAATTTCTTGTGACAGCAGTAGAAATTCTTGGATGCAATATTGTGTCCAAAGCCATTAATGTTCTCTGTCTGGCCTATTTCCTCCTTGTTAAATGAATGACATGATCAGACAGGGCCATTACTGAACAAATTTATTCCAGAAGCTAAGGAGGAAAAAAGAGCAACACAGCACATGGTCAAAAAAGAAATCAGACGTATCAATTGTTAATAAATACACTAGTGAGGCCAGTATTATTTTGGCCAAGATCAATTACTCTTGATAGATTACATGGGTCCTTCTGATCATTCTGGTTCATCAAAACACCAACAGAACCTCATCTGGCACTCTGATTGGTCAACTCACATTAAAAAATATTGTGATTGGATGGAAGACCCATTTACATGTTGTAGCCTTCTTCAGTATCTGCACTGCAAAAGCCAATATCATGATAAGGGTTAAGAAGTCCTTGCCTCAAACAAACGTGTTCTCCCTGCTGTAGGATTGTGGATGTAGGAGGACAGAAATCAGAGAGGTGGAAGTGGATCCACTGCTTTGAGAATGTGACATCCCTCATCTTTCTAGCTTCCCTCAGCGAGTATGACCAGAACCATAAGGATGTGAGTGGAGGATATTGTGAAGCTTTTTTTTCCTACTGCACTTTTAATCCCTAATTATCCTTCTCAATCCGAGTAAAGAGGTTTACATCTGCTGTTGACAGGTGCATTATCTCTCTCTATCTCTCTCTCTCTTACAGATTTCTCACACACACTGGGTCTATAATTGTGCCAAATGTTATGTTCTAAATACACTTGGTTTTGTGTTTCACAGATTTAATATACAGTTGTATTCACATTACGCACACCTGACACTCACAAGATTTCCTAAATAAATAAGATCCACAACAACTACAGTGAATGCACAGCATTTACACATTATGTTTGGTGAGTTTAAGATATTGAGGGGAAAATGTGGGGGAAATATGTGCAGAACTTGTGAACATACATTAGTTTATGCCAGTAAGTGATTTAGACATGATGTCTGCATAGTGCTAATTGGTGGATTATTTTCTCGTGTAGCCAGCCTTGTGCCTGCAGTCCAAAAAAGTGCAAAGTTCAGGCATCAGACACGCCTTGACCTCAACTCTGTCTCAACCAAGATTTGAAATACTTGTGTTTTGATATGTCCCCCACACCCTTCCTGTGTGTTATTAAAAAAGTACCTTAGTTTGATCCTTATTCTCTTGGAAAAGGAATAACCCACACTCATCTTCTCTCTCCTTATGTTGTAGAACCGTATGGAGGAGAGTCTAACACTGTTTTACACCACCATTCACTCAGTGTGGTTTGCCAATGCCTCTATCATCCTCTTTCTGAACAAAATGGACATCCTAGCTGAGAAAAACATCAGACCTGCAGGTGTACTTCCCCAAATATGCAGGTAAGATGAATCTGCTGCTTAAATCAAGCACCTTATGGGAGAGTGCAAAAAATAAAAGAAAAAGGAAACATCCATCCTCATTAAGCTGATACTGGAAACCCTGACCATGATTTTTTCCTTCATCAGTTGTGTCTGTGAAACGGTTATTGCATACCTCTATATCTCCAAATCTCCACTTTCTCCTTTCTGTCTGTTACCCATGGCAACTATAAAATGCACCCCTTTTTGCATCAGGATGCAGGCAAGACGTATATGTTGCTGCTGGAACTAGGTTGAAGTTTCACTCTCAGGCACAATGACTGCATGTATGATAGTATTTGTGATGTTCCTGTTGCTGATGTCTATTGATGTCAATTTCTCATTTGAATTGTACTAATGAGGCAATAAACGTCAACAAACAAAACACAGCAATATCGCTCTCTTTCGAATTCTGCAATAATATGTCATATTTATTGTATTTTAAGTTTTCCTGATAAAATCTCATAATGTTTCCTCTCAGAATGATTCTGCTGTACTTCAGATCAGTTTCGGAACTGGATACTTTTCTCAATGTTAATTAGTTTAACGTCTATATTTACACTCATTTTTCATTGCATTTACCATTCCTCTTCTCTATTGGGTGCTGGCTGCAGGTAAGCCACGAGATGCTGAAGCTGCTATGAAGTACATTTGTGTCATGTATAAGCATCAGGCCCTAAACCAGGACAAGAAGAGTAAGAGCGTCTACTCTCACTTCACCTGTGCGACAGACACGAACAACATCCATATAATTACTTAATACATTAGTGTTGGGTCCTATTTATAAAATTCATTATCACAATAAATGCTCATTTATGCTCAAAGTTTAATACGTATACAGATGCGCATGAAGCCTTCAGTCAGAACTCTGTGTTCAGTTCACCTGTAGGTTTGCACATCCTCTGGATGATTACGGATGTATACGGTAATTTTGAGAAGTATTTAATGGCTTCACAGACCACTGCCTCTTACAACGCTGACTCTTTCTCCTTTTTTTTTTAGTATTATGTAACGTTACATTATAAGCATCTCCTCCAACATTGCCATCTTTGTTATTGTCATGAAAAACATTTCACCCTGAACTGCTCCAGTGGATGTAGTGTTTAACATCCATGCCATCATAAAGGATGCATAGAAGTATGTGGCAGTGATGGTTACAATGTTTGAAATGGACATATTCATTTACATATGTAAAGAGAGTATAAATGAGCCTTCATTTTTTGCACCAAAATAACACCAAAAAGGGGACCTTACACAGTATTTTAAATGTTAAAAATTCAGAAACCATATTTCGAGCAAGGACAGATACTCTTTATTTTGTGTTTATTCTGAACTCGTATAAGCAAACAGCAAATTCATTAGGGCTATATAAGGTTTTGCACTCTATGAAATCTGAAAATCTATATTGTTGTTGTGTCATTAATTTTACCAGTCTAATTAGTATAAATGTTGAAACGATCCAGGTTTTATATGCAAACACATTCCATATGTTTATTTTAAGCATTTAAAAGAAACTAATATGCATCTTTTACCAGTTTTACATTGAGTCTTACTTTAAAAAACCCAAGCTTTGTGATGCTTGATTTTTCCACATCTAACAACTGATGAAACACTTTGCTCAGACTATCACCCATATTCATAATCAGTGAACTTCCTAGGGCTACCAGAAGATGTTTTACTCATTTTATGAAGCATTTATTTTCTTATAAATGTTCATTTTCATGGAAGAAATTAAATGAGAGTATTATTAGCTTATTGCAAAGCTAAAATACAAAAGCATTATGATTACACTAAAATAAATGGACAAAAAAAGCTTACGCTGACCTGAGAATGTTTGATTGTGCGACAATCACAAAATTTGCAACAGTCACATAATATACATGCAACTTTTCTTTTCTTAGTTCAGTATGCATTCCAGACTGTCTTCTCACTATAGTGACTGCAGTGGCCTTACAAATGTGATCAGATATCTCAAAGACATCTGAATTATTAGTTTGATTGTGGATGGGTGGATTTTTGGGCATGTATGATGATTAGTCTATAAGCATAATGGTCATCATGGCTCCCGCAGTTTGGACAATATTTCTAATGCTTGAGACCATTAACAGTCAAAAAACAAGGCTTGAAACACCTCTAGAGGGCAGCATCACTATTTGAGCTCTATGTAGTCACTGTGATATACTGCCTTAGGAAATGCACCTTCCTGGGTGTGGGTGTGTTGGTGTTGGTATTTGTACATATGTATATCATTAGATTACTTACACATTGTTCTTCTGTTCAGGCTATAGAATATAGTCTATAGGTACACCCTTGTTGTCCCTGGTGTTGTGAGGCATTTAAGGAGTAAGAATACATCCATGTATACTTTTTCTATGTTGTCTTCCTTGATTTTGAAATCAGGTGATATTAGATTAGCTTTGGCTGTTGTGTAGTTTATAGAAGAAGAAGTAGAAAGTGTAGTTACCTCTGCTTTTGATCATAGCTGAATCAAACAGGTGGTGTTGGCATTACAAAGGAATCGTAGCTGTGAGTCACGCTGCCTCAGTATGATGCTCCTTAATAATCATTTTTTGTCTTTTGTTTCTTCCTTTTCATGCCATGTGTTGTTTTTCTCCCTTTTTTAGACACATCATCTCTTTTCCCTCCCTCTTCTGTGATTGTCAATGCCACCTTCACACAGCCAGGCCCACCTACCCATACTTCACGTAGGAGACATTTAATCATAAGAGCAGGCAACGGATGAAAAGACTGTTCCCGTTGTCGGTTGGTTGGCCATTTTGCACATAAAAGCAGTACATTTTATTTAGTGATGATATTTTTTTCTGTGGGGATTTGTGTTGTATATTTGGATATTGTTTGCAATTTTATATGTAAACTATAGATGAACTGTATTTGTTTTTCTGCATAAATATGTGAAATAAATATGGTATAAAATCTATAATATCAGTAACAAAAAGCACTGTCAATCTACCTTTCATTCTCTTCCTCCGTCCACCCCAAACTGTTTCCAGTTTTTTCAATTATCTTGTGTTTTGAAGTGAGGACTTACTTTCTCACATGCTGGAGTAAACATAAATGTCATTCCAGGAAGTTTTAATCAAATGGATCATCCAGCTACTCTTGGGCAAATAATCATATAGCAGCTTTGTGGTGCCATTTAGAGGAACAGTATACGGATGTGTACCCACACAGTTAGTCAGGAAGCTCAGAGCATTCTGCCACTAGTTAGCTCCTGGTATTTACATAGGGGATAGAGACTCTGATCTAAGAAAAGACTTGAAATATAAGTCTGATGTGCCACTGTTCTAAAGGTGATGAAATATTATACAAAGCCTGGTTGTGGTGTTCTATGTGTGCTTTAATCTACGTAATGACTCACTTCACACTGCAGCTAACCATAACTCACTTTATTCTTCAGCACATGCAAAGGGCGACACGGGCAGGGGACAGGAAGGGCGACAAGGTGACATAACAGGGTGTCTCTCTCACACTGCTCCAGAGGTCTTAGATTGTGTGTTAGATCCCTGCCTCGGGTCTGTGAGAATTTTGGTGTTTTCACCCTGTATCTGTGTGGGGTTCCTCCAGGCCCTCTAGTTTCCTCCTACAGTGAGCTATTGCAATGGTAAAAATCTGTGAAATTACAGCTGTTTACAAAACATCTGAAGCTAATACTAATCCATTTTTAATGTGGATCAGTAAACTGAGCAAAACATGAAGTTATAGCTATAACATTAAACATGGAACCTGTGTCATTTCTGAGAAAACAACACTGATATGTATCACAAGGGTGAACTCACACACATGAGTCAGAATGCCACATGAAGAACACTCCCTCATTTCTAATCGTCTTATAGTTTTTCTCCTTTTCAGTTTTTGCTAGAGATGTGAAAGGCTAGACGGGTATCAGCCACAATCTAATATATGTGGTTATCAGTTTAATTCTGAAGTATTTCATCAGTTTATTATCTGATTCCATATACCATTTCTGATTTATATTGCCAGGCTTTTAAATGCATATGAAGATACCAGTGTAGTCATTTTCATCTCTAGGCATTTGAAGATACTGTGTCCAAAATATTGTAATTTTAATGATTGAAAACAGCTACTTCAAGGAGCACCCATTCTTGATAGAGATGCTCATTTAGTATAACATCCATAGAAAAGTATTAATGAAATCAGGTGCTAAGCTGCACATGAGCCTAAGGTAACCAAGCTTTGGCTAGTTGGTGAGTGAAAGACCACACATCTTTTATTCTTTTTCTAGTCACTACAGTCATTACATACAAGTTATCCAAGGAAAACAAAAACAACATTTGAAGCCTTTACTAAATATTGAACTGAGTATTAAACATAAACAATCCCATGTCCCGAAATCTTCACAAAATGTATTAAAGCAAAAAAATACTTAGTGATTGTTCATTCTCTTAAATGTTTTATTTACATTCTCTTAATTTTTTTTTACTGACCCAATTTTGTATTTTGTAAATATATTTTCACTCAAGCAGTTGGGAGAGTTGGGGGCAAATTAAGAGTGAAAATTGAAAATGAATTGAAATTACAACTAAATTTCAAGAGAAAATTGTCAGTTCAAAAATAATATTTCTCAGTGCAATAATTTCATAAATAAATTCAGGAAATCTGGAGAAATATCAGTCTGTGTCGGGCAAAACACTCTGAAATGAGCAAGACCTTTGAGCCCTCAAACAGCACTAAATCAGAATGCATCAAGCTATAAATTCAAAACATATTCAGTGATGTTAAAATCTTTGCTCTGGTGCCATCAGTCTATTGTTCTGAGAATACTAGCAGTTTTTTTTATTAGTTTTTTTTTTTTTTTTGGAAATGTACTTCTTGTGTGTTTCCTTTTGATTCATGGCTGTTTCCACTGGGAATAAATAAAAAAAGAGTGGTCCAGAGTATGATCTCTATGCTCTACTGTGAATTAATAAATGTGACTCACACCATGTGATTAACAACCTTTTCTCAAGTACTAAATGACCATTTATTATTGAAATATAATTTAAAGAAATGCCACATTCAAAACAGACTCTTTACATTTTGTCGTTTCTCACAGACATTTCAAGCTCTCAGACATTTGTGGCTCTAATGAACTTCCTGTGTTATTTTTCTCAACCAGCTGCTGGTTGGTTACCAAACCACATATAGAGCTGTCAACTATATAGTTGACAGAAATTAAAGGGGCAATGTATGCTTATAATCCCAGAAAACCTGGCCTATCCCCAATTATTGGAAAGATTCTATTTCTAACAAACATTTAGGAATCTATGGAGTCCCTTCCACAGTTATTGTAACAGCTGTCTGGTCAATAGAGGGCACCCTGGAACTTAAAAAAAAAAAACCCTCAGTCTTGCTTCATCTATCGCCCTAAGCAGTGTCAGATAATGGTGAATTCTGTTGATTATTTGTAAAGAAACCACAGGTCAAAGTGTTCAATCCAGACACACACAAAGAGAGAGTGACAGAGAGAAAGAGAGAGCACATTTCTTTATATTTAATTCAATTTAATTTAATATATTTAATATAATTTCTTTATTTCTTTATAGATACAATATGATCCAGCAATATAGAAATGTCTAATGTTGCATTATTACTGTTTTTGGTAATACATCTGCATGTAGTCTGTAATGTAATGATCCATATAATGTAATTTACCTTAAGCACATTAGAGCTGCAATTTATTTCAATTTTGACATGTATTCATCTGCTGATGAATGTCTATTAAAATGACAAATATTCACAGCTCTGGTGTCTTGCAGTATTAAATGTTAAATTGCTTTGGGATGGTCGTTGAAAATGAAAATGTGGTGCAAACAGCCCTACCTACAATATTTTCACCAGCCATCACTGGTGAATGGCATCATGATACACTGTGGTTTTTGTAAAAATAATTAGTTCTTAATAAGGGACTGTTTTCCTCACAATACATTTACTTCAGTTAAAGGAACGCTAGGTAATAATTTTTACCTTAAATTACACCTTCAAAATCATTTTGATGTTTCAATGTCCAGTTGTTAGTAGTAATGCCAGATAATGATAGGGCCATGAGTTTAAAAAGAAACCAAAAGAACTTCATGCTCACACCCCATGCTGAGCACCGATAACTCTGTCACTAATCTTTACACGGTCTCTGTGAAAGTAAACCACACAGGAAAGTTGTTGGAAATTATTATTTATTTTTTTAAGAAAGAGCAGTTTGTATTAAACATCTTCTCCCTCACTGTGGAGAACATAAAGCATAGAGTCATGGCTCTGGTTCATCTGCTCCTACTGCTGGCTGTACTGCTGCCCCTCGGTCACTCAGATAAGTGTCACACACACACATAATCGCACACACACACAGCCTGTGTTGTCCAGTAGCTCAGTGGATTGTCAGCTTTCAGTTCCAAGGGTTGAGGGTCTATCTTTGGTTGTGACGGCTGTCTTCTCTAAAACAGCTATGAACCCTATACTATTTATAATGCTCTGGTAGGTTAATTGTGTGGCTGGGTAACCCCGCAATACTACACCAATAAGACTCCAACACTACATTGAAGACTGGGACAATGTAGAATCTGTATTATGTAGTTAGAACAGGATACAAAATCAATGTTAGCAGATCACTGTTTATCAAAATATTTAGTTAAATTTTGTTTAGTTAATATCAACATATATAGCCCTTAATTCTGAATATCTCCTAAAACTGATTAGTAAAATAGGACAGTGAGTTTAATAAATGCTTTTTGGACATTTTAAAAACTCACAAATATGTCAAATTATGTGCAGCAATGACTTAAAGGTTAAAGATGTGGAATTATGCAACAGCAATTTCTCCTCCCTCATCATTCATGGCTAAAATGCCCTTGCACAAAGCACCTAACCTTAACTGCTCCCTGGGGACCAATGTGGCTGCCTCTGTGTGTGTGTGTGTGTGTGTGTTGTGTGTGTTCATAGCACTTAATCACTAGTGTGTGTGTGTGATCATTGCGATGGACAGGTCAAATAATTTTGCAGTACTGTACAATAGCAATAAAAACATGTTTTACATTTTGAAATGGTCCTTTAATGAAAACAGTCAACACTTTGATTTGCAAAGGGTGCAAAACATTGATTATTTCAAGCAAAATGAGCCAAATTTGCTAGTACATAAGACACCCGTAAAGGCTGAAATGGACAGGAGTTCAGAGTGACTTGGATAGATTAATACAAAAACAAGGGACAGAGACCGGGTGGAGGCAATGTATATAGGGTTGAGGGTAAAAGATGGGGTGTGGTCCTACTCCCACAATCATGCTGTTACATAACTTGAATTATTAGGCAATATTTTGATAGATTAACTAACAATAAGTATATTTCTAGAAGAAAAGTAATTCATCTTAAGAGCTTATTATTACATGATCATAGCTGTCGACTGAATATAATCAATAACACAGATATAAAAACACTGACTAGGTTCCATTGATTTCATTTACCAAGTTTGCTGCAGTGTATTTTTTAAAATGTACATTGTTTAATGGCAGTGGCTGGTGATATTAGAGCTTTGGTTCAGTGTTGTTTCTGAGAAGAGGGAAAAATATACATACCAGTAAGTACTTATAACCAGCATGTCTCAGTACTGAAATCCTGCTTCTCTCTCTCTCTCTCTCTCTCTCTCTCTCTCTCTCTCTCTCTCTCTCTCTCTCTCTCTCTGCCAGTGTGAATGTGGGCATCGTGAATGGCACAGAGGCAAAGTCCCACTCCAGACCCTACATGGTTTTTGTTCAAGGAAACGGGAAGCACGTCTGTGGGGGTTTTCTCGTTTCTGATCTCTTTGTTATGACGGCTGCACACTGCTGGAAAGAGTATGCTATGTTTATTACTGAATAGTTTTGGGCAAACTGACCTAATAAAATAAAAATCTAAAGGTTTTACCTAAAGAACTGGAATAGAATTGAGGAAAGTTAAGGACTGGATGAGGAGAAAAAAATTATGTTATGTTCATATGTGGTGAATAGAGGAGAAGCATTTAATATACGCTGCCATAATTTCCATGTTGATGCATTTGTTTTCGATGGGGTGTTCTCAAAAAACTGTTGTGTGGGTCTTTGGTGGGTGAGCTGAGTCTTTCCCTGTTCTGTTTTAACTCTTCCACAACTGTTTGCATCTTTATTTAGCATTTTCATATATTTCACTATCCATTTTGGTAATGTTGGTTTATTTTACTACATTAATAAATGTTTATTTAATGGACTAAAAGTACAAACAATGGTATTTTTCTTAGACTTAAACCAGACTAAATCTGAGAAGAATTTAATGATTAAAATAAGACTAAACTTAATACAGCAGTACAACAGTAATGCAGCACTGAGAATGATCCACCCCCAAATCATACTCTCTGCTCTGTGGGGGTCCTGACCATTGAAGAACAGTGTGAAGAGCGACAAACAATGTGTGCACAGCAACTGATGGACTACACTCTGTAATTGTAGAAGTAGAAACTGCTCCTGTATGGTCAGTGAAGCTGAGACAATGGACAGTGAATATAGAAATAAG
The DNA here is from genome assembly GCF_029633855.1 of Hoplias malabaricus. NCBI lineage: Eukaryota > Metazoa > Chordata > Actinopteri > Characiformes > Erythrinidae > Hoplias > Hoplias malabaricus. The sequence continues at coordinate 20,329,756 of NC_089815.1, read as the reverse complement.
GAAGAGCACATAATATTCTGATATGACGCTGTATTGAGTTTACACGAGAGAAACAAACAAAATAAAAACCTAAAGGTTTTACATAAATAACTGGAATAGAATTGAGGAAAGTTATGGACTGGATGAGGAGAAAAAAATGATGTTATGTTCATATGTGGTGAATAGAGGAGAAGCATTTAATATACGCTGCCGTAATTTCCATGTTGATGCTTTTGTTTTCGATGGGGTGTTCTCAAAAAACTGTCGGGTGGGTTTTTGGGGGGTGAGCTGAGTCTTTCCCTGTTCTGTTTTAACTCTTCTACAACTGCTCACTCTTTGAGTTCTATCAGAAGTTTGACCAGAGGACGATGGGTTCCACTTGTGAGTCTTGGTTCCTCCAGCCTCGAGGAAGTCCTTCCTTGCCACTGTTGCCTTTGGCTTGCTCGCATGGGGCTTTCTGATCCACATTGTTATCTGTTCTGATTCCAGTTCTGTAAAGCTGCTTTGTGACAACATCACTTAAAAAATGTGCTATATAAATACATTTTGATTCATTGACTGATGACATCACAAATGTGTGCACCTCAAAGTGGCAGGGACTCAGAGCAGGTTTAAAGTAAGGGTCATGAGGCTGTTACACCCAGTGCTGTTAGTAACCTTACTGATGCTTAAAGAATACGACCCCAGAACAACATTCATCAAATGTAATGTTACCCAATTTTCATTCTCCCACCATGCTCCATCATCCAGATTCTCTCACATTAATGAAGTTCAGTTTTGTTTACCACATTTAACTAATTTTCTTGCCTTTGTTACAGCTAGGAAAGTCGACTGAAAACAGCAAGAATGCTGCAAAGATTTCCATCTCTAACCTAAGCGAAGGCATAGATGGGTCTTGCAGCGTAGCTGGTTGGGGAAGAATTAAAACCAAGGGAAATGCAAGTAACATACTTCTGGAGACGAACATCACTGTCTATGAAAATTGTGAAACGTACTGGAACGACACCAACTTACTGTGTGCAGGTCGTGATAAAGGTGGATTTTGTCAGGTAAATTATCCTTAAGATTAAACCCAAGCAGATTTCAGTTTCCTGGACCAGGATTAAACGTCGTGAACTACCCAGCATTCTGATTGGAGATTAACTACAGAAAGTACAATTTAGTCAAGATCTAAGCTTAATCCCTGGTATGAAAAAAAAATAAAATAAAAATAGCAGAAGCTTTATAAAGGTTTAGTTCAGCAGTGTGTTAACGTTGCTTATGTTTTGTTGCAGGGAGACTCTGGTGGTCCTCTGGTGTGTGATAACAAAGCAGTCGGCATTGCTTCCTTCACCGAGAAGGACAACTGTGACAACCCCACAAAACCAAATGTCTACACCAATATTTCTGCATTCATGCCCTGGATTGAGAAAATCATTGAACGCCAGTAATTCCATTGTAAAGAGGCCTTCATTTGGTTTTAGTGGTGTTTTAGTTCACTGAAGGAAGAGCCTATGTTATTAAACCTATGCCATTGTAAAAGAATGTAAGGTTAAATGTTGACTGAATATGGATGAAGCACTGTCATTAGAACTTCACCTAGAACTTGTTATTTCACTATAAATAAACCATTTCTGCCTTAAAAACTGCTATGAGTTTTCTCACCACTTGTTCGGATGTCATCTGTCTTCTCACATTGCATACTGTAATTATAGGTTTATAAAATATACAGAATGTAAAAGATTCTCCAAAAATGATGCTATTAGCACTCGAGTGGAGTTTTGTGCATAATGATATCAAAGATTAAACCCATGAATGGAGCTACACCATCAGGAGTGCATTTATATAAACGAATGCCTGCATATTTCATGTGTTATTCTGTTCTTAGACAATATCGTTGTCTTTGACAATACCCACGATGAAGCCTAAAATAATAATATCATAATTCATTCATTCATTCATTCATCTGTAACCGCTTATCCAGTTCAGGGTCACGGTGGGTCCAGAGCCTACCTGGAATCATTGGGCGCACAATACACCCTGGAGGGGGCGCCAGTCCTTCACAGGGCAACACAGACACACACACATTCACTCACACACACACACTTACGGACACTTTGGAGTCGCCAATCCACCTACCAACATGTGTTTTTGGACTGTGGGAGGAAACCGGAGCCCACGGAGGAAACCCACGCGGACACGGGGAGAACACACCAACTCCTCACAGACAGTCACCCGGAGCGGGACTCGAACACACAACCTCCAGGTCCCTGGAGCTGTGTGATTGTGACTCTACCTGCTGCACCACCATGCCATCTAATATCATAATTATAATTATTAATATATATTAGGAATTCAAAAAGGAAAAAATATATGAATATATGCATATATAAGTAAATAAAATACATAATAAACAATGAACTGTAATCAAAATATATGAACGTTAATATGCTACAGCCCCTTATAGGGTGTGTTCCCACCCTGCGCCCAGTAATTCTGGGTAGGCTCTGGACCCACCGTGACTCTGAACTGGATAAGCAGTTTCAGATAATGAATGTGCCACAGAAACACAGCATGTTATGTATTAATACTACGCTAATAACTTTACAAGTAGCCCCTTGATCAGAATCAGGGTGTGATTTATACAATGACAATTATTGGGGTAAAAGTTTTCTTCACGTCCTAATGGGAAACCAGTACAGCGCAGGTATGTGCTTCAATAAACTGAAGTCTTACAATCCTTACAGAGTCTTGCTTGTTTACTATAATGTCTGCCGTACATTAATGATAAATCCATTACACCAGCCAATGTGTTCCATACAGAACAACAAACTTTAGGGGTCACCAACAATATATTATACAGCAAAATCACACAGTGCTAATGGTTACTACCATACACAATTTAGGCCTGAACATGACTATCATTAATAGCATAGATCACCCAATAATCTAAATCTGTCAGCTATTTTCTCACCCTAAAAATGAAATTCACATTATACAGAATCGTTTGTATGGGAATCAAGTGTTAATTAATTCTGAATACATGGGAATAATATCATTGAAAGTCATTGTAGGTTAGGCTTTTGTCCTATTTCATCCATTCATACTGGGACCAATACAGCATCTAAGTGTGAAATGTTAAGGGAAGTGTGGTGGATTGCCTTCATATAGAAGTTTGGCTATTGTTAGTCTCCAAAGTGAATCACATTAAGTGAAACGTTCTATATTGTGGTCGTGCACCATCTTGCTGGAAAAACTCAGGGAATGTGCCAGCTTCAGTGCATAAAGAGGAAAACACAACATCATGTAGCAATTTCACATATCTAGTAGCCTTGAGGTTTCCATTGATGAAAAATGGCCCCACTATCTTTGTACACTATCTTAGAGCTGCAATTTATTCCAATTTTGACACCTATTCATCTGCTGATGAATGTCTATTTAAATGACAAATATTCACAGCTCTGGTGTCTTGCAGTATTAAATGTTAAATTAATTTGGGATGGTTGAAAATGAAAATGTGGTGCAAACAGCCCTACCTACAATATTTTCACCAGCCACCATTGGTGAATGGCACCATGATGCACTGTGTTTTTCTTAAAAATAATTAGTTCTTATTAAGGGACTGTTTTCCTCACAATACATTTACTTCAGTTAAAGGAACGCTAGGTAATGTTTTTTACCTTACATTACACCTTCAAAATCATTTGGATGTTTCAATGGCCAGTTGTTAGTTGTAATGCCAGATAATGATAGGGCCAAGAGTTTAAAAAGAAACCAAAATAAATTTATGTTCACACCCCATGATCAGAACTGATAACTCTAGTCTCTAATCTTTGAAACGATCTCTGTGAAAGTAAACCACACAGGAAATTTGGTGGAAATTAAGAAGGAGCAGTTTGTATTAAACATCCTCTCCCTCACTGTGGAGAACATAAAGCATAGAGTCATGGCTCTGGTTCATCTGCTCCTACTGCCGGCTGTACTGCTGCCCCTCGGTCACTCAGGTAAGTGTCACACACACATAATCATACACATAGCCTGTGTTGTCCAGTAGCTCAGTAGAAAATTGTCAAAATTGAGGGTCTAAATGTTTGGTTGTGATGGCTGTCTTCTCTAAAACAGCTATGAACCGTTTACTATGTATAGTGCTCTGGAAGGTTAATTGTGTGGCTGGGTAACCCCCCAATGCTACACCAATGAGGGTCCTTTGCCAAAGATCCAGCACTACACTGGCTCACATTTGCAACAGGATTTAAACTGTAACTTGCTATGGATAAAAGAATCTGCCAAATGCAATCAATGTAAATGTGAACAGCTCCAGTGTTTGTGAAGACTAGGACAATGTGGAATATGTATTATTATAATTAGAACATGATACAACGTAATTAAAATTAATGAGTTTTTTTAATTTACATGTATCAGCGTATAAACTTCTTAATTCTGAACATGACCTAAACCTGATTAGTAAACTTAACAGTCAGTTCTATAAACGCTTTTTGGGCATATAAAAAATTCACAAATAAGTCAAATTATGTGCAGCAATGGCTTAAAAGTGAATTTAGAGGCAACAATATTCACACCTGAAGTGCCCTTGCACAATGAAAATTATTGGCAAATATTTTGATAGATTTACTTACAACAAGGATATGTCTAGAAGAAACGTATATAATCTAAAGATCTTATTATTACCTGATCATAGCGCTCGACTGAACGTAATCAATAACACAGATATAAGAAACGTTGACTAATTTCCATTGATTTCATGTACCAAGTTTGCTGCAGTGTATCTTTTAAAATGTACATTGTTTAATGGCAGTGGCTGGTCACATTAGAGATTTGGTTCAGTGTTGTTTCTGAGAAGAGTGAAAAATATTCATACCGGTAAGTATTTATAACCAGCATGTCTCTGTACTGAAATCCTGCATCTCTCTCTCTCTCTCTCTCTCTCTCTCTCTCTCTCTCTCTCTCTCTCTCTCTCTCTCTCTCAGAGAGTGTGAATGTGGGTATCGTGAATGGCACAGAGGCAAAGCCCCACTCCAGATCCTACATGGTTTCTGTTCAAGGAAACGGGAAGCACGTCTGTGGGGGTTTCCTCGTGTCTGATCTCTTTGTCATGACGGCTGCACACTGCTGGAAAGAGTATGCTCTTTTTTACTGAATAGTTTTGGGCAAACATAAAATGTGGCCCATGTAAAGATTATGGTTAAGATTAAGATTTATTCATTGTCTGTAAGCGCTCATCCAATTCGGGGTCATGGTGGGTCCAGCGCCTACACGGAATCACTGGGCACAAGGCAGGAACACACCAGTCCTTCACAGGGTGACACACACACACACACACACACACACACACACTTTTGAGTTGCCAATCCACCTATCAACGTCTGCTTTTGGATCATGGGAGGAAACCCTGTATGTTCAGTGGAGCTGAGAGACTACTCTCATCACAATTGTAAATAATTCTTTTATCTCCAACATAGTAACTTTACATAGGAAAGATAACTTAGCTTGTTAAATCTGACACGATATTAGGTCACTGGCAGTTTCAGGCTTCACACGTATCAGAAGAAGCATGTGCTAGTCTTCACAGTTTGTCAGCATGGTGTGATTGTGTGTAACATAGTAGTAATGACAGAGGTGGACAATTACTAAACTGGGGAGTAAACTGAGTAAAGAAAACCATTTTTCAACAAGTTACTGTCTCCTGGTTCCTCTTGTAGTGGACTGGATAAGGCAGAAGTGACAGCAGTGATCGGAGCTCATGATCTGAAGTCCAATGACTTTGAGCGTATAGCAGTAAAGGAGCACCACATTCATCCAGAGTTCCATTACCCTGCCCCCAGCAATGACATCATGCTTTTGAAGGTAAACCATGCTATTTACTTTCAGCCTAGCTTTATTGTACAGGTATTGATATTAGGACATGCCTTTCAGTGTATTCTGAAGTTAATAGTAGCATCTTTGAGTATGAAAGGTATGTTGTAATGAGTGTGAAGAACTGAAGTATCAAGCCCTTAGGGTTTAAGGTTAACCCTATGAACCCTATGCATATATCTATTAAAGATAAAAATACACAATGAAGATTTATTTAAGCTTTTTAGTTTATATTTGTTAATCTAATGCATTATTATTTGATGTGAAACCAAAAAAACCCTTGAAAACCTATAAATCAATAATAGGAATATGTTTTTGCTGATGACTCAGTTTTCTGCCCAGAGACAGCGTGAGATGACGTCATTTGAGTCAAAACGAAACTGAAAGAAAATGCCGTCTGCATTTTCCAATGCAGCGTCTTTAATTTTAATAATAGCGAGTATAATTACACCATTTCATGACGAATATGACACACAAATTTTGAAGCAGCACCTTGGTTTTTAGGTGTTTTTTCACAATGGATTACTCCCAGAGGCTTCACAGCACCGCGATGAGAGCGCTATTTTTAGAAACGGTAGGATCTGCGCTTTCTAACGGTATACGGAGCTCACAGACGCATTCAGACATTCAAGACTTTCAAAGCTGGTTATATAAGGTGTGTTCTACCCCGCTCATTGCGGGGTTAGAGTTGTTTGGTCTATACGCACTACAACATAGGAGGGTATTTCTGCTAGAAATAGATACACTAGCACTTTAGTTACATTACACTTCAACAGAATAAAGAAGTAAAGCTCTTACGAACACATTCACTAAATAAAAATTAACTTCTACACTATTTCTAAAGGATACTCAAGCCCACTTTGGTTGGTGAGGCTGTAGAGCAGAGGTATTCTAACTGTGGGGTGTGTGATGGGAACAGGTGACAAAAGGAAAAGTGAAAAAAATAATTAAAGACTGTTTTCATTTTTATTTACCATTTTCATATATTTCACTATCCATTTTGGTAATGTTGGTTTATTTTACTACATTACTAAATGTTTATTTAATGGACTAATAGTACACAAAAATAGTATTTTTCTTTGACTTAAACCAGAATAAATCTGAGAAGAATTCAATGATTAAAATAAGACTAAACGTAATACACATTTTAGTCTAAAGACTAAGATTAAAACTAAATAATCAGCTGCCAGAAATAACACTGTGTCCGTGTCACTGCAGCACTGAGAATGATCCACCACCAAATCATACTCTCTGCTCTGTGGGGGTCCTGACCATTGAAGAGCGACAAACAATGTGTGCACAGCAACAGGTGGACTACACTCTATAACTGTAGATGTAGAATGTGCTCCTGTATGGTCAGTGAAGCTGAGACAATGGACAGTGAATATAGAAACAAGGAAGAGCACATAATATTCTGATATGACGCTGTATTGAGTTTACACAAGAGAAACAAACAAAATAAAAACCTAAAGGTTTTACCTAAAGATCTGGAATAGAATTGAGGAAAGTTAAGGACTGGATGAGGAGAAAAAATGATGTTATGTTCATATGTGGTGAATAGAGGGGAATCATTTAATATACGCTGCCGTAATTTCCATGTTGATGCATTTGTTTTTGATGGGGTGTTCTCAAAAAACTGTTGTGTGGGTCTTTGGGGGGTGAGCTGAGTTTTTCCGTTCTGTTTTAACTCTTCCACAACTGCTCATTCTTTGATTACTATCAGAAGTTTGACCAGAGGACAATGGGTTCCACTTGTGAGTCTTGGTTCCTCCCAAGGTTTCTTCCTCCAGCCTCGAGGGAGTCCTTCCTTGCCACTGTTGCCTTTGGCTTCCTTGCATGGGGCTTTCTGATCCACATTGTTATCTGTTCTGATACCAGTTCTGTAAAGCTGCTTTGTGACAACATCATAAAAATGTGCTATATAAATACATTTTGATTGATTGACTGATGACATCACAAATGTGTGCACCTCAAAGTGGCAGGGACTCAGAGCAGGTTTAAATTAAGAATCATGAGGCTGTTACACCCAGTGCTGTTAGTAACCTTACTGATGCTTAAAGAATATGACCCCAGAACAACATTCATCAAATGTAATGTTGCCCAATTTTCATTCTCCCACCATGCTCCATCATCCAGATTCTCTCACATTAATGAAGTTCAGTTTTGTTTACTATATTTAACACATTTTCTTGGCTTTGTTACAGCTAGGAAAGTCGACTAAAAACATCAAGAATGCTGCAAAGATTTCAATCTCTAAACTAAGCAAAGACATAGATGGGTCTTGCAGCGTAGCTGGTTGGGGAAGAATTAAATCCAAGGGAAATACAAGTAACGTACTTCTGGAGACGAACATCACAGTCTATAAAAATTGTGAAACGTTATGGAACGACACCAACTTACTGTGTGCAGGTGGTAAAAAAGGTGGATTTTGTCAGGTAAATTATCCTTAAGATTAAACCCAAGCAGATTTCAGTTTCCTGGACCAGGATTAAGCCTAGTCCTGAACTACACAGCATTCTGATTGGAGATTAACTACAGAAAGTACAATTTAGTCCAGGTCTAAGCCTAATCCCAGGTCAGGAGAAAAATATCAGTTTTTAGAATTTTAGCAGAAGCTTTATAAAGGTTTAGTTCAGCAGTGTGTTAACATTGCTTATGTTTTGTTGCAGGGGGACTCTGGTGGTCCTCTGGTCTGTGATGACAAAGCAGTCGGCATTGCTTCCTTCATTGAGAAGGACAACTGTGACAACCCCACAAAATCAAATGTCTACACCAATATTGCTGCATTCATGCCCTGGATCAAGAAAATCATTGAACACCAGTAATTCCACTGTAAAGAAGCCTTTATTTGGTTTTAGTGGTGTTTCAGTTCACTGAAGGAAGAGCCTATGTTGTTAAACCTATGCCACTGTAAAAGAATGTAAGGTTAAATGTTGACTGAATATGGATGAAGCACTGTCATTAGAACTTCACCTAGAACTTGATATTTCACTATAAATAAACAATTTCTGCCTTAAAAGCTGTTATGAGTTTTCTCACCACTTGTTCGGATGTCATCTGTCCTCTCACGTTGTATACTGTAATTATAGGTTTACAAAATATACAAGATGTAAAAGATTCTCCCGAGATCTTGCTATTAGCACTTGAGTGGAGTTTTTGTGCATAATGATATCAAAGATTAAACCCATGAATGGAGCTACACCATCAGGAGTGCATTTATATAAATGAATGGCTGCATATGTTATTCTCTTCTTAGACAATATAATTGTCTTTGACAATGCCCAGGATGAAGCCTAAAATTATATATCTAGGTCATAATGGGAAACCAGTACAGCACAGGTGTGTGCTTCAGTAAACTGAAGTCTTACAATCCTTATAGGGTCTTGATTGTTTGCTATAATGTTTGCAGTACATTAATGATCAATCCATTACACCAGCCAATATGTCACATAACACACAACCTTTGTAGTCAGGGGTCACCAACAATATATTACAGAGTAAAATCACACAGTGCTAAAGGTTACTACCATCCACAACTTAGGCCTGTACATGACTATCATTAATAGCATAGATCACACAATAATCTAAATCTGTCAGCTATTTTCTTGCCCTAAAAATGAAATTCACATTATACAGAATCTTTTTTATGGAAATCAAGTGTTAATTAATTCTGAATACATGGGAATAATGTCACTCAAAGTCACTGTGGGTTAGGCTTTTGTCCTATCTCATCCATTCATACTGGGACCAATACAGCATCCACAGTGTGAAATGTTAAGGGAAGAGTGGTGGAATGCCTTCTTATAGAAGTTTGGCTATTGTTAGTCTCCAAAGTAAACTCTCTTTTAGTGAATCACATTAAGTGATTCATGTTCTTTAAAAAATAAAAAAAGAAGAAAAAGCATTTTAACCGATGTGCCTCAGCCATGTACTTCAGGTTTATACATCAATGTATTGATTCACTGCAGTAATATTTGTGTTTACTGTAGAACTACACACAGTAACTAATACCTCACTACTACAGCCACCAGATCAATGAGGTTCTTGTTCAAATTTTCCCTTCCAGTTTAAAATGGAGCATATTACATTGAGCTTGTAATAGTTGTTAAGTTCTTGATGAGTTTTATACATTTCTGCTTATGTTGTGCAGAACATACAAACAGTCCACATAAAAAAAAAATATGGCTTCTTTGAATGTTCTGTTCCACATTAGAAGCCAATGAAGTTACTTTCAAAATGACTAAAAAACACGTCTTCAGCCTGAAACCTGTGTGTCACCACTGCAGTATTTAAGATGGAACGGTGAAACTGAAAACATCTTCGTGGGAGTGATTTACTGAAGACAGTGAAGTGTTTGTAAAAAGCTAGATAGCTACTTACACGTAATGCATTATCTGCCTTGTGCTGGTGCTACTTTAATGAGGATACAATCCAAGTGACCAATGATATGTGTGAGGCAGGCGGAGAGGTAAAACTTAACTCGGAATGGTATGATCCGATGTAGGGATGAAATAGTATTTCAAGATTCTTCCAGGCATGGATGTTGTAAATTTATTGAAATATTTAACATTATATGTAAGAAAGATGTATAAATGTTTTGACCCCCTGTGCTATTACTTTTAGTCTTGTTTGTGAGGGTTCAAGTCATAATTAAGGGGTCAGCCACCCCACCCCAATCCCCCCGTAATTCGAAACCTGTTATTACATCTTATTTTGGTTTTCATATTTCATGTGAAGCCAGCCATGGCTTGAACCTCCACTAACTGAACATCACTGGACTAACAACACTTGAAGGTGCTTGGAGTAGCACATTGCTGTCCCAGTTTTGTTGTTAGCTGTAATGTCAAATAATGATAGGGCCAAAGAAACCAAAAGAACTTTATGTTCACACCCCATGCTCAGAACTGATAACTCCGTCTCTAATCTTTGAAACTGTCTCCGTGAAAACCACACAGGGAATGTGGAGGAAATGATTTTTTATTAAGAAGAAGCAAATGGTATTAAACATCGTCTCCCTCACTGTGGAGAACATAAAGCATAGAGTCATGGCTCTGGTTCATCTGCTCCTACTGCCGACTGTACTGCTGCCCCTCGATCACTCAGGTAAGTGTCACACACACATAATCACACACACAGCCTGTGTTGTCCAATAGCTCAGTGGAAAATTGTCAGCTTTCAGTTCCAAGGGTTAAGGGTCTAAATCTTTGGTTGTGACGGCTGTCTTCTCTAAAACAGCTATGAACCCGTTACTATTTATAGTGCTCTGGTAGGTTAATTGTGTGGCTGGGGAACCCCCCAATGCCACACCAATAAGGGTCCTTTACCAAAACTCCAGCACTACATTGGCTCACATTTGCAACAGGATTAAACTGTAACTTGCTCTGGATAAGAGAATCTGCCAAATGCAATTAATGTAAATGTGAACAGCTCCAGTGTTTGTGAAGACTGGGACCATGTGGAATCTGTATTATGTAATTAGAACAGGATACAAAATCAATGTTAGCAGATTACAGTTTATCAAAATTTTCCTGAATATCACCTAAAACTGATTAGTGAAATTGAACAGTCAGTTCTAGAAATGCTTTTTGGACATTTCAAAAACTAATATGTCAAATTATGTGCAGCAATGGCTTAAAGGTTAAAGATGTGGAATTTCAGCAATTTCTTCTCCCTCAACATTCATGGCTGAAGTGCCCTTGCACAAGGCACCTAACCTCAACTGTTCCCTGGGGACCGATGTGGCTGCCTCTATGTGTGTGTGTGTGTGTGTGTGTGTGATCATTGCGATGGATAGGTCAAATAATTTTGCAGTACTGTACAATAGCAATAAGAACATGTTTTACATTTTCATTTTGAAATGGTCCTTTAATGAGAACTGTCAACACTTTGATTTGCAAAGGGTACAAAATATTGATTATTTCAAGCAAAATTAGCCAAATTTGCTAGTACATAAGACACCCGTAAAGGCTGAAATGGGCAGAAGTTCAGAGTGACTTGGGTAGATGAACACAAAAACAAGGGACAGAGACCTGGTGGAGGTAGAGTATATATTGAGATTGGGTGTTGTCCAGTTCCCAAAATCATGCTGTTACATAACTTGAATTATTGGGCAATATTTTGATAGATTAACTTACAACAAGTATATGTCTAGAAGAAAAATAATTCACCTTAAGAGCTTATTATTACCTGATCATAGCGGTTGACTGGACATAATCAATAACACAGATATAAGAAACACTGACTAGGTTCCATTGATTTCATTTACCAAGTTTGCTGCAGTGTATTTTTTAAAATGTACATTGTTTAATGGCAGTGACTGGTGACATTGGAGCTTTGATTCAGTGTTGTTTCTGAGAAGATTGAAAAATATACATACCAGTAAGTACTTATAACCAGCATGTCTCTGTACTGAAATTCTGCATCTCTCTCTCTCTCTCTCTCTCTCTCTCTCTCTCTCTCTCTCAGCCAGTGTGAATGTGGGTATCGTGAATGGCACATTGGCAAAGCCCCACTCCAGACACTACATGGTCTATATGGGACGCTACAAGGAAATGGGGAGCATGTCTGAGTGGGTTTCCTTGCGTCTGATCTCTTTGTCATGATGATGACTGCACATTGCAGGAAAGCGTATGCTCTTTTTTTACGTTATAGTTTTGGGCAAACTGACCTTTTTATCTGACTGACACTACTGCCTAGTTTCTGTTTATTTGCTTATTTAAAAATGCATAAAAATCAAATGTGGCCTGTGTTCAGGTTATGGCAGATTTAGTACTGCATATTCATTTTTTTAGCATATTTTGAAGTCTTATTACATACTGCATTATTCATTAATTCATTCATTGTCTGTAACTGCTTAGTCAATTCAGGGTCACGGTGGGTCCAGAGCTTACCCGGAATCACTGGGCATAAGGCGGGATCACATCTTGAAGCGGGTGCCAGTCCTTTACAGGGCACATCCTGCATTAAACAATCATAGTTGCTCTTCTGTGTTTTCTTACAAATTACGCTAACACACGTATCAGAAGAAGCATTTGCTAGTCTTCACAGTTTGTCAGCATGGTGTGATTGTGGGAAATCTAGTAGTAATGACAGAAGTGGACAATTACTAAACTGTGGAGTAAACTGACTAAAGTTTCTGTCTCCTGGTTCCTCTAGGATTGGCCTGGATGAAGCTAACGTGACAGCAGTGATCGGAGCTCATAATCTGAAGTCCAACATCTTTGAACGTATAGCAGTAACAGAGCACCACATACATCCAGAGTTCCTTTACCCCTTCCCCACCAATGACATCATCTTTTTGAATGTAAACTCTTTCCCAGAGAGCAAAAAAATATTGGGCCTAAATGTGGCCCATCCGCAATTCTCTTATGGCCCACATTTGGCCTGGAATGACTGCAGTGACTCAGGGAGAGTCTGGCCTGATCTCAGTCACAACTTCACTGTATCTGAACCAGATTTTGGCATGTGTAATGTGTACACCTCAAAGTGACAGGGAGTCAGAGCAGGTTTAAATTAAGAGTCATGAGGCTGTTACACCCAGTGTTGTTAGTAACCTTACTGATGCTTAAAGAATACGACCCCAGAACAACATTCAGCATATGTAATGTTAACCAAGGATTTTTATTCTACAGTAAGGAGACCTTATCGCTCGAGTGGGAAAATCAATCAATCATGCTCCACCATCCAGATTCTTCAGTTTACTACATTTGTAACTAATTTTCTTGGCTTTGTTACAGCTAGGAAACTCAACTGAAAACAGCAAGAATGCTGCCAAGATTTCCATCTCTAAACTAAGCAAAGGCATAGGTGGGACTTGCAGCGTAGCTGGTTGAGGAAGAATTAAAACCAAGGGAAATGCAAGTAACATACTTCTGGAGACGAACATCACAGTCTATAAGATTGTGAAAGATACTGGAACTACAACAACATACTGTGTGCAGGTGGTGTTAAAGGTGGATTGTGTGAGGTAAATTATCCCTAAGATTAAACCCATTAAACCCAAGCAGATGTCAGTTTCCTGGGCCAGTATTAAGCCTAGTCCTAAACTACCCAGCATTCTGATTGGAGATTAACCACAAAAAAGTACAATTTAGTCCAGGTCTAAGCCTAATTCCAGGTCAGAAGAAAAACACCTGTTTTTAGAATTTTGATTTATTACCCACTGTACAAGCTAAATTTCCAATATCCACTGACCGCCTCACAGACATCCAGGTGATGTTAGCAGAGGATCTTCAGTGCACAGCACATGTGCACGAAGGCTCTGACAGTGAGTTTGAATCAAAATGGAACATGTGGGTTTTAATTGAGAAACTGACTTTGAATTACATTTACTGGGTGTAGTGGACTATGGACCGAATAACGAGATAAAGGATGAAAAATCAAAATGAAGAAATAAAGAAATGAAAAGTTTTGAATTAAATCTTTCTCACTCTGACCAGGACCTTCGTCTGGTCCCGAAGCCAACATTCCACAAACCACAGGGATGCAAAGATCCTGCAGCCCCCCCCACACACACAGAACCTTACGCACGCACATAAGGTCTACATCAAAGGATTGACCAGAACCTGGCTACGACACCCTTCCTCCCTTCAGAAACATAAATATAACAAATCCACTTTATGATGCTCTTAGACCAAAAGGACATCAAACAAGAGTGGGGAGTCATAAGCCGTATATGACAGTGGCTCCTAAGTGTCTCAGTCCTTATCTCGAGCCCACTAAACAGACACCCCAAATGGTCAAACTGATTGAACTCGACATGACCTCTCGTTAACCAACGGCATGGACCAACAGCGACCCCAAATGGACACTGGCGAAACTACGCCTAGCTCGGGGTCACCTAAACAAATAACGGAAATGAAATCAAATTCTGATTAATGTGCATAAACAATATGTATTAATGTCACTTTCTGTGTCCTCAGATGAACGTCCACCTTCTAATGAAATGATGTGTATTACTGTTGTTAACCATGAAAAGAAGTTCTGTCTCTGATTAGAAAAGTGAATTAACACCAGAATTAATACTTCTAACGTATCATTGTAACTGGGACGTAAACACAACGTACCCAGGATGAAATCTTATGTAAATGTTTGATATTAATAATCCAGGATACTCATTGTTATATATTACTAACATGTATAAGGAATTTCAATACGCGAAATTTATATTCCGTTTCTGTGAATCGCTGATTCAAACTCCCCCGCCTCTCTCTCCCTCGTGAGAGTCACGTGAGCCTTGAACTCGCATCCAATCGGAAAAGGACGCCTCCCATGGCTTTGAAAAACAGTTCAGCTCGGCACACAGAAGAGAGTTGAAAAAAAAGGAGAGTCGAGCAGAACAGAAAGAGACAAGAGAACAACACAATTCAGCGGTTCAGCTCAGAACATCTCTTCAAGCTCAACCTCTCCAAGCGAGACGCCTATCTCTTCTTCACGCCGACGAACGAAACAAAGAAGAACCTTAAAAGACTTCATCAAAGCTCACAAGAGACGTCTTGAATTAGCTAGAGTATGAAGCCTTACTAATACATCGAGTGATTTGAATATCTTCTTTTCTTTTAATCGTGTTTATGTTTTATCGCCCAATCTAAGTTTAATCTCATGACTGATCAAAGCAGGTGAACTTATTCGTGGCCAGAGTAAGAAAACACCGCCGAGATATAAGAAAGTCGTAGAATAAGTAAGTTTATTGAATCGATTTTCAGTTCTGGATCTGCAGTAACCAGCGAAACCTTCTTCCAAAACGTCCATATGGTTGGACCCTCCTACTCAGGACACTGAGCCAGAGGATCCTGACGCCGGCGCCATTACGCTCTGAGTACGCCCGAGGCGACTCGACCAACAAAGAAAGAACTCCACGCTGACCCAGCCCGGAAACTTCCGCGGGAGCGAAACCAAACAAGACGCCATCACTCCCAGGACCTCAGAGAGCCTTTGTACCCAACGAGTGGAGATAATTGACGAAAAGTAAGCTAAACTTAAGCATCTCCAGAGCTGAAAATTGAATCAAGTCTCTTGATAAATTTTGTATTAATTAAACCTCAGTTAGCAGCACTTTAGTCACAAGCCAGAGTGCCTAGCGTATCGTTAAAGTCGAATCGGCTTCCCCTGCGTTGATGCCGTGAGATTTCAAAATCATGCGCTATATTAAGTAAATATCCTTCTCTTTGTTAATAAAACCTTCATTATTTGAAATCACAGTGTATACAGTTTGTTCATTAATTTTCCTGAAATCCTGAAGTACTCACTTAGCTTGACTACTACCCATTCTCAAACTAATTATTAACGTTTTAATTGCTTAAGCTAATTATAAACTTTAATTAATATCATTAAGTCAATATCAGAGATCATAAGAGTTTGGATAAGGTCAATGCTATAAACACAAATAAATATATATATTAAAATTATATTCACAGAGGTCACGGTGTATGACCAACATACGCTACATATAGGCCTTTTTTATTTTTTTATTTTTTGGCGCCCACGCGAGGCCAGGAAAAAGGCTTTTTAGTGTACAAACTGTAAAACACTGAAACAATCTCAGCTTGGGTTTATGAAATACTTTCCGCTGTTTGTGTTGCTGAATAACTATTGAGATTCAAAGCTTGATGTGGGCAATTTCGTGTTGTGTTGAAAAACTGTTCTGTGGTATATACCGTTGAGAAAATTAAGCTTGGTTGTTTTTAAAGTGCGCGTGTGCGCCATTTTGCATGCATTAAATTGAGGCCTGGGTACACCCCCATTACGCGGAACTCCGTTCTGGGATAAGTACCGTCGGGAAATTCCGGCGAAGTGAGACCACCGAACCGAACACCTCCATTCGTTTTAAACTGGGTCGCTACCAGCGTTAATAACGATCGCACGCTAGGCGATTGGGAGGTTATTAAAAAGAAGCCGCCGAAAATACGGCCTGTTTTAAAGAGCGATCTGCTCTTGTCAGCTGTTCCAGTTAGACTGAACGCAGTTTCAGAAAAGGAACGACCCCCTCTGAAGGGGCTGAGCTGAAACTAAGGAGGGAAATTCAAAACGCCCCCAAAACAGAGGAAGACTAATTCCATCTTGTGGTATAAGCGCGTAATTGCAGGGAAAACTACTTCATAACTAGTGTCCTCCCGTGCTCCTCCTTGTGGTCAAGTGTGGTGCTACCCTTGACGTTTGATTCCCGTACACCCTCTAGTGGTTGGGAGGTTGAGACAACATAAGTGTTTAGCAGCCCTCTGGTGTTTAAAAGTTGTCATTACAGATGAAATTCTTTTAAAGTACCTTAGTGTAAAATCTCTGTTCCCCTTTTAAATTTAAATTTTTATTTATTTTTTTTGATAAAGTATCTGAGCGTTTAAAATCTTTATTCCATTTTAGATTTTAATTTGATAACGCCCTCTAGTATTGAAACTTCCCGCTACAGTGGAAATTCCCGTGCCGTGTTTATTGGGATTTCCACCAGCGCCGACTGGTGTCCATTGCTGCTATTGCATTACAACTTGCTTGTCGCCCTCTGGTGTCCCAGTCTGGTATTGCAATTTAAGTTCAGCTTAAATACTGAAGCTTGCTGTTGCCATTCAGACTTACCTTCAGTACCCTCTAGTGAAGAAACTTGCTATCGCAATTGAAATTGTCGACCAGTTCACACTGATAAGACTGGTATTACAGCTCTAGTGGCTGTCTCTAAACTCTGCACATCTTTTGATCACTTGCGTATAGCAACTTTCACTCCACCCTCTGCTACTAACAGACTCCCCTTAGAGATTCACAAGTGAACTCTAACACCATACATACTAGCAGTTACTCTTAGAGCACGCGGTACAGGTGAATTTAGTTCGGTTTAGTTAGAAAAGGGATTAACGGAATTAATCCTAACTAAATAGAAGAAAGTTACACCTCGCAGGTTAAAACACAGCTAACATGGCAGAAGGGACATTTCCCTCGGAAGTATATGTAGAAGGTTTGTGGGATGAGGCATTCTCTGTTCTGACCAGCATCACCAATGATGTGATGCCTGGACTCGCAGAGACGGTGCAGAAAGCCTCACAGGCCCATCGTGACCACATGGTGGCTAAGTGGGTAGAGAACCACTTAACCGACATCCTCAAGGGCAAGCCCCGAACTGAGGCATTAGGTCAACCTTTACCCTCTCACGGTCCCTCATACAAGGACCTAGATAAAATTGCGCGTAATATAACCCGCTTTGATCCCAAACCTGACAGTTCTAATGATATCTTTTCCTACCTAAAAGATATTGACTTCTACCTCCAAAGGTTCCCCGGGATCACCATAGATGACAGACTATATGTGATCAAACTGACCTCCAACCGAGACGTCAGTAACTTCATTGAACGTCAGCCAGACTATGTAAAAGCACGATATGATGTGCTGTGCCAAGCATTGGAGGAAGAATTCTCCAATCACCTGTCACAGACCGGACTGGCTGCTGCTTTGAACATAAAACAGCAACACCAGGAATCCCCTCAGCAATATTATAACCGACTCAGACAGGCGTATTTCGGACCTAGAAATGACTCCGGAATGGAGGAAGAGTTAAATTTCAAATCACTATTTATCCAAAACCTCCATCCCCACACCAGTCATCAGCTGGGAGTCTCAGCTTGCCCTCGCGCCCTGTCTAGCAGACAGCTGCGTGATTTAGCACTCAGGGGTTTCCTAAAATCCCAACAAATTCCCAACAGATGGTCTGAAACACCCCAAGTCTTCAATGTCGACTCCAGCTCCCCACATTTAGAGTTGGAAGGTGCCACCCAGGCCAATCCACCAAGATCCGCCCTGGACCCTTCCTCCACTCCGTGGACCAGTGAGGGCCCTCACACCAATACAAGCGCTACCCTCCTCGCAGGCCAGACAGAAATCACGACAAAGATTTCTGGAACCCTCGGGACAGGGCTGGGTATGGTCGTGACTATTACCCTGCAGAAAACCGCGGTGTGGGCCGTGGAAAACCATCACATCCCCATAAGGGATATGAGCGAACAGCTCAGAACCAGCTTTCTGATTCCAATAGAGAAAAGAAAGAGAAATACTGGTATCAAAATAAAGAAAATCACACCAAAGACAAACTTAAAGGCAAGGAATTCAGCTCTAAGGAGTTAGAGGACATCCGCCGAATGCTTGCAATGATCTGCAAAGAGAAAAAGAAAAAACCTGACGTTCTTTCTATCACCTCTATGCGGTCTAACCCAAAACCATCCTCTAACACCCCAGAAATGTTAGAGAGTTATGTAGGAGAAGTGACAAGCGAAGCTCCGTCTTCTAGCGCACCGTGCAATCTCCTTGTGACCCAAACAAACACTGAGGACCCAATGATACAGGGGGGTGACTCGCAACCACCCTCCAGTGCTGTTTTGGTTGTTCAATTCATGGGACACTTAACTGAGAAAGGGGTTGCATGCAAATTCTATTTGTCCACCATTGTGGAAAGAAGGCTAGTACATGAGGCCCTGTTGGACACTGCATCAGATGTCACGCTCATGTCTTCCGTCTTGTTCCACCAGGTTCGAGCCATTGCGCGGCGTGAAAATCGCGAGATACAGCTCCAAAACTGTTCTCTTAAAATTCAGCCGTATTCACATGCAGGCCTCACTATCCAATCTATGGCACTAATACACTTAGCCAATGGACCAATGACTTTAGTGCATCCAGTTCATGTGTCTCCTCTCGAAACAATTCCCTTCCTCATTGGCAAAGATCTCCTTAATCGCTTCGAACCACTGATTGACTTCAAAAGGTCAAAGATCTGGGCACAAGTGCGTGAGCCTTTGCCCATCTGCACCCCACACCACCGGGAAGCTCAGTGTTGCCGTCTCGAAATCCGGCCTGAGTCAATAGGAGATCCACCAAGTCAGATCTCTCACTTTGAGGAAGAGGAAACTGAGCCCATGGCGGCCACGCTAGAGACTGCAGTCTCTTCCTGGCCCCCTAGTGCCATGTTAGAACAATGAAACACATTCCTATGCACTTTCAATAAACCGTCCGCAACAGACGCTCCCGGCCTTCCCATCGTGAATGGTCTCACAATGCAGGACTATCATGTGGACAATGCAGTTCTGGCTCTGTGGACCGACAAGTCCACCATAAGCCAAACCCTCTTTAACACTCTGCGCCTCACTCAACCAAATATTCCTTTGGTGAGCAGTCCTTGTCGCTTTCCTCTCAACCCGTCATCAAAAGTAATGTCACCCACTGATGGAATTTGAGCTTTAACTATCCAGTGGAACAAAAGGGTAATCACCCATTATTTCTTGGTCGTCCCTAACTTGCCGCACGACGCTTATATTGGAAGTGACTTCTTGGTGCGCCTCGACGTCCACGTAGACACCCTCAATAGTGTGCTGTGGTCTTTGATGGATGTTTCGACGGAAACCTGGTCCTCAGATCTCAGCAACCTAGGCTCAGGACAAACTATTCCCGAGGTATGTCAGGTCACTAACCAAGGTTCACTTGTGGTACCTGCGAAAACCGCAAATGTACCCATCCGCTTAGTCATGCGACCTGGCCAACACTTAAGCCACGCGCATGCACTTTTCCAACCGTCACCTCAGTTCTTCGAACTAGGCCTCACCCTCGAAGCCACACCTTTGGTGGAAACACGAGCAAGATCCACCTATCTGTTCGTACGGAACGAAACCGCTCAACCCTTGACGATCCCTCACTCATCTCCTCTGGGTTGGTTAGTCAGTACGAAATTCCATGACTTCGAGTTGCGAATCCCGATCATAGGACCAATGCCTGAATCCCTGCAAAGGTGTTCTACACTCATCCGACACGAGCTGTTGCTCTCTTCTCAGCTCTGGACATGAGTAAAGACGCCATTTGCAGGATAGATCTCGCTGACGACAATCAAATGACGGTCATGATTCTTTCCTTAGATTCATCCCCGGAATACTCCCGGGAACCACCTCCTCCTCCCGAAGCGGGAGCAAACACTTCAAATTCACATACTTCAAAAGAACTATCTGACACCGAATTCCGTATCCAAGTCGAACAAGTTCTAAAGGAGGCCGACGCCCTCCAAAACAAAGAAGAACGTGAGAAACTCTGTGAAGTGCTTCTTAAATATCAAAAATCTTTTGCCAAAGATTCAACGGACTGTGGTCTCACTGATATTCATTCAGTGCGCATCCCCACTCATCCAGGAGCACCACCCACGTTTGTCCGCCAATACAAAATTCCGTTGGCATCCTATGAACCTGCACAAGAAATCATTGATGACTTGCTGGAAAAGGGCATAATTCGACCCTGCAACAGCACGTACTCGGCACCATTATGGCCAGTCATAAAACCAAATGGTAAATGGCGCCTAACCATTGACTATCGGAAACTAAATCAACAGGTTCCCTTGTCTCGGTGGCCGATGACACAATTGGAGCAAGAACTCCCCTCGGTCCGAAACGCTAAATACTTTTCCACCATCGATGTAGCCTCTGGCTTCTGGACCATCCCGGTGCAAGCAGAAGACCAACACAAGCTCGCTTTCACCTTTGCAAACCGGCAGTACACATTCACTCGGTGCCCTTTTGGATATGCCAACTCACCCGCGGAGTTCAACATTTTCTTAAACAAAGCATGCCCTGATGCCTGCGAGCGAGGCACCCTCATATATGTGGACGACATACTCATGCGTAACCACTCCCTACAGGCACACATTGACGAGATTGATCATGTTCTTGACCAGCTTACAACAGCAGGTGCGAAAATATCACTCTCCAAATGTCAGTGGTGCAGAACAAAAGTGAATTACGTCGATCTGCCCGTAAGCACTGATGGTGTTGAACCACAAGTGAGTCAAGTGCAAGGGGTAACAAACCTCGCAGCACCCACCAATCTTAAGGAACTCCACAGTTTCTTAGGAGTATGCAACTACTCACGACAATTCATAGAAAACTATACGGACCTAGCTCGTCCACTTTATGACCTCCTGAAAAAGGATACTCCGTTCACCTGGGGCGAAGCCCAGGAACACGCCATGCAGGCACTGAAATCTAAACTGTGCATGGCTCCATGCCTTGCCTATCCTGACAGTAGCAAAGAATTCTACCTAGAAGTAGGGTTCTCGGACCACTGTCTCAGCTCCGGTCTGTATCAATTACACAACAGAGACAAACGTGTCATAGCCTATGCTAGTAAAACTATGCTGGCTGCTGAAAACAAATACAGTGACTGCGAAAAAGCACTACTACCAACAGTGTGGACAGTCAAACATTTCTCCAACTACCTAGGTGGTCAGAAGGTGATTGTTGAAACTCATCATCAGCCAGTCACTTTCCTAAACAGCCAACGAATTCGAGAGGGTGTAGTAACTAACGCTCGAGTAGCATCCTGGCTAATGGCTCTCCAAAGCTTTGACTTAGAGGTACGTTACGCGCAAAACTACAAGAGCCCCCTAGGCACAGGCCTTGCTTCCTGCAGGCGATGCGAAGGAAACGTTCCTTCCCAAGTGCCACAAACTCCAGAAACCCTCTTACCTACCGTGGCTAACCACCATTATTTCGATCCTAACACATGCAAAGACCTTGTCACTGCGCATGTAGATGGTTGTTTGTTCCGCCGAGAACACACCCTGATGGCAGGGGTGGGTATTATCGGAATAAACGGATGGCCTCACGAACCCCTAAGTTTCAAATTGGGTGCTCAGTCCTCCCAATATGCTGAAATAGCAGGAATTCTCATCACAATCCAGTCTGCGGTCCAGAAAAGCATAAAAACGTTGGTGATCTGCACAGACTCCAACTACGCGCGCCTAAGTTTCACATGCCACTTGAGACTGTGGAAAACCAACAACTACACCACGTCAAACAAAAAGCCAGTTAAACACAAAGAGCTTTTCACGGCATGCGAACACTTGGTAGACACACATGACCTGCAGATCTACTGGAAGAAAGTGAAGGGTCACTCCCGAGTCCCGGGAGATGACAAAGAATTCAATGATCAAGCAGACAGCTTAGCCAAACAAGGGGCCCGCGAAGGCACATCGTGGACATTCGATCCCTCCCTTTATCCAAACCCACCCGACATCGAAGTCCTAGCTGTCACACGGTCTCGAACTGTAACGAAGGCATCGCCTGACAATGCTAAACCTACCATTGTCTCTATTAACCCTGCTTTTTCGGACGCCGACTTAGTTACTCTCCAAGCTCGAGACCCATCCATTTCTAAAATGCTTAGCCATGTCTCTGACCCATCTACATATCCCATCTCAGCCCAAGATCTTGACACCATACCAGGCCTTAAAGACCTATACGGCGCCAGAGCGTCCCTCCAAGTCGTCAAAGGCTTGCTAGTTCATGCCACTGACTCGCACACCTCACCTACGTTCATGGTTCCTCAGTGCCACAGGGGGGTGATGCTGATGCACGCCCATGACTCCCCATCTGCGGGACACAAAGGGGTCAAAGCTACACCATGCGCTCCGGCAGGTGGCATATTGGCCCCACATGGTAAAAGATGTGGCTGACTACATTAAAGGCTGTCTGGTATGTTGCCAATTTCAACCCTCGAATCCTCTTCATAGAGCCCCCTTGCAAAAGAAAGGATTATCCTTCCCTTGGTCAAACCTCCAGATAGACTGGGTCGGACCACTCACTCGAACAGTAAGAGGTAACAAGTACTTCCTCACAGTCACGTGTGCATTCACTAAATAGGTAGAATGCCTCCCCGCACCGAATGACACAGCGCTATCCACTGCATACTTACTGATGAACCATGTCTTCTCACGGTTTGGCCTACCCAAACGTTTCGACTCCGACAGAGGGACACATTTCACAGCTGAGGTCATGCAGCAGCTCTGGCAACTCTTAGGAGTAAAAGCCAGCCTTCACATTAGCTACCATCCTCAAAGCTCAGGTCAGGTAGAGCGAGCCAACCGAAATGTTGTTAGCATACTGAAAAAGTACGTAGCAGCAAACCAACGAGACTGGGATGTCAAACTACCCCTTGTACTGATGGCCATACGGGCGACCCCACACGATGCGGTCGGGGTCTCACCCTTTGAATTGATGACAGGGAGACAGATGACTCTGCCTCTACATCTGTTATATCAGCCAGGTGAAGCTAGCATAGCCGTAGCCTACAACACTCATCAGTACATGGAGGATCTACAGAAACACCTCAAGGCCACTTTCGCCTTTGCCCAGCAGAAACTGGAAAAAAGTGCAGAAGGTCGCAAAGCGTACTATGATCACACAGCATCCCACGACGAACTCCAAATAGGGGACAAGGTATGGTACTACATCTTTGTCCAACCTGTTGGAAGGTCGCGAAAAACAGGGGGGAATTTGGCCCGCAAATTCCTACCCCGATGGTTCGGTCCCTATAAGATAACAGACAAACTGTCCCCCGTTGTTTACAGGATCAAAATAAACAAAGCTCGGGGCAGTACTGAACTCAAATGGGTCCACCGAAACCAAATCCGACCACACACAACCCCCATGGGACTTGTAGGGGATACTAACGCTTGTGTTAGATCATAAACGATAGAACCAAAGGCAGGAAGGGTGTTGGTTAACAAACAACTACAACCTTCTACTCACACCTTAGTTCTCCTATCCCTTTTCCCTTTTTCTCTCACTCTTTAGCAGGCAACGAGCTTCTAACCAGACTGAGGACACTCAGGGTGCAAGACCCTAGTCCCTCATCGTCAATTATTGTAGAGTGTTTACCCTAGGAAACTTTTATCAAAAGGGGGGTTTAATGAAAAATTTTATAACTTGTCTAAAACGACTCGCCGTAAATACCCTAAGTCTAACCATGAGCATCTCTTCCGGTAGGATGGCCCCGCTGCTCATTCTCCTGATCGTCGGCTCCCTAGGAACCGCCGTGCTCCCTGAAGTGATTGAACCGGGTCCTGACTCAGGAATGATACTGAAAGACCAGCCGGGACTGCTAATCACTAATTGCCGCCTCCATACCCAGAGAGTATTTGTACGGTTGAATCCCGCCGAAGCGTGTAGCAAAAACCTACCGATAACCACTCTGCAGACTGGCCGGAATGGAGTTAGATGGACTGAGGAAGCTATCAGCCATGCTGAAGCCGACGTAACTCATATGCTCCGCCAGCTACAAAAGTTTACCGTAACGCAATCAGAACTAAATGGTTTTAACAAACGACCTAAACGCTTCATAGGCGGATTGCTAATGGCAGCTGCAACTGTGGGATCACTACTGAGTCTCGGAACGTCCGCCGTCAATGCCGTCAATGTAGACACTGTTAAACGTCAAGTGGGGGAATTGCAAGCTGAAATTCCAAACATTAAAACCCAATTAGACAAACAGCAGCAGCACCTGCAAACAATTGGGCAAACCCTACGTGGCACCGTCGTAGTGCTCAACGCTCACAGTGTCGCTTTGAACAAAACGCTCCAGACGGTTAACTCTATGCTTTCAGTAGTGCAACTTGACCTTGCCCACATCCAGCTTGTGAATATGTTATTGTCTGATATGCTACAAGAAATCAGCTCCTCTGTGGATAGCCTAGCCATGGGGAGAATTCCTCCCTACCTGGTGCCTCTATCCTTAGTACAGGAGATTTTGTCTACAGCAACTCGAGAAGTAGTTACTGATCTCCAGGCCCACCTAGCCTATACCTTAGGTAGCGCCATCCCAATTTACGTTAATCCTCAAGACCGATAATTAGCATTCATCATTAACCTTCCCATAATGGCGCCTGAAAACATATGCCGTTTGAAAGATGTTGTCAACGTTGGCTTCTGGCAAGATTCTGCCTACGTTCGTGTAAAGACAACATCTCTTGTAGCATACCAAGACGATAATCCTGACCTATATCTAGTACCCAATTTGCTTATGTGCACACTCACTAAATATATTCACTACTTGTGCCCTAGAAAACCTTTCATTCATGACAGCGCAAATGGGATCTGTGGCCTCAAGCCTATGATGAGTAATACTCAATGCCCGGTAGTCGTCACACCCCGACGTTTAGTAACTAGTACTCAAGCTGAGATTATTGGAAATCGTTGGTTGGTTAACACCCCCTTTAGAGAGGCCCTACTAACCTATGATCAACATGACACCTCAGAAAGGGAACTCCTTCCTCGCCAAACCTTCTGGGTAGACGTCCCCGTAAATGCAATCCTACACGTAGGAGACCTGGCCCTGTATCACCTAAACCCTGACCAATATGAGAGCGACATAGAAATCTCAGAGTTCTTCTCCAAACACACCATCGAGCTAGATACTAAAACACTAACTCGCCTAGAATAAGAGGGAACCCAAGTCATTGATCTAACCCCCATAGATAACACTCTTAGAGAGTTGTCGTCTCAACCCCTATGGCCAGTTCAGCCTGTCACCTATGCATGGTCCACTCCGGACACCTTACTAGTTACCCTGGTAGGATTAGGATATCTCTTGACTTTTGGTATAGCCTGGTTCTATTTCAAACGCACTCGAGCCCTCCAGAGCAGGTTAGAAACTTGGTCTAATAAAATGGTCAAATTCGTTAGACATAAAAGAGCCCAGAGAGGTGAACCCCCAAGTTTTAGATATGAAGCCGAAGGCCATGTCGAAGAATCAGCTCTCGAGGTTGCGTTTGAACAAGACCTACCCCTAAATAATTAGAATCCCTTCAGCATGCAAACATACACATTCCATATGCACCCATACACTGATAGGAAAACATCAGCTCTGGAAATGTGTTTGAATATACTTTCTGATCTCACCTTCCTCCACAGCAAAAGTTCTTTTCAGCTCCATGCTCCCTGCCGAACCATAAAACTGAAAAGAAAGGGGGGAATGTAGTGGACTATGGACCGAATAACGAGATAAAGGATGAAAAATCAAAATGAAGAAATAAAGAAATGAAAAGTTTTGAATTAAATCTTTCTCACTCTGACCAGGACCTTCGTCTGGTCCCGAAGCCAACATTCCACAAACCACAGGGATGCAAAGATCCTACAGCCCCCCCCCCCACACACAGACCCTTACGCACGCACATAAGGTCTACATCAAAGGATTGACCAGAACCTGGCTACGACACAGTTCCTCCCTTCAGAAACATAAAGATAACAAATCCACTTTATGATGCTCTTAGACCAAAAGGACATCAAACAAGAGTGGGGAGTCATAAGCCGTATATGACAGTGGCTCCTAAGTGTCTCAGTCCTTATCTCGAGCCCACTAAACAGACAGCCCAGATGGTCAAACTGATTGAACTCGACGTGACCTCTCGTTAACCAACGGCATGGACCAACAGCGACCCCAAATGGACACTGGCGAAACTACGCCTCGCTCGGGGTCGTCTAAACAAATAACAGAAATGAAATCAAATTCTGATTAATGTGCATAAACAATATGTATTAATGTCACTTTCTGTGTCCTCAGATGAACGTCCACCTTCTAATGAAATGATGTGTATTACTGTTGTTAACCATGAAAAGAAGTTCTGTCTCTGATTAGAAAAGTGAATTAACACCAGAATTAATACTTCTAACGTATCATTGTAACTGGGACGTAAACACAACGTACCCAGGATGAAATCTTATGTAAATGTTTGATATTAATAATCCAGGATACTCATTGTTATATATTACTAACATGTATAAGGAATTTCAATACGCGAAATTTATATTCCGTTTCTGTGAATCGCTGATTCAAACTCCCCCTCCTCTCTCTCCCTCATGAGAGTCACGTGAGCCTCAAACTCGCATCCAATCGGAAAAGGACGCCTCCCATTAGGGCGTGACCGCGCTGGCTTTGAAAAACAGTTCAGCTCGGCACACAGAAGAGAGTTGAAAAAAAAGGAGAGTCGAGCAGAACAGAAAGAGACAAGAGAACAACACAATTCAGTGGTTCAGCTCAGAACATCTCTTCAAGCTCAACCTCTCCAAGTGAGACGCCTATCTCTTCTTCACGCCAACGAACGAAACAAAGAAGAACCTTAAAAGACTTCATCAAAGCTCACAAGAGACGTCTTGAATTAGCTAGAGTATGAAGCCTTACTAATACGTCGAGTGATTTGAATATCTTCTTTTCTTTTAATTGTGTTCATGTTTTATCACCCAATCTAAGTTTAATCTCACGACTGATCAAAGCAGGTGAACTTATTCGTGGCCAGAGTAAGAAAACACCGCTGAGATATAAGAAAGTCGTAGAATAAGTAAGTTTATTGAATCGATTTTCAGTTCTGGATCTGCAGTAACCAGCGAAACCTTCGTCCAAAACGTCCATATGGTTGGACCCTCCTACTCAGGACACTGAGCCAGAGGATCCTGACGCCGGCGCCATTATGCTCCGAGTACGCCCGAGGCGACTTGACCAACAAAGAAAGAACTCCACGCTGACCCAGCCCGGAAACTTCCGCGGGAGCGAAACCAAACAAGACGCCATCACTCCCAGGACCTCAGAGAGCCTTTGTACCCAACGAGTGGAGATAATCGACGAAAAGTAAGCTAAACTTACGCATGTCCAGAGCTGAAAATTGAATCAAGTCTCTTGATAAATTTTGTATTAATTAAACCTCAGTTAGCAACACTTTAGTCACAAGCCAGAGTGCCTAGCGTATCGTTAAAGTCGAATCGGCTTCCCCTGCGTTGATGCCGTGAGATTTCAAGATCATGCGCTATGTTAAGTAAATATCCTTCTCTTTGTTAATAAAACCTTCATTATTTGAAATCACGGTGTATATAGTTTGTTCATTAATTTTCCTGAAAATCCTGAAGTACTCACTTAGCTTGACTACTACCCATTCACAAACTAATTATTAACGTTTTAATTGCTTAAGCTAATTATAAACTTTAATTAATATCATTAAGTCAATATCAGAGATCATAAGAGTTTGGATAAGGTCAACGCTATAAACACAAATAAATATATATATTAAAATTATATTCACAGAGGTCACGGTGTATGACCAACATACGCTACACTGGGAAAATGGACTTTCTGCAGCACAGGTCCTTCTCTCACCCTCACATAGGCATTTGTTTAATTCAGGATTTCAGAAAAAGTGCCGAATTGAGTGCACTATAGCCCATGTTTCACTGACAAAGCCCTGTGAGGATGAGTGGGAGGATTTGGGTCCATGGTTGCATAAATGCACCCTTTTGGGAAATTGGGAAAATGATGGTGGGGTACAGAGAAGCAGGAGAACAGGGGTTTTCCGAATCCCTTACACAGCTATGGTTTCTGTTTTTCGCACTGTTGAACTCGTCGATCCGCAGACACACACAGGCCAGAGCTGCGTAGGGGGTTCAGTTCCTACTGGGGAGTTGACAATGATTCCTGAGTGTCTATGGGCAAAAAATAACTTGACTTGACTTGACCAGTCGTGGTCACTCCAAAAAGCGATTACCGACCAAAAAAAAAAGTCAGTATCCTCTGAAACATGATGCTGCAGAGGGTATCACCCCGGTATTTGACTTGTTCGTTGAGGCTGGGGTGACCGTTTCGTGTCCAGAATCTCCAGTCCAAACTCCAATATTTCCGGTGAAAAAAATCTGTGGTCTGTGGGAGCCTGATGAATGGACGTTTGTACAGGATTTACAAGCTGTAAATTCCGCCATTCAACCGCGCGCGCCAGAGGTTCCGAATCCACACACAATTCTATCGCAGTTACCTGTAAATAGTACTCATTGTTCTGTAATTGATTTAGCAAATGCATTTTTCAGCATTCCGGTCCATCCGGAAAGCCAGTACTGGTTTGATTTTTCATTCAAGTGTAAATTGTGGACATCGACACGCGTGCCCCAGGGGTACGCTGAGTCCCCAACTATTTTCAATGCAGCTCTTAAGGCTGATTTGGAAGATTTTGTTTTTCCAGGGGGGAGTGAGCTTGTACAATACATCAATTATCTGCTGGTGTGTTCACCTGATGCAGAAACATGCAAAGAAGACACAATAGCACTGTTGTGTTTCTTAGCAGAGAGGGGACACAAAGTCAGTCAGAAAAAACTTCAATTTGTTCAACAACAAGTGTCTTGTTTAGGACATGACATAGCTGCAGGGGGAAAATCACTGTCCTCCTCACGAGTGCAGGCAGTTTGCCAAATTCCAAAACCTGTAACTAAAAGGCAGCTGATGAGTTTTCTGGGTATGACATCCTACCATAGACAGTGGATTCTAAATTATGCAGAGCAAGAAGCATCATTACCTGCTCTAATTCATGGGAAAGGACTATCCACTCATGACAAAGGGTTTGCCTAAGTGTCTGTGTGCAGTAGTGGCAGCAGAGAGAGCAGTTTTAGCCTCCCGAGATATTGTGTGTTACAATCTGCTGACATTGTTAGTCCTACATGCAGTTTCAATGATTTTGTTGGAGCAGAAAACATCTCACTTGTCAGCAGCAAGATGGTTGCCATATCATGTTATGCTGCTCAAATTGCCCAATGTCACTATTCAGCGTTGTACAATTTTAAATCCAGCAGCTTTACTCCCTACATCAGATGATGGAGAACCTCATGACTGTTTAGTAGCCATTTCACAGGTGTGTTCCTCCAGGCCTGATTTAACTGATGTTCCAATTCATAACGCTGATCTTAATTTGTATGTGGATGGATCCGCATCTCGCGATGACTGCGGGAAAAACAGAGTGGGATTTGCAGTTGTGACCTTGCATGAGTGTTTGTGTTCTGGCAGGCTTTCAAGTTCTCTATCAGCACAAGCAGCAGAGTTAGTGGCTTTCACAGGAGCATGCAAACTGAATGTCGTTGGAGGCAAAGCTACACTCTCTGAAACCAGGAGAATGGATGGTGATAAAGGATCACAGACATAAGCACTGGAGAAATCAACGGTGGTTGGGGCCCTTCCAAGTCCTGCTCACTACTGAAACTGCGGTGAAGGTCGAGGAACGCGCACCCTGGATCCACGTGATGCACTGCAAAAGGCACCAACCTTACAGAAAGACGACAGCGATGCTGTGTAGCAAGAATGAATGTTAACCAACTGTTAATCATTTGGTTGTTGGCACCAGCATTGACTAGGTCATTTCAAGGTTCAGGCTATCCCAGCAACAACATACGGTCAGGTACAAATCTTTGGCATCAAAAAGCTAAATACGCTGTCACAACAGCCACAAATTCATCATGTCATGTCTGTATGGGGGCCCGGGACATTCCAATTTGCCATTTCCTTAAAATGCTTCCACTTGTGCCAAATACATGAGAAAAATGCATCCAGATCCATTAAAGATAGAATGCTCACTGCAGGGGAATAAAAGTAGAAGGTGTAAGGATGAAGACATCTTAGACCAGTCAATAAAGAGGGGCTATATGTTTCCTAGAGATTGCACTCTAGCAGCTGGCTCAATAACATTCAATTATTCAGTTATACATCGTGAATGTCCCACATGGCTTAAATCTTTCTTAATGTTGTCCCCTACAGGGATGATTGAAAACCCAGATGATTATGTTGACAATTTGGATGCTCCCTATGAGCGTTACACCAGAAACTTGTCAAAGGACATAATGTGTGTTGTATCGAACCGCTTGCGCCCTTGCGCTATAGAAGTGGGACAGGTACACGTGCACTAGTCATGTTGGCAGAGCCGACTCTTATTTTTCCTGAATCCAAATTGTCTGACCTTCTGACTAAAAGGGTGACTCACAGGGCCAAGAGAAATTTCATGGGGGACCGTTTGATTTACTTAGATGCAATAGGCATTCCACGTGGGATCCCCGATGAATCCAAAGCACAGAACCCTATAGCAGCAGGGTTTGAGTCTATTTTTGTATGGGTAACAGTCAACAAAAATGTAGATTGGATAAATTTCATATGGTATAATCAACAACGTCTGGCTAATATGACTCGTGACACACTGAGAATTCTGAAGGAACATTTGCATTACACTTCACAAATGACATATCAGAACCGAATTGCCCTAGATATGATTTTGGCTGAAAAGGGAGGTGTATGTCACACGTTTGGTGATCATTGCTGCATTTTCATTCCTAATCACTTAGTAGCAAACGGGTCGTTCACTGAGGCGATGAAGGAGTTAACAACTTTTAATGAGGAGTTGTATGGATTTTCACTTAGTCATAAATAATGACTGGATGGCATGGTTTGGCAAATGGGGAGCACTGGGGTTGAAACTGGCTGTCGCGGTGATCATTTCTCTATTAATGTCACTAATCGGATGTTGTATTATTCCCTGTATCAGAAATCTTATCATCAAAATTATTGAGCGTTCTGTTACATTCAGTATGGTGAGTGCAGATGTGTACATGGAGCTTGACCCTGCAGCCTCTGGTCGTGAGAGAATTCCGCTGGATGAAATGCCTCTTGAAATGCCCCAGCCAATCTATGCCTCATTGGATGGGGAGTAAATCTTTACATTAAACTCACTTTTTATTTATTAATGCTGATTTCAAGTTGATTTTATCATTTTTTAAGTTTAAATAATTATTTGATTTAATCATTTGACATGTAATCATATCACATGTAATCATTCAATATGTTTTTTTAAGTGCATGAGTTATCATGCCTAGACTGAAAGCTTAGCTAGTCTGTGGTTGATGTTATCTTTTGCATTTTCTTTTAGCAATATTATGATTAAAGTTCACACGCACTGATGTTTTTAATTCATAAAAAGGGAGGAATGTGATGGGAAAAATGCAGATTTACACTAATGAGTAATGGTTAATGATAACTAATGATTTATATTAATGATACAATATATTCAGGGAGTAATGGTATTGATTAATCTTGATTAATTCTTACTAAATTAAGTGTGCAGCTTAGTGTGCTTGTGACCTGAAAGGACTTGTTACATTGTGTTGTGTTACTGTGACCCAGGAGATAGCGGAGACTGTGGGAAAGTGCTGAAAAGAGCTATTCTGCGAGTAGTAGGGGAGACTAAATAGAGTGGAAGAAGGGAGTCAACAAACTGAAAGAGACATCTCACCTGCAACCATTTCTCCTGACAATAATAAACTAGGATCCACCAATAAGGGAATGTTTGGGTTGATGTAATAAAGCATTATGGTGTACGTGACTGGGGTCATATATATACTGCATGATTTTGTTCAATAAATGAGAGATAAGAGAGAATCCTTGACTGCATGTCTTTATTCCTCTGGTCTCCCCAAAGAATGCTTTGAGCATTGATCTTCCTTCCTGGTGATACTTAGAGATTAATTTTAGATTTGCCATAACAAAAGGCTGTCTGGTATGTTGCCAATTTCAACCCTCAAATCCTGTTCATAGAGCCCCCTTGCAAAAGAAAGGTACCCCTTGTACTGATGGCCATACGTGCAACACCACATGATGCAGTTGGGGTCTCACCCTTTGAGTTGATGACTCTGCCTCTACATCTGTTATATCAACCAGGTGAAGCCAGCATAGCAGTAGCCTACACCACTCATCAGTATATGGAGTATTTGTGGAAACACCTCAAAGCCACTTTTAAAACACACTTTTGTGATTGAGTCAGATAGTATCCTGTAGAAATAACTCCTTCAGCGAGTTTGTCATTTTTTTGTCGCCCAATCAAAGCCTCGTTTACAGCTGATCAAAGCAGGTGAACCCTATTTTTGGCCAGACTAGGGTGCCACCTCTGAGATTAGTTGATAATTAGAATATTAACGTTATATGCAGACTTCAAGACGTCACTTCTGAAAATTAAAAAACAACAGAGTGCTTCTCTCGACACCCCCCTCATTTGGGGACTCCCCACCAGGACAGTGAGCCAGAGGAAATTCTTCAACTGACGTCACAACGCTCTGAGGGACAACTCCTGAGCGAACCCAGCTTCAGCAGCTCCCACGGGAAGAACCGGAATAGCCAGGCTTGGACTCTCTGCTGTCACTGCAACGGAACCGCTGTACCCATCGGATGGATGATCTGCACCAAGAGTAAGCAAGCTCATAAATATATCATTTTCAGAAGCTGATGTCTAATTAGACTGGCGCCCCCTCCAGGGTGTATTCCCGCCTTGCGCCCAATGATTCCAGGTAGGCTCTGGACCCACCACGACCCTGAATTGGATAAGCGGTTACAGATAATGGATGGATGGATGGATGGATGGTTACAGATAATGAATGAATGAGTGAATGAATGATGTCTAATTAAGTCTCTTGATAAATTTAAATATTAATTTACTTCATTTAGCAACACATATTATCACAAGTCATATAGCCTAGCCAATTATTAAGTCATAAGATGGGCTTCACCTTCGTTGATCCCGCTGTTAAAATTTGATAATTATGCTATGTATCAAATAATTATTATTCCTTTTTAATAAAGTATTCTTTGACTTGAAATAATACCGTGTATAGAGTTTGAATTCTGAATCTTAAAATTTCTCCATTTCTTGATTTAGATCCAGAGTCTTAAGAAAAAGGTTCAGCATACCTGGGCCTTCCTCCACTACAGTACCTTTGGATTTATTGATTGATTTGATGGTGGAATTGAGCTTAATATTAATATAATTGTAGTTCGCAAGTGTTTTAAGGAATGTTAAGGAATGTGTTGTGTCCACAGTGATGTACACGGCTGCAGATACCTTTCAAAATGACAAGGGAAGAAGAATAGCATCAGAAAATAAGTTTTAATCAAACTAAAATATAAAATTACCGTATTTTCCGCACTATAAGGCGCACCGGATTATAAGGCGCACCTTCATTGAATGACCTATTTTAAAACTTTGTCCATATATAAGGCGCACCGGATTATAAGGCGCATACAATAGACGCTACAGTAGAGGCTCGGGGTTACGTTATGCATCAATTAGATGGAGCTGCGCTAAAGGGAATGTCAACAAAACAGTCAGATAGGTCAGTTCAACTTTATTAATAGATTACAACCCAGCGTAGTTTAAGGTAAAACATGTAGTGCAATGTTAATGTACCCCACATAGTGGGGGGGGGGACTTTTCCTCGATTCAATAATAATAATAATCACAATATAGTAACACTCGAAATAGTGCAAAGCGATAACAATATATCAATAACTCAACGTTGCTCAAACGTTAAAATCACACAACACACAAAATAAACACGTAAAGCTCACTTTACTAAGTTATTCGTCTATTCCCGTGTTCTTCTGCGTGACTGATCGCCTTGAGTTTAAACTCTGCGTCATATGCGTGTCTCTTAATAGGAGCCATTTTGGGGTCTTTACATAAAAAACAAATGGAAATGAGATATATATAACGGTATATATCCAGCATGCACCGCGCGCGGAAGAAAATGAAGTAGGCGGCTGCTTACCGTAGTTGCGAGACCTGGCTCAATATTGGTCCATATATAAGGCGCACCGGATTATAAGGCGCACTGTCGGCTTTTGAGATAATTTGAGTTTTTTAGGTGCGCCTTATAGTGCGGAAAATAGTCATATTCCATGGTTGGAGAGCAGCAGTATATTATTTTCAAAATTGAATAACTGCTTACAGATTATATGAAGTTTTGAGAAACAAATAAGGAATATACCCCTCAGCAATACACATATTTATTGTCTTATAGTAAATAACAAAAACGTTAACATGCCAGTCAAATTGTGTCTTAATATTGAATTGAGAAGATGAAAAACTCAGTGATATATCTGTTTAATGGATAAATAAATAAAACGGAAGTTTATTGCTAATAGATACTTTTTTTGCAACAAATACATGCATTTGTTGGTAAACATACTGCTTGTCTTAGTTCTGATGAAGATTGGCAGGACCGTATATATCCACGAGATGGCGCCCAATAGCTGTAAAAAAAATGGAGTATGAGTAGAACCTGGAAAAAATTACTTATTTAATATATACATTATTCTAATGTTTATGGTCAGACTCATGTTATGGAAATTCGGTGTATTTTTACGTTGTGCTTACAAAGTGTCTCCAAGTTACACCAGTTATTTGTAGTATTTAATTTATGAACAAGCTAAGAAGCATCCGTTCATTAAACTCCACATTAAACTGCTCATTATCGTCTAATTTCCTGTAAAAACAGAGTGAGGCATTTTACCTGTTACCTTTAATCATCATGCCCTTCCTTGTCTTCCTGACATCTCCCTTTCTCTTTCTCTCTCTGTCTCTCTTTCTCTCTGTTATTTGGTCCTCTCTTACTACACACTCAATTCTCAGAACATTTTCATGATAAGAAAAACAAACAAACCCAGGACAGCATTTAATTAAGGCTCAGGCTACACATGCACTACCAGCGTAACACAGAATATACATCTTCAAAGATAACAACTTCCTTGTGTTCTTTCTCTAATGAACAATTTCTTATATTTGCATGTCCCTGATGAACAACATGTATAACACACAGATATTAACGTGTTTTATATTATTTTCTCTATGCTGTTTGATACTAAACTTAATATAACTGTGCTTTTGTAGCTTCTTGAACAACCTGGACCGCATTGCTGCCCCAGCTTACATCCCCACAGCACAGGACGTTCTGAGAGTGCGCTTTCCAACAACTGGGATCAACGACTATTCCTTTGTAGTGGAGAAGATAACTCTGAGGTAATAAGAGTAAATGATTTAACTGCTTCTGACTCTTTTTAGTAAACTAATCTCTGAGTGTCTTTATCTGATGTGTAAATCTAGGAATATACACTGGTAAATATTCTCTCCAAATTTGAAAGTGGTAGTAAATGGCCTCATTATGAATTGTTATATGTTTATGTTGTTATATTTATGCAGTCCTCTAAGTAGTTTACAAGTAATTTTATCATAATAAACAAGTTTACCTGCAAATCTAATTAACACTTCATGTAAATACACTCATACCTTTTATAAGCTTGTTTACAATTTTATAATGATATTCCCCAGCCCGTTATTAATGGCCTGTCAATAGTAACTGGTGGCGCAGCAGATAGTGTCGCAGTCACACATCTCCAGGGACCTGGAGGTTGTGGGTTCAAGTCCTGCTCCACACATTGGTAGGTGGATTGGTGACTCTAAAGTGTCCGTAGGTGTGAGTGTGTGTTGCCCTGTGAAGGACTGGTGCCCCCTCCAGGGTGTATTCCAGCCTTGTGCCCAATGATTCCAGGTAGGCTCTGGACCCACTGCGACGCTGAACTGGATAAGGGTTACAGATAATGAATGAATGAATGAACAATCCTTAAATGCACTGCAACTAGAACTACATTCAGCTTTCTTTAATTGCATACAATATCCACAGTATGCAGAACATATTATTGTTTATCTTAAAGACAAAATATATAATGATACTGAAGAAGGATATCACTGAGTAACTGTTTACATCTGACTGGGCAACTCCTGTCTGTTGTTGACTGATAATCAAATTAATTCTTGTTTGTTTATTTATTATTTTTTTTGACAGTCGATATTCTCATATTGACTTTATTCACACACCAGAAAAAGGGTTAAACATCCACTTAAACACTTTGTCATGGCTGCCTTTAGACAGCAGGTCAGAAAGGCCTAAATATCTACTTTGTGGCTATCATTGAATCTGAAAGCTTTTCTCCCAACTGAAATGTAATGTGGCTTCAGTATGACTCCGTAGGTGGCAGTGCAAACCTGTACAGCCAGATCAGAATTTATGATATATAATTTTACATCAATCCAAACTTGACCTTGTAATTTCAGCTTGCTGGGCACACTATATGACAAAATGACCATTTTTTTCCTTTTTTCAAAATTAGCTATGTGAACAATATAAAATAAAGTTTTAATAGAAATGTTAAAAATAATCTGACTTTGGATGTCAATGACGTTCCATTGGCTGCATGTGGTTGTGCAAGTTTCCTTTGTTCTAAACACACACTCATGCAAACAAGGGTTCTCAAAAGAGAACAAGAAAATTATACTAATAAAGATGTATTGAGAAATTAGCTCTTTTCTCATTTTTTTATTCAAATGATTAAAACCTATTTCTATTACTCTTTTGTCAAAAAAATATAGTATAACTGGACTGTTCATTCATTTTTTCTATTCATTCATTCTTTAAGTGAGATGGATTGTTTAGTTCACGTGGGTCAGTTTAGGAGTGTGATCAGAGACTCAGCACACCCATAGGTACTTGTTTCATAACTACATTTTAGGATGAATTGACAGGTTTGGCTTTTTAGATCAAGTCACTGAAATTTTGTGCCCCCTCCCCACTGTAAAATATTATGAAATACTATAATTTTAGCCACCTCAAGTAATAAGCAATAACTCACATTTCAAATCACGTAGACAATTGTGCTGGCGGGACCCACAATACTGAGACGGTGAAGATATCAGGACAATTCTGAATGTTTTCCTCGTCACGCTTGATTTATTGTAATTTCTTGTGACAACAGTAGAAATTCCTGGATGCAATATTGTGTCCAAAGCCATTGATGTTCTCTGTCTGGCCTATTTCCTCCTTGTTAAATGAATGACATGATCAGACAGGGCCATTACTGAACAAATTTATTCCAGAAGCTAAGGAGGAAAAAAGAGCAACACAGCACATGGTCAAAAAAGAAATCAGACGTATCAATTGTTAATAAATACACTAGTGAGGCCAGTATTATTTTGGCCAAGATCAATTACTCTTGATAGATTACATGGGTCCTTCTGATCATTCTGGTTCATCAAAACACCAACAGAACCTCATCTGGCACTCTGATTGGTCAACTCACAGTAAAAAAATATTGTGATTGGATGGAAGACCCATTTACATGTTGTAGCCTTCTTCAGTATCTGAATTGCAAAAGCCAATACCATGATAAGGATTAAGAAGTCCTTGCCTCAAACAAACGTGTTCTCCCTGCTGTAGGATTGTGGATGTCGGAGGACAGAAATCGGAGAGGCGGAAGTGGATCCACTGCTTTGAGAATATGACATCCCTCATCTTTCTAGCCTCCCTCAGCGAGTATGACCAGCTCCTTGAGGAGAACAATAAGGATGTGAGTGGAGGATATTGTGAAGCTTTTTTTTCCTACTGCACTTTTAATCCCTAATTATCCTTCTCAATCTGAGTAAAGAGGTTTACATCTGCTGTTGACAGGTGCATTATCTCTCTATCTCTCTCTCTCTTTCAACATTACTTTCCTCCTTAAGCAATTATTCATTCATTTTACACAAGTCAATCAGCCATGACTCATTACCAAAAGCTTGACCAAATTTCTCACACACACTTGGTCTATAATTGTGCCAAATGTTATATTCTAAATACACTTGGTTTTGTGTATCACAGATTTAATATACAGTTGTATTCACATTACGCACACCTGCATTTCCTAAATAAATAAGATCCACAACAACTACAGTGAATGCACAGCATTTACACATTATGTTTGGTGAGTTTGTGAGTTTAAGATATTGAGGGGAAAAATGTGCAGAACTTGTGAACATACATTAGTTTATGCCAGTAAGTGATTTAGACATGATGTCTGCATAGTGCTAATTGGTGGATTATTTTCTCGTGTAGCCAGCCTTGTGCCTGCAGTCCAAAAAAGTGCAAAGTTCAGGCATCAGACACGTCTTGACCTCAACTCTGTCTCAACCAAGATTTGAAATACTTGTGTTTTGATATGTCCCCCACACCCTTCCTGTGTGTTATTAAAAAAGTACCTTAGTTTGATCCTTATTCTCTTGGAAAAGGAATAACCCACACTCATCTTCTCTCTCCTTATGTTGTAGAACCGTATGGAGGAGAGTCTAACACTGTTTTACACCACCATTCACTCAGTGTGGTTTGCCAATGCCTCTATCATCCTCTTTCTGAACAAAATGGACATCCTAGCTGAGAAAAACATCAGACCTGCAGGTGTACTTCCCCAAATATGCAGGTAAGATGAATCTGCTGCTTAAATCAAGCACCTTATGGGAGAGTGCAAAAAATAAAAGAAAAAGGAAACATCCATCCTCATTAAGCTGATACTGGAAACCCTGACCATGATTGTGTTCCTTCATCGGTTGTGTCTGTGAAACGGTTACTGCATACCTCTATGTCTCCAAATATCCACTTTCTCCTTTCTGTCTGTTACCCATGGCAACTATAAAATGCACCCCTTTTTGCATCAGGATGCAGGCAAGACGTATATGTTGCTGCTGGAACTAGGTTGAAGTTTCACTCTCAGGCACAATAACTGCATGTATGATAGTATTTGTGATGTTCCTGTTGCTGATGTCTATTGATGTCAATTTCTCATTTGAATTGTAGTAATGAGGCAATAAACTACAACAAACAAAACACAGCAATATCGCTCTTTCAAATTCTGCAATGTCATGTTTATTGTGTGCATAGTGTTTCCTAAACCAGATTTTATTACCTCCGCCACTATGAAAGTTGTCTGTAACATACCTAAGCTTGTAACTCTGAAAAGTGGCACTGCAGAAATATATAGAACTGTCATTATCACTTTTCATGATAACTGATTTCCACAGTAATATACATTGTATTTTAAGTTTTCCTGATAAAATCTCATAATGTTTCCTCTCAGAATGATTCTGCTGTACTTCAGATCAGTTTCGGAACTTGATACTTTTTTCAGTGTTAATTAGTTTATTACTCTATATTCACACTCATTTTTCATTGCATTTACCATTCCTCTTCTCTGTTGGGTGCTGGTTGCAGGTAAGCCACGAGATGCTGAAGCTGCTATGAACTTCATTAGTGACATGTATAAGCATCAGGCCCTAAACCAGGACAAGAAGAGTAAGAGCGTCTACTTTCACTTCACCTGCGCGACAGACACGAACAACATCCGCATGGTCTTTGGCGATGTTAAAGATACAGTGCTGATCAAGTCTCTACAGGAGTATGGGGTGCTGTGACCAGCTCAGGACACTGAGGGTCTTCCCTTGCTTCTAAAGGCTGCAAAAAAAAAAAACACTCTGCCCTGGTATGAACTGGCAAAGCTGGCCTGTAGTGCTCATTTTCTGGGCTCAGAGTTGTCATTTTCCACAAAACATTTTTAGGGCTTTTTGTCTTCTTTTACTCCTGTGTTAGATGTTGATGAAGGTCATTATGGAACCCGTTTGGCTGTTTCTGTACCCGTTTGGAAGCTGTTTTGATCGCTCGGGTTTTCCTGTTTACTCGTTTCCATTGTTATTTCTATATTTATATCTGTTTTTATAACCTACTAACCATCCATAGATCTATCTTTTAGATTGTCTCCGCAGGAATATTCATTACAGAGGCACTAAAACTGCCACCGGACCCTGGAGTAACGTTCTTGGTGTAAGTTACTAAAATTCACTAAAAGCGGTAAGTACCTGCAATTCCATGGCTACTACTGGCTGTTTTGCCTGCTCAGAGTGTGGCATGTTTAGTTTAACGCCCTTTTCCACCTCTAGCGATAAATATAGTGGTTGTATTTGTAGTAAGTGTCAGCTAGTTAGCTCCCTGGTGGATAAAGTGGACCAGCTAGAAGTGCGCATCCGGAGCTTATTATTGTTGAGGGATAAACAGCGAGATTCAGTGTTAGCAACTCCGGGTGCCTTAGGGAGAGTTAGCACCCCCACGACTCCGGCGTTAGAGCCCTCACAGCGGGGTGAATGGGTGACGTCTCGGCGTCATAGCCGGAAAGCTAAGGCTGATGCTAACGCTGAGGCCAAAGCTAGCCCACCGGGACACCACGCTCCTCCGATTCGCGTGTCAAACAGGTTTGCCCTGCTCAGCGAAGCACCCGCTGAGGAGCCTGTTAAGAGTGCTCTGGTTATAGGAGACTCTATTGTTCGGCACGTGAAATTAGCTACTCCTTTAGGGGCGCCGGCAGTAACAGTTAGCTGTTTATCGGGAGCCAGAGCGCCGGATATTACCTTAGACTGTTAGCTAATAGGAGATATTCGAGGGTATTCATTCATGTAGGGGCCAATGATATTCGTCTGCGGCAGTCTGAGGTAACTAAGGGTAATATTAGAGAGGTGATTAAACTGGCCCAGACGATGTCCGATGCCGTAATCTGCTCTGGCCCCATACCAATGCGGCGTGGCGACGAAGCTTACAGCAGACTTTGGGCGTTAAACTGCTGGATGTCCAAGTGGTGTTCCGAAAATCAAGTGGGCTTTATAGACAATTGGTTACGTTTTGAGGGCAAGCCTGGTCTTATAGGTAGGGATGGTATCCACCCCACGCGGGAGGGTGCTGCCTTACTTTCTTGCAGTATAGCACATAGTCTTTTAGTTAGTCAGCAGAGTAGTGTAGATAGCTGCTGACAATCCAGAGCCGGGACCAGGCCGCAGACAGACAGGCTAAACCGACCGTCTGCGAACTGTCTTGAGACGTCACCCAGGTTCAACTGTATTGAGACTGTGTCTTTCCCCCGAACTAAATGTAAAAGTAGAAAAACAAAATCAGCCTGTTTCAGCAACCTAATCAATATTAAATCATACACAACACCTAGCATCAACACCTCAGAACTAAAATTTGGGTTACTCAACATAAGATCACTAAACTCAAAAGCACTCATCGTAAATGATATTATAAGTGATCATAAATTCAATGTTTTCTGTCTCACGGAAACGTGGGTTAAACCAAATGAATATTTAGCACTAAATGAAGCCACCCCCCTAGGCTATAATTATGCACATAGCCCAAGAATATCAGGCAAAGGAGGTGGAGTATGTGTAATTTACCAAAATACCCTAGAAATTAGTCTTAAACAATGTGACACCTTCTCTTCTTTTGAGGTTCTCTCCACTATTATTACAAATCCGGTCACAAAAAAGGACGCATTTTTATTATGCAACATTTACAGACCACCAGGGCCTTACTTAGAATTTCTGAAAGAATTCAGCGATTTTGCTACAAACCTAGCGGTGTGCAATCATAAAGTTATAATTGTAGGAGATTTCAATATCCATTTTGAGAAGGAAAGTGACCCACTAAAAAAGGCATTTACCTCAATCTTAGACTCTATTGGTATTACTCAAAATGTAACAGGGCCTACACACTACTGCAGCCACACTTTAGACTTAGTTCTGACACTAGGTCTTAACATTGACAAAATTAATATCTTACCGCAATCCTCAGCAATCTCCGATCATTACTTAATTTCATATGAGCTACGTTTTATCCATAATATATGTAAGAACCCTCGCTATTCTACAAGGCGTATAATAAAACCATCTACCGCCCTACAATTTATAGAAAACCTACCAGAACTATCGACCCCAGTTCCAACTCCATCAGACCCAATGGACCTAGATGTACTAACTGATTACCTAGAAAATACCTGTCGATCTACTTTAGAAAAGGTAGCACCACTTAAACATAAAAGTATAAGACAGAAAAAGCTCGCACCATGGTATAACGATAAGACCCGTACTTTAAAACAAACATTACGAAAACTAGAGCGGAAATGGCGATCAACCAAGCTTGAAGTGTTCCATTCTGCCTGGAAGGACAGCCTTATAGAGTATAGAAATGCCCTCACTAAAGCTCGCTCAGCATATCTGGCCTCGCTGATCTCCCATAATAAAAATAATCCGAGAGCACTGTTTAGTGTGTTTTCTGGAATTACAAAAAATCAAGCAGGTTCTGAACAACTAATTCCAGCAACTCTCACCAGTAAAGATTTTATGGACTTTTTTAATAATAAAATTGAGAATATTAGACAACAAACTCTAGCCACAGGATCAAATCCATCCTGGCTGCCACCTGATGTGAATGAAATAAAACATAATATAACTGTAAAAGAAAGACTTGAAACCTTTTGCCCACTCCCACAATTAGAACTAGAGAAGATTATCACCTCCGCAAACTGTACAACTTGCACACTTGATGCAATTCCCACAAAGTTGCTCAAAGAAGTACTACCAGCTATTATTGATCCTCTTTTAACTATAGTAAACTCATCGCTTAGTCTGGGCCATGTACCCAAAGCTTTTAAACTAGCAGTTATTAAACCTATGATCAAGAAACCAAATCTTGATGCTAGTACACTGTCTAATTACAGGCCTATTTCTAATTTGCCATTTCTGTCTAAGATCTTAGAAAAAGCTGTGGCCCAACAACTTAGTTCATATCTACATAAGAATCATATATATGAAAAATTCCAATCTGGATTCAGGCAACATCATAGTACAGAGACAGCTCTAGTCAAGATAACAAATGATCTTCTTCTTGCCTCTGATCAAGGCCACATATCCCTGTTGGTGCTTCTTGACCTAAGCGCAGCCTTCGATACAATAGACCACAATATTCTCATAGAAAGGTTAGAAAACATGGTTGGAATCACAGGGACAGCCCTATTATGGTTTAAATCTTACTTAACGGAACGTTATCAATTCGTAAAAGTAAACAATCTAAATTCAAATTATTCTAAAGTAAGATTTGGAATTCCACAAGGCTCTATTTTAGGACCATTATTATTTACATTATACATGTTACCGCTAGGCACAGTTATAAGAAACCATGACATTAACTTTCACTGTTACGCAGACGACACACAATTGTATATTTCAGCCAAGCCCGATGACAAACACAGATTAAAGAAAATAGAGGACTGTGTAAAAGACGTGAAAGGCTGGATGTTGCGTAACTTCCTCCTCCTAAACAGCAACAAAACAGAGGTCCTGCTTTTGGGTCCAAAAGTGACAAGAAATAAATTATC
Source organism: Hoplias malabaricus (assembly GCF_029633855.1). Taxonomy (NCBI): domain Eukaryota; kingdom Metazoa; phylum Chordata; class Actinopteri; order Characiformes; family Erythrinidae; genus Hoplias; species Hoplias malabaricus. The sequence continues at coordinate 20,285,470 of NC_089815.1, read as the reverse complement.
AGACTTAATTTTAAATCTAGCTAACTTTCCAGTTAAACCTGGTTCAGCAGCAAAAAATCTTGGTGTCATAATTGACCCGGATTTATCATTTGATCAACACATAGGTAGTATCACTAGGACAGCTTTTTTACATCTTCGCAATATTGCTAAGATTAGAAATGCCTTATCCCTTCAGGACGCAGAAACATTAGTACATGCCTTTATTACTTCAAGGCTTGACTACTGTAACGCACTACTGTCAGGATGCACCAGCAGCAATTTAAGAAAACTTCAACTAGTTCAAAATGCTGCAGCTAGGGTCCTCACTAAAACTAGAAAATTTGAACATATCAGCCCAGTTTTATCATCACTTCATTGGCTGCCTGTTAAATTCCGCATTGACTACAAAATTTTGTTATTAACATATAAAGCTCTACATGGGCTTGCTCCTGAATATCTTCAAGATACAATTTCCTATTATGAGCCCCCACGTTCACTCAGATCACAGAATACTGGATTTTTAAATGTTCCCAGAATTCAGAAGGCCTCAGCTGGGGGAAGAGCCTTTTCTTATAAAGCCCCCCAACTCTGGAATGATCTTCCAGAAAATGTTCGGGACTCAGACACAGTCGCAATCTTCAAATGTAGGCTAAAAACTCATTTGTTTAGTTTATCATTTGGTAGCTAATGCTCCCCCATAGATAAAGGCGGCAGATCCGGGGGGTCCATGGACACAGGGAATTATAGTATACTGAGACGCTGGTGCTGTCGTCCCGCCGCTTCTCGCGATCATTCAGGTTTGTTGACGGTGGAGCGGAGGGATGCCAGTGTTTCAGGATGCTCCCGTGTCTGTGTGTCCTCCTGGTTCTCTCCTTTTAGTTAATGCTGTCATAGTCAGATCTGCCGGAGTCATTAGCCACACTCTGGAAATTTTCATATTTTCTACTTTACAAACACAAAACAGTTCAAAACTAATTCCATCCCTTTACATCTTTCCGAGTAAACGACTGCCACCTGTCTGTCTGGACACTGATGGATGACTGTCGAGATCCTCCTCCACGCTTCAGACCAGCTGCCCACGCTCCAGCAACCACCAAGTGCCTTGAAGCTGTCCCAACACTGAAGTTCTCATGGACTACTAACTATCATCACCAGTAGATTGACCAGAGGAGGATGGGTCACCCCTTGTGAGCCTTGGTTCCTCCCAAGGTTTCTTCCTCAGCTGGGGGAGTTTTTCCTTGCCACTGTCGCCCCTGGCTTGCTCACTTGAGGGTTTTACATTTGTCTTTACATTTCATGTCAAATCTTGTCTTACTGGAATTCTGTGAAGCTGCTTTGTGACAACATCAGTTGTGAAAAGCGCTATATAAATAAATTTGATTTGATTTGATTTGATTATGGTGAAGGTGGTTATGACTGTGCTGCTGTGTTTACTGGAGATCTCTTCAGAGATCCGAAACTTGGAGACCAGAAACTATTCTAGGACTGGAAATAGTTCCCAAAACATCATACTGCTAAATGCCTTGTAAATACTCTCTTACTCGTAAATGAATTATTTTATTTTTTCCAGTATCTCAAAACCCTTCATATATCACTTAATACATTAGTGTTGGGTCCTATTTATAAAATTCAGCATCACAAAAAATTCATTTATGTTCAAAGTTTAATACGTATACAGATATGCATGAAGCCTTCAGTCAGAACTCTGTGTTCAGTTCACCTGTAGGTTTGCACATTCTCTGGATGATTATGGATGCATACGGTCATTTCGAGAAGTATTTAATGGCCTCACAGACCACTGCCTCTTTCGTCTTTTTTTTTTTTTTTGTATTATGTAACGTTACATTATAAGCATCTCCTCCAACATCGCCATCTTTGTTGTTGTCATGAAAAACATTTCACCCTGAACTGCTCTAGTGGATGTAGTGTTTAACATCCATGCCAACATAAAGGATGCATAGAAGTATGTGGCAGTGATGGTTACAATGTTTGAAATGGACATATGCATTTACATATGTAAAGAGAGTATAAATGAGCCTTCATTTATCGCACCAAAATAACACCAAAAAGGGGACCTTACACAGTATTTTAAATGTTAAAAATTCAGAAACCATATTTCGAGCAAGGACAGATACTCTTTATTTTGTGTTTATTCTGAACTCGTATAAGCAAACAGCAAATTCATTAGGGCTATATAAGGTTTTGCACTCTATGAAAACTGAAAATCTATATTGTTGTTGTGTCACTAATTTTACCAGTCTAATTAGTATAAATGTTGAAACGATCCAGGCTTTATATGCAATCACATTCCATATGTTTATTTTAAGCATTTAAAAGAAACTAATATGCATCTTTTACCAGTTTTACATTGAGTTTTACTTTAAACACCCAAGCTTGGTGACGCTATTTTTTCCACTTCTAACAACTGATGAAACACTTTGCTCAGGCTATCACCCATATTCATAATCAGTGAACTTCCTAGGGCTACCAGAAGATGTTTTACTCATTTTATGAAGCATTTATTTTCTTACAAATTCTCATTTTCATGGAAGAAATTAAATGAGAGTATTATTAGCTTATTGCAAAGCTAAAATACAAAAGCATTATGATTACACTAAAATAAATGGACAAAAAAGCTTTCGCTGACCTGAGAATGTTTGATTGTGTGACAGCAACAATCACAGAATATATATGCAACTTTTCCTTAGTTCAGTATGCATTCCAGACTGTCTTCTCACTCTAGTGACTGCAGTGGCCTTACAAATGTGATCACATTTCTCAAAGATATTTGAATTATTAGTTTGATTGTGGATGGGTGGATATTTGGGCATGTATGATGACCTGAGTCAACAATTTTGAGCAGTTATGAAGGCTTTGCAGAAACTAGAGCATATTTTACACAGAACAATTCACTAATCTCTAAGATTCATCAGTTATGGGGAAACTCTGCACTGGTCAGAAACTCTTAGTCATTCCTCATTGTCTTTAAGGAATGCTGTTGGTATCATGACGTTCAGTATATTTCCAGGGCTGTGTGGGTCATTTCTCTTATTCAGTGCTGAATATTACAAGAGGGAGAGAAAAAAATATCACCTTTAAATGATGTCCAATCCCTGATTCACCCCAAACTATTCCACTAGCTGATGTTCTTATCTACTGGGATCTACATATTTATTTATCGGTACAGATTTGTTTCATTCCATTTTTAGTCTACTGTCACTCACGCAATTCATGCAATCTATCTTTTAATCATGTTGCTTTTAAATTAGATAATTGAGTGGAGTAGTCAATACATTTGTAAATCATATTTATATTAGGATTGTGAACCTGCATCTTAAACATAGAAGTTTATATAAACATAGACGTTTTTTTAAACTTAACGATGTTTTAAGTAACAATCTAAAGCATCTTCACAAAATTAAGTGCTATTTGTTGTGCTGTGTACATATTGACCCACTGTACCATTACAGCCAATATCATGTTTCAACCTTAAAATACAGCAATATGTAAAATGCAAAATAAGCAAAGCCACAAAAACACAAATACTGGCACTTAAAATTTGTTAGATGGATACTGTTGTATACCATGAATAAAATGAGTTTAAATTTGTCTTTTGTTCAGCACGATGCTACCAAATGTGGCCATATTTTGCAGATATTACAGACCTGGCTATGTGAGGTTGGCATGTCCAGTGATTTTCTATTATTGGCAGCTCGAAAAGAGCAGGTGGCTGGCTTCATATGCTTTGGAGGAAGCATGTGCTTGCCCTCACATTCACAGGTTAGTGGCATTGTGCTTTAACAGGAGGCTAATATGTGCAATTAACAATGATTTAATTTGTGGAAAAAATATACAGTAAAATTTGTTTCAAAAAAGAAAACATCAAGCAAGTTCATTTAAAAGCAAATAATGTTAAGTGCTGACCTTTTAATTTACTTTTTTTTTTTTGTTAATTTTTGTTTTACTTACTATATCTGTAGCAGTAGTCTATAAGCGTCATGGTCATAGAACATGATGGGATCCATGCTTCAATAGTTTGGACATTATTTCTAATGCTTGAGACCATTATCAGTCAAAAAACAAGGCTTGAAACACCTCTAGAGGGCAGCACCACTTTTTGAGCTCTATATAGTCACTGTGATATCCTGCCTTAAGAAATGCACCTTCCTGGGTGTTGGTGTGTTGGTGTTGGTATTTGTACATATGTATATCATTAGATTACTTACACATTGTTCTTCTGTTCAGGCTATAGAATATAGTCTATAAGTACACCCTCAAAAAAGGGGAGGCTTGTTGCACCTGGTGTTGTGAGGCATTTAAGGAGTAAGAATACATCCATGTATACTTTTTATATATTGTTCGCCTGAGTTTGAAATCAGGTAACATTAGATTAGCTTTGGCTGTTGTGTAGTTTATAGAAGAAGTAGTACAAAGTGTAGTTCCCTCTGCTTTTGATCATAGCTGAATCAAACAGGTGATGTTGGCATTACAAAGGAATCGTAGCCGTGAGTCACGCTGCCTCAGTATGATGCTCCTCAATAATCACAAACTGTATTTGTTTTTCTGAATAAATGTGAAATAAATGTGATATACAATCTATACTATCAGTAACAAAAAGGACTGTCAATCTATCTTTCATTCTCTTCCTCCGTCCACCCCAAACTGTTTCCAGTTTTCTCGATCAACTTGTGTTTTGAAGTGAGGACTTACTTTTTCACATGCTGGAGTAAACAGAAATGTCATTCTAGGAAGTTTTAATCAAATGGATCATCCAGCTGCTCTTGGGCGAATAATCATATAGCAGCTTTGTGGTGCCATTTAGAGGAACAGTATACGGATGTGTACTAGTGATGGGAATTTCGGCTCTTTTTGGGGAGCCGGCTCTTTTGGCTCGGCTCTTCATAAAGAGCCGGCTCTTTCGGCTCCTAAATGGCTCTTTGTTTTACCACTTATTTCCACTGGTACAGAACAATATTACCTACATTTTACATGACTATATGGACAAAATATTATTGTTCAATATTAAAAATAATAAATAGTGTTCCAATGGCCAATTGTTTTATGGCTGTCTTGTAATAACTCACTGATTGCACTCACACATTCAATTGTATAAATAACTGGATTTTTATTTAAACACCTTAATAAAAATCACTTGTAAACTATGAAATATAGCCAATGGAACCCAAAAGGTAGGTATTACAAAATAGCTTATTAAATTAAATAATCATCCATTTCTGGATAATAAAATAAACAAATACTCTACAAAGTACAAAAGAGCAGCATTCAACGATAGTGATTAAAACTGTCAACAAACATTTAACTGATTTAACATTTTCTTCAACTATTTTTTGGAAGGCACTAGGGTTGCAACTAATGATTATTTTTATAATCGATTAATCTGTCGATTATTTTTTCGATTAATCGATTATTAATCGGCTAAAAAGGAAGACAAGCCAAATTTGGTTTACTGTCTGTTACTAGCATATTCAGGACACCATCAGTGAGAACAGCTGCTTGCTGTGGTGTGCAGAACTTCAATACATAATCAGCAATGCTGGGCTGTTTTTATCTGAGGTGAGAGAGAAAGTGTAGATATGGACATACACCTTTTTTAAGTTAATAACTACTGATCTAAAATGCAGACAACAATGCAGGCAAATTGAAATTACATAAATGGATATTGGGTGATGCTGCCATGTGCTGAGAATAAAAGGGAAATTCATCTAACACATATGATCAGATATTGTTAAGATATTTAAGATTTTAGAGAACTAATGTTGTAACTGTATAAGGAACACACAACCTGCCATTATTAAAAATTAGTGTTTACATGAAGAATTAACCCAACCGTTACATTAATTTTATATTCATCAATATTTAACACAGTGTATGTAATGTAATACACACTTATAATGTAATATACACTTGGCTGCGATACTCAAACACTAACACGCAATGCCAGTCAGAAAAGACCTTAAAAGGCTTTAAATATATTATTTTAAAAAATGTTTGGATTGATGTTTTTTTTAACTCTGAATGTAACTGCCGCCACATTTAAGGTGGAACGGAAAACTCGCTAAATACAAGAGTGATATAAATTTACTAAAAATGAGACATCTTGTTTAACTACTCTAGCAGGCTCTAGTGACATTGAGTGAGAGAAAAACTATCGTCGCTAACGTTACCTTGACTAAAACTACGGTTTATTTTGGAACTGCTGGTCGAGCCTTGACACATTTAAGGTGGAAGAGAAAACTCGGGGGGAGTCTAAGGCTTGTTCACTAAACACGAGTGTAATATCAATGTACTAAGAAAAACAAATGTTGTTTAACTACTCTAGCAGGCTCTAGTAACATTGAGTGAGAGAAAAGTAGAATGAACTTACTATACTTAATCTCTTTCACACATAGCTCCAACAGGCTTCATTTTCAGGTGCTCATGCAGTGATGTTGTGCTGCTGTGCCATGCGAGATCAGCTGTGCACATTTTGCACCTAATGCTGTTCCTTGAAGGCGTTAATGTAAAGTGTTCCCATACTTTTGATGACTTGGGTCGTACATTTTTCTCTCAGCTTGTGCTAACATTATCCTCTGCTGTGACCGCCTCCGCCATTTTTCAAACCCTTCTTCCAGAGTTCGTCACGTGTAGCAACTGTACCTATGTGTATAATAACTTAGACCCAACTAATCGATTATTAAATTAGTTGCAAACTATTTTAACACTCGATTTTATTCGATTAGTTGTTGCAGCACTAGAAGGCAGATTGGCATTCAGGAAAACCAAGTGTCTCAGCTTTGCTTGTTGTTCTCTGATTTGTTGAATGACAAGCCTTAGAAAAAAATGGCTCTGTCTTAGACACGAACCGGCTCTCATCGTTCACTTACAAGAGCCGGCTCTTTGAACCGGTTCGTTCGCGACCGACACATCACTCAGGAAGCTCAGAGCATTCAGCCACTTGTTAGCTCATGGTATTTACATAGGGGATAGTCTCTGATCTAAAAAAAACACTTGAAATATAAGTCTGGTGTTCCACTGTTCTAAAGGTGATGAAATATTATACACAACCTGGTTGTGGTGTTCTATGTGTGCTTTAATCTATGTAATGACTCACTTCACACTGCAGCTAACCATAACTCACTTTAAACCTCAGCACATGCAAAGACAGTGTAGTGGAGTATGGATCAAATCAAATGAAGAAATAAAGACATGGAAAGTTCTGAAAAAGAACTCTCCACTTTAACAAGGATTTTTGTGTTTGGAACTGAACCCACATTCCACAGAATTTTGTGTGTGCGTACGAACTCACATCAAAGGACTCACCAGGACGCCTGCCCATGGCCCCCTCACCTCCGCCATGAATGAAAGATAACAAACCCGTTTATTATGCTCTGGCAGAGGGGAGATCAAACAAAGTGGGGAATAACTGTGGGTGACAGTTCGGCTTTATGGCTGTGGCGCCTAAACGGCGAAACTTATCTTGTGTGAAAATCAACAGATGGCAGCGCTGACGTAACTCGAGTTGACCTCCGGGTAACCCATCAGCACAGGACGAACAGCATGGACCAACAGCGTCCCCAAGTGGACGTTTGCGAAATCGTGTTTCGCCCTACTGACTCCTAAATGCACACTGAGCAACGAGTGTTCATGAACATTGTTTTATGCAAATATGTATTAATGTTAGCCCTGTTGTTGTCCTCAGATGAACGTCTACCAACCAATGAAGTGATGTGTATTACTGTTTCAATCACGAAAGTTTCTGTCTCTAATTAAGAAAACGAATTAATATCTTCTAACATAATATTGTAGTGGGATGTAATCATAAAGTACCCAAGATATATGCACGTAGATGTTTGATATTAATAATCCAGGACACATATTATGCTATACCACAAGCATGTATAGGTAATCTTTATGTTATTCAATTTTGTGTATACGTGTATCCTTTCTCTCTCTCTCTGAAACGTGAAACAAGTCACCTGAGCCTCAGACCCAGGATCCAATCAAAGGAAGGATACCTCCCAGTTGGGCGTGACTGCGCCACCTCTGAAAAGAGTGTGCCCGGACCACGCCGCACTTCTACTCTCCACTTCTACTCTTCGCTTCTCTCTGCTTTTTGTTTTACTCTTCTCTTTGTTTTACACTCTCTCTCTCTGATTTTCAACCTCTCCAAGCGAGACGTTTTTCTCTTCCTTACGTCAAAACAAAGACTCTAAAAGGACCTCACTCAGCTTCCCAGGAGACGTCTTGCGCTAGCTAGAGTGTGAAAGAAAATGTATCAGTAACGTCGAGTAAATCCGAATAATCCTTTGTTCTTTTATTGTGTTTATGTTTTATCGCCCAACCGAAGTTTAATCTCACGATTTGATCAAAGCAGGTGAAACTTATTCGTGGCCAGAATAAGATATCACCCCTTTAGATAAGATAGTTGATAGTGGATACCTTAGCGTTATCTGACTCAACCTGGAAGTAATCCCCTTTCCAGCGAGCCTACCTTCAACGACGCGGGGAGGACAAGAAGCAAAAACCCGGAGCACGGAGGTTAAAACAGCGGGACCCGACGGCTCGGTGAAAACAGCAAAAAGAGTAAGCAAGCAAACTTCACTCACTTTCCAGAAGCTGGTGCCTAATTAAGTCTCTTGATAAATTTATACGTTAATTAAAACCTCAGTTAGTAACACATTAGTCACAAGTCCTAGCACCTAGCTTATCTTTAAATTCGAATCGGCTTCCCCTGCATTGATGCCGTGAGATTTTGAGATTATGCTATGTTACGTACATATTCTTTTGTTAATAAATATTTCAATTATTTGAAATCACAGTGTGTGGAGTCTGTTCATTTAAAAGTCTGAAGATCCTGAAGAACTCACGTAGCTTGGCCATTATTCATTCTCAAACTACTTGTTAATGTTTTAATTAAGTCAATTATAAAATTTTAATTATTATCATTAGTCAAATATCAGTAATCATAAGAGTTTGAATAAGGTCAAACGCTACAAACACAATATATAAATATATATAATATATATATTTATATATATCATGGTGTATACACAACATACACTACAACAGGAAGGGCGACAAGGTGACATAACAGGTGGTGTCTCTCTCACACTGCTCCAGAGGGCTTAGACTGTGTGTTAGATCCCTGCATCGGGTCTGTGAGAACTTTGATGTTTGATGTTTGATGTATCTGTGTGGGGTTCCTCCAGGCCCTCTGGTTTCCTCCTATAGTGAGCTATTGCAATGGTAAAAATCTGTGAAATTACAGCTGTTTACAAAACATCTGAAGCTATTACTAATCCATTTTAATGTGGATCTGTAAACTGAGCAAAACATGTTATAGCTATGGACATGGAACCTGTCTCATTTCTGAGAAAACAACACTGATGTGTATCACAAGGGTGAACTCATACACGAGTCAGAATGCCACATAAAGAACACTCCCTCATTTCTAATCGTCTTATAGTTTTTCCCCTTTTCAGTTTTTGCTAGAGATGTGAAAGGCTAAATTGCTATCAGTCACAATCTAATATATGTGGTTATCAGTTTAATTCTGAATTATTTCATCAGTTTATTATCTGATTCCATATACCATTTTTGATTTATATTGCCAGGCTTTTAAATGCATATGAAGATACCAGTGGAGTCATTTTCATCTCTAGGCATTTGAAGATACTGTGTCCAAAATACTGTAATTTTAATGATTGAAAACAGCTACTTCAAGGAGCACCCATTCTTGACAGAGATGCTCATTTAGTATAACATCCATAGAAAAGTATTAATGAAATCAGGTGCTTAGCTGCACATGAGCCTAAGGTAACCAAGCTTTGGCTAGTTGGTGAGTGAAAGACCACACATCTTTTATTCTTTTTCTAGTCACTACAGTTATTACATACAAGTTATCCAAGGAAAACAAAAACAACATTGAAGCATTTACTAAATATTGAACTGAGTATTAAACATAAACAATCCCATGTCCCAAAAACTTCACAAATTGTGCTAAAGCAAAAACATACTTAGTGATTGTTCATTCTCTTAAATATTTTATTTACATTCTCTTAATTTATTTATTTTTTACTGACCCAATTTTGCATTTTGTAAATATATTTTCACTCAAACATTTGGGAGAGTTGGGGGCAAATTAAGAGTGAAAATTGAAAATGAATTGAAATTACAACTAAAGTTACAACTAAATTTCAAGAGAAAATTGTCAGTTCAAAAATAATATTTCAGTGCAACAATTTAATACAAACCGGATTCCAAAAAAGTTGGGACACTAAACAAATTCTGAATAAAAACCGACTGCAATGATGTGGAGGTGCCAACATCTAATATTTTATTCAGAATAGAACACAATTCACAGATCAAAAGTTTAAACTGAAAGAATCATTTTAAGGGAAAAATATGTTGTTTCAAAATTTCATGGCATCAACAAATCCCAAAAAAGTTGGGACAAGGCCATTTTTTACCACTGTGTGGCATCCCCCCCTTCTTCTTACAACACTCAACAGACGTCTGGGGACAGAGGAGACCAGTTTCTCAAGTTTAGAAATAGGAATGCTCTCTCATTCATGTCTAATACAGGCCTCTAACTGTTCAATCGTCTTGGGCCTTCTTTGTTGCACTTTCCTCTTTATGATGCGCCAAATGTTCTCTATAGGTGAAAGATCTGGACTGCAGGCTGGCCATTTCAGTCCCGGATCCTTCCCCTAGCCATGATGTTGTGATTGCTGCAGAATGTGGTCTGGCATTATCTTGTTGAAAAATGCAGGGTCTTCCCTGAAAGAGATGACGTCTAGATGAGAGCATATGTTGTTCTAGAACCTGAACATAGTTCTCTGCATTAATTGTGCCTTTCCAGACATGCAAGCTGCCCATGCCACAAGCACTCATGCAACCCCATCCCATCAGTGATGCAGGCTTCTGAACGGAGCGTTGATAACAAATTGGGTTATCCTTGTCCTCTCTGGTCCGGATGACATGGCGTTCCAGTGTTCCATAAAGAACTTCAAGTTGTGACTCATCTGACCACAGAACAGTCTTCCACTTTTTTCCACAAGTTTGCCACACCTTTTTAAAAGACCCCTGGCCCAGTGCAAATGTCTGAGCTTGTGGAGCTTGCTTAGAAATGGCTTCCTGTTTGCAGTGTAGAGTTTCAGCTGGCAACGACGGATGGCACGGTGGATTGTGTTCACTGACAATGCTTTCTGGAAGTATTCCTGAGCCCATTCTGTTATTTCCTTGACAGTGGCATTCCTGTTTGAGGTGCAGTGATGTTTAAGGGCCCGGAGATCACGAGCATCCAGTAGTTTTACGGCCTTGACCCTTACGCACAGCAATTGTTCCAGATTCTCTGAATCTTTTGATGATGTTATGCACCGTTGATGATGATAACTTAATAAGGGACTGTTTTCCTCACAATAAATTTGGTGTTTTTTTAAAGAAGAAGCAGTTTGTATTAAACACCTTCTCCCTCACTGTGGAGAACATAAAGCATAGAGTCATGGCTCTGGTTCATCTGCTCCTACTGCTGGCTGTACTGCTGCCCCTCGGTCACTCAGGTAAGTGTCACACACACATAATCACACACACAGCCTGTGTTGTCCAGTAGCTCAGTAGATTGTCACCTTTCAGTTCCAAGGGTTGAGGGTCTATCTTTGGTTGTGACTGCTGTCTTCTCTAAAACAGCTATGAACCCTATACTATTTATAGCGCTCTGGTAGGTTAATTGTGTGGCTGGGGAACCCCCCAATGCTACACCAATAAGGGTCCTTTGCCAAGACTCCAACACTACATTGGCTCACATTTGCAACAGGATTAAACTATAACGTGCTCTGGATAAAAGAATCTGCCAAATGCAATCAATGTAAATGTGAACAGCTTCAGTGTTTGTGTTTTATAAACTAAGAGCTTATTATTACCCGATCATAGCGGTCGACTGAACGTAATCAATAACACAGATATAAGAAACACAGTCTAGGTTCCATTGATTTCATTTCCCAAGTTTGCTGCAGTATATCTTTTAAAATGTACATTGTTTAATGACAGTGGCTGGTGATATTAGAGCTTTGATCTAGTGTTGTTTCTGAGAACAGGGAAAAATATACATACCAGTAAATACTTATAACCAGCAGGTCTCTGTACTGAAATCCTGTACCTCTCTCTGTCTCTCTCTCTCTGTCTCTCTCTCTCTCTCTCTCTCAGCCAGTGTGAATGTGTGTATCGTGAATGGCACAGTGGCTAAGCCCCACTCCAGACCCTATATGGTTTCTGTTCAAGGAGACAGGGAGCACACCTGTGGGGGTTTCCTCGTGCCTGATCTCTTTGTCATGACGGCTGCACACTGCTGGAAAATGTATGTTAATTTTAAATGAAAAGTTTTGGGCAAACTGACCTTTTTTTATCTGACTGACACTTGTGCCTAGTTTCTGTTTGTTTGCTAAATTGAAAATGCACAAAAATAAAACATGGCCATGTAAAGATTATGGCAGATTTATTCATTGTCTGTAAGCGCTTATAAAATTCAAGGTCATTGTGGGTCTAGTGCCTACCCGGAACCACACCAGTCCTTGGCAAGGTGACACACACAAACACACTTTTTGAGTCGCCAATCCACTTAACAATGTGTGCTTTTGGACTGTGGGAGGAAATCAGCAGAAACCCACGTGCACATGGGGAGAACACACCAAACTCCTCACAGACAGTCACCGGAGCAGGACTTGAACCCACAACCTCCAGGTCCCTGGAGCTGTGTTGCTGCGACACTTCCTGCTGCACCACCATGCCGCCCCATGGCACATTTAGTATATATGTCAGTATATTTCTTGTTTAACAGTACTGTATATTTAACATTATAGTATTTTTGAAGTTGACTCGCTGAGAAAGTAACTCTGTATGTTCAGTGGAGCTGAGAGACTACACTTATCACAGTTGTAAATAATCTTTTTATCTCCAACAAAGCAACTTTACATAGGAAAGATAACTTAGCTTGTTAAATCTGACATGGTATTAGGTCACTGGCAGTTTGTTGGATGCTGGCTTCACACGTATCAGAAGAAGCATGTGCTAGTCTTCAGTTTGTCAGCATGGTGTGATTGTGGGTAACATAGTAGTAATGACAGAGGTGGACAATTACTAAACTGGGGAGTAAACTGAGTAAAGAAAAACATTTTTCAACAAGTTTCTCTCTCCTGGCTCCTCTAGTAGTGGACTGGATAAGGCAGAAGTGACAGCAGTGATCGGAGCTCATGATCTGAAGTCCAATGACTTTGAGCGTATAGCAGTAAAGGAGCACCACATTCATCCAGAGTTCCATTAACTTGCCCCCAGCAATGACATCATGCTTTTGAAGGTAAACGCTGCTATTTACTTTCAGCCTAGCTTTATTGTACAGGTATTGATATTAGGACATGCCTTTCAGTGTATTCTAAAATTAATAGTAACTTCTCTGAGTATGAAAGGTATGTTGTGATGAGTGTGAGGAACTGAAATATCAAGCCCTTAGGGTTTAAGGTTAATGGTCTATACGCACTACAACATAAGAGGATATTTCTGCTAGAAATAGATACACTAGCACTTTAGTTACATTACACTTCAACAGAATAAAGGACTCTTACGAACTCATTCACTAAATAAAAATCAACTCTACACTATTTCTATAGGATACTCAAGCCCACTTTGGTTGGTGAGGCTGTAGAGCAGAGGTATTCAAACTGTGGGCTGTGTGATGGGAACAGGTGACAAGCAAAATTACACATGCACTACAAGCGTAACACCGAATATACATCTTCAAAGATACCAACTTCCTTGTGTTCTTTCTCTAATGAACAATTTATTATATTTGCATGTCCCTGATGCACAACATGTATAACACACAGATATTACCGTGTTTTATATTATTTCCTCTATGCTGTTTGATACTAAACTTAATATAACTGTGCTTTTGTAGCTTCTTGAACAACCTGGACTGCATTGCTGCCCCAGCTTATATCCCCACAGCACAGGACGTTCTGAGAGTGCGCTTTCATATACCACAAATATGTATAAGTCATTTTTGTGTATACGTGAATCTTTTCTCTCTCTCTGAAACGTGAAACAAGTCACGTGAGCCTCAGACCCAAGATCCAATCAAAGGAAGGATACCTCCTAATTGGGCGCCACCTTTGAAAAGAGAGTGCCCGGCTCACGTCGCTCTCTCTAGCCTCTCTTGCTTCCTCTTCTCGCTCTTCTAGCTTCCGCTCTTCTCAGAGCTCTTCTGCCGCTCTCCAGCAACCTTCTCACGTTGCGCTCACTCTCTTCAAGTGCGATGCTCTTCATTCCTCCTTACGCCGACGGAACGACTCAAAGACTCTAAGAAGGACTGCACTCAGCTCCAAGGGACGCCTTGTGCCAGTTAGCAGTGTGATACAGAAACTACAATGTAACGTCGAGTAACTCTAAGTAATCTTTGTGTAATCGTGTTTATGTTTTATCGCCCAATCTAAGTTTAATCTCACGACTGATCAAAGCAGGTGAAACTTATTCGTGGCCAGAGTAAGAAACAATGCAGAGATAGAAGAAAATCGTAAAAGAAGTATAAGCCTATTGACTCGATTTTCAGTTCTGGAGACTGCAAGGACCAGCGAGACTTCTCGTCCAAAGCTTCCATATGGTTGGAACCTCCCACTCAGGACAGTGAGCCAGAGGGAATCCTTTCGTCTACGTCACCACGCTCTGAGTACGCCCGAGGGGGCTTGACTCGCGGGTGACTAAATCCAGGCTGACCCAGCCTGGAAACTTCCACGGAAGAACTGCGGGAACTAAGCGGGAATCCTCCCTTCCATAACCTCAAAGAGCCTCTGTACCCGTCGAGTGGTGGAGAATCGCCGAAAAAGTAAGCTAAAACTACGCACTTCCAGAGCTGAAAATTGAATTAAGTCTCTTGATAAATTTATACGTTAATTAAATCTCAGTTAGCAACACATTAGTCACAAGTCATATCGCCTAGCTTATCTTTAAATTCGAATCGGCTTCACCTGCATTGATGCCGTGAGATTTTGAGATTATGCTATGTTAAGTGAATATTTTTTTCCTTTTAATAAAATATTTCCATTATTTGAAATAAGTGTGTGGAGTCTGTTCATTAAAAGTCTGAAAATCCTGAAGAACTCACGTAGCGATGACAGTATTCATTCTCTAACTACTTGTTAATGTTTTTGTCATTTAAGTCAATCATAATAATAACAATTATCATTAGTCCAAACGTCAGTAATCAGAAGAGTTTGAATAAGGCCAAATGCTACAAACACAATATATAAAAATATATATAATATATATATTTATATATATTAGTGTATACACAACATACACTACAAGATGTATTGAGAAATTAGCTCTTTTCTCATTTTTTTATTCAAATGATTAATACCTATTTCTATTACTCCTTTTTTCAAAAAATACTATAACTGGACTGTTCATTTTTTCTATTCATTCATTCTTTAAGTGAGATGGATTGTTTAATTCAAGTGGGTCAGTTTAAGAGTGTGATCAGAGACTCAGCACACCCATAGATACTTCATTTTAGGATGAATTGACAGGTTTGGCTTTTTAGATCAAGTCACTGAAATTTTGTGCCCCCTGCCCCCTGTAAAATATTATGAAATACTAGATATTCTACATATTCTACTATCATTTTAGCCACCTCAAGTAATAAGCAATAACTCACATTTCAAATCACGTAGACAATTGTGCTGGCGGGACCCACAATACTGAGACGGTGAAGATATCAGGACAATTCTGAGTGTTTTCCTCGTCACGCTTGATTTATTGTAATTTCTTGTGACAACAGTAGAAATTCTTGGATGCAATATTGTGTCCAAAGCCATTAATGTCCTCTGTCTGGCCTATTTCCTCCTTGTTAAATGAATGACAGGGCCATTACTGAACAAATTTATTCTAGACGCTAAGGAGGAAAAAAGAGCAACACAGCACATGGTCAAAAAAAATCAAACGTATCAGTTGTTAATAAATACACTAGTGAGGCCAGTATTATTTTGGCCAAGATCAATTACTCTTGATAGATTACAAACTGGATTCCAAAAAAGTTGGGACACTAAACAAATAGTGAATAAAAACTGAATGCAATGATGTGGAGGTGCCAACATCTAATATTTTATTCAGAATAGAACACAATTCACAGATCAAAAGTTTAAACTGAGAGAATGTATCATTTCAAGGGGAAAAATATGTTGTTTCAAAATTCCATGGCATCAACAAATCCCAAAAAAGTTGGGACAAGGTAATGTTTTACCACTGTGTGGCATCCCCTCTTCTTCTTACAACACTCAACAGATGTCTGGGGACAGAGGAGACCAGTTTCTCAAGTTTAGAAATAGGAATGCTCTCCCATTCATGTCTAATACAGGCCTCTAACTGTTCAATCATCTTGGGCCTTCTTTGTCGCACCTTCCTCTTTATGGCGCGTCAAATGTTCTCTATAGGTGAAAGATCTGGACTGCAGGCTGGCCATTTCAGTCCCGGATCCTTCTCCTATGTAGCCATGATGTTGTGATTGCTGCAGAATGTGGTCTGGCATTATCTTGTTGAAAAATGCAGGGTCTTCCCTGAAAGAGATGACGTCTAGATGGGAGCATATGTTGTTCTAGAACCTGAACATAGTTCTCTGCATTAATGGTGCCTTTCCAGACATGCAAGCTGCCCATGCCACAAGCACTCATGCAACCCCATCCCATCAGTGATGCAGGCTTCTGAACGGAGCGTCGATAACAACTTGGGTTATCCTTGTCCTCTCTGGTCCGGATGACATGGCGTCCCAGTGTTCCATAAAGAACTTCAAATCGTGACTCATCTGACCACCATTTTGCCACACTCCATTTTAAAAGACCCCTGGCCCAGTGCAAACGTCTGAGCTTGTGGAGCTTGCTTAGAAATAGCTTCCTCTTTGCACTGTAGAGTTTCAGCTGGCAACGATGGATGGCACGGTGGATTGTGTTCACTGACAATGCTTTCTGGAAGTATTCCTGAGCCCATTCTGTTATTTCCTTGACAGTGGCATTCCTGTTTGAGGTGCAGTGATGTTTAAGGGCCCGGAGATCACGAGCATCCAGTAGAGTTTTACGGCCTTGACCCTTACGCACAGCAATTGTTCCAGATTCTCTGAATCTTTTGATGATGTTATGCACGGTTGATGATAACTTAAAAATCTTTGCTTTTTTACGCTGGGTAACACCATTCTGGTATCGCTGCACAACAAACATCTTTCTGCGCAACAATGGTGGAATTGGTGATCCTCTTACCATCTTGGCTTCAGAGAGACACTGACACTCTGAGAAGCTCTTTTTATATCCAATCATGTTGTCAATTGACCTAATTAGTGTTAATTGGTCTTCCAGCTGTTTGTTATATGCTCAATTTACTTTTTACAGCCACTTATTGCTACTTGTCCCAACCCTTTTGGGATTTGTTGACACTGAGAAATTTTAAATCAACATATTTTTCCTTCAAAATGTTACATTTACTCAGATTAAACTTTTGATCTGCCATCTATGTTCTATTACGAATAAAATATTAACATTTTCCATCTCCACATCATTGCATTCAGTTTTCATTCACAATTGGTTTTGGAATCCGGTTTGTACATGGGTCCTTCTGATCATTCTGGTTCATCAAAACACCAACAGAACCTCATCTGGCACTCTGATTGGTCAACTCACCATAAAAAATATTGTGATTGGATGGAAGACCAATTTACATGTTCTAGCCTTCTTCAGTATCTGCATTGCAAAAGCCAGTATCATGACAAGGCTTAAGAAGTCCCTGCCTTCCTTGCCCAGAAATCAGAGAGGCGGAAGTGGATCCACTGCTTTGAGAATGTGACATCCCTCATCTTTCTAGCTTCCCTCAGTGAGTATGACCGGCTCCTTGAGGAGAACAATAAGGATGTGAGTGGAGGATATTGTGAAGCTTTTTTTCCTACTGCACTTATAATCCCTAATTACCCTTCTCAATCCGAGTAAAGAGGTCTCTCTTTCAGATTTCTCACACACACTGGGTTTATAACTGTGCCAAATGTTATTTTTTAAATACATTTGGTTTTGTGTTTCACAGATTTAATATACAGTTGTATTCACATTATGCACACCTGACACTCACTAGATTTCCTAAATAAATAAGATCCACAACAACTACAGTGAATGCACAGCATTTACACATTATGTTTGGTGAGTTTAAGATATTGAGGGGAAAAATGTGCAGAACTTGTGAACATACGTTAGTTTATGCCAGTAAGTGATTTAGACATGATGTCTGCATAGTGCTAATTGGTGGATTCTTTTCTTGTGTAGCCAGCTGTGTGCCTGCAGTCCAAAAAAGTGCAAATTTCAGGCATCAGACACGTCTTGACCTCAACTCTGTCTCAACCAAGATTTTAAATACTTGCGTTTTAATATGTCCCCCACACCCTTCCTGTGTGTTATTAAAAAGTGCCTTGTTTGATCCTTATTCTCTTGGAAAAGGAATAACCCACACTCATCTTCTCTCTCCTGATGTTGTAGAACCGTATGGAGGAGAGTCTAACACTGTTTCACACCACCATTCACTCAGTGTGGTTTGCCAATGTCTCTATCATCCTCTTTCTGAACAAAATGGACATCCTAGCTGAGAAAATCAAAACATCAGACCTGCAGGTGTACTTCCCCAAATGTGCAGGTAAGATGAATCTGCTGCTTAAATCAAACACCTTATGGGAGAGTGGAAAAAATAAAAGAAAAAACATCCATCCTCATTAAGCTGATAGTGGAAAGCCTGACCATGATTGTTGTAGTGGAGTATGGACCGAATACCAGATAACCAGATCGAAATGAAGAAATGAAAAGTTTTGAATTAAAACTTTTCCAGTCTGAAGGGGACCTTTCGTCTGCGACCAAGTCACATTCCACAGGATTGTTTGTGCCCGCGGGGGGGGCAAAGGCCTTGCAGCCCCCACACACACGCACCCACCTAAGAACACTTTAAAGTAACACATGGCCAGGAACTGTCGAGATAACCGATTTTACGATGCTTCTAAGAGACAGGAACCTCAAACAAAAGGAAAGGGTTATAATCCCTTTTATGACGAAGTGGCACCTCAATGTCTCTCATTATCTCCCACGGGCATCAGCAGATGTTTAGAAGGGGTGACCTCGAGTTGAACCCCATTGACTCATCTACACGACAACCTACACATGGACCAACAGCGACCCCAAATGGACACTGGCAAAACTACACCTCGCGCGGAGTCGCCTAAAACAATAGCGGAAAATAGTCAAATTCTGATTAAATGTGTATAAACAAATGTATTAATGTCACTTTCTGTGTCCTCGGATGAATGCCCACCTCCTAATGAAATGTTGTATATTGTCGATTGTTTCTATCATGAAAAGAAGTTCTGTCTCTGAAATAGAGAAAACGGATTAATATTCTTTTCCAGCGTATCATCATGAATTGGACGTAAAACAACGTACTCAAGATGAGATCTTGTGTGGATGTTGGATGCTAACAGTCCAGTGTACTCATTGTTATATATTGATAACAGGTATAAGAATTCCGATACGCGAAATGTATATTATTTCTGTGCGAATCACTGATTCAAACCCCCTCCTACTCTCTCTCCCTCGCGAGAGTCACGTGAGGCTGAACTTGTGCCCAATCAGGAAAGGACACCTCCCATTAGGGCGTGATCGCGCTGACTTTGAAAAACAGCAGCTCGACTGCTCACAAAGCAGTTACGAGAGCTCGACAGCAGTCCTGAGAGCTCGACAGAAGTAACGGACCACGAAAGAAAGCAGAAAAGAGAGGACGCCGACGACAACAACAACGAGAAGATCCGAGAAACTTTGAAACAACAAAGAGACGCTTTCTCCAGCCGACGAGACAAAGAAAACTCTCAGACTTCATCAAAGCTTCCAGGAGACGTCTTGAATTAGCTCATCGTATGAAGTTTTAATAACGCGTCGAATGATTCGAATATCTTCTTTTCTTTTAATCGTGTTTATGTCTTATAGCCCAATCTAAGTTTAATCTCACGATTGATCAAAGCAGGTGAACTTATTCGTGGCCAGAGTAAGGAAACACTGCCGAGATACCAGAAAGTCTTAGAATAAGTGAGTTTATTGAATCGATTTTCAGTTCTGGAGCTGCAGTAACTAGCGAACCTTTCGCCCAAGACTTCCATACTTTGGACCCTCCCACTCCGGACAGAAAGCCGAAGAGAGGATCCTGCCGCCTGCGTCATCACACTCCGGGTACGCCCGAGACAACTCAACCAACGAAGAAGGACCTCCACGCTGACTCAGCCTGGACGCTTCTGCGGTAAAAACCGCGAGACTAAGTGAGACGCCTTCACTCCCAGGACCTCAGAGAGCCTCTGCATCCAAACGAGTGGTGAAAATCGACGAAAAAGTAAGCTAAACTTATGCATTTCCAGAGCTGAAAATCGAATCAAGTTTCTTGATAAATTTTGTATTAATTAAACCTTAGTTAGCAACACTTTAGTCACAAGCCAGAAGTGCCTAGCTCACCTTTAAGCTCGAATCGGTCTACTCTGTGGTGACGCCGTGAGATTACAAGGTTATGCTATGTTAATCAAATATCTTTCTTCTGTTAATAAAGCTTTCATTATTTGAAATAACAGTGTGTGCAGTTTGTTCATTAGAATTTCTGAAAATCCTGACGTACTCACATTAGCTTGATTATTATTCATTCTCAGACTAATTATTAACGTTTTAATTACTTAAGCCAATTATAAACTTTAATTAATATCATTAAGTCAAATATCAGAGATTATAGGAGTTTGAATAAGGTCAACGCTATAAACACAAACTATAAATATATGTATTAAATATATATTCACAAAGGTATCGTGGCGTATGATTAAACACCCAACATACGCTACATTGTGTTCCTTCATCAGTTGTGTCTGTGAAACGGTTACTGCATAGCTCTATATCTCCAAATCTCCACTTTCTCCTTTCCGTCTGTTACCCATGGCAACTATAAAATGCACCCCTTTTTGCATCAAGATTTTTGGACTTTTTGCACCTCCGCCACTATGAAAGTTGTCTGTAACATACCTAAGCTTGTAACTCTGAAAAGTGGCACTGCAGAAATATATAGAACTGTCATTATCACTTTTAATGATAACTGATTTCCACAGTAATATACATTGCATTTTAAGTTTTCCTGATAAAATCTCAAAATGTTTCCTCTTTTAGAATGATTCTGCTGTACTTCAGATTAGTTTCAGAACTTGATACTTTTTTCAATGTTAATTAGTTAAATAGTCTATATTCACACTCATTGTTTATTGCATTTACCATTCCTCTTCTCTATTGGGTGCTGGCTGCAGGTAAGCCACGAGATGCTGAAGCTGCTATGAACTACATTCGTTACATGTATAAGCATCAGGCCCTAAACCAGGACAAGAAGAGTAAGAGCGTCTACTCTCACTTCACCTGCGCGACAGACACGAACAACATCCGCATGGTCTTTGGCGATGTTAAAGATACAGTGCTGATCAAGTCTCTGCAGGAGTATGGGGTGCTGTGACCAGCTCAGGACACTGAGGGTCTTCCCTTGCTTCTAATGGCTGCAAAAAAAACCCACTGTGCCCTGGTATGAACTGGCAAAGCTGGCCTGTAGCGCTCATTTTCTGGGCTCAGAGTTGTCATTGTCCACCAAATATTTTTAGGGCTTTTTGTCTTCTTTTGCTCCTGTGTTAGATGTTGATGCAGGTCATTATGGTGAAGGTGGTTATGACTGTGCTGCTGTGTTTACTGGAGATGGAGAAGGATTCACTGTAGAATTTGAAAGATTTACATAGATGTAAAGTAACTTTTCTCACATTAATAATATTAGAATAAAGGAAAATCTTTTTAAACTCTCTAGAGATCCGAAACTTGGAGACCAGAAACTATTCTAGGACTGGAAATAGTTTCCAAAACATCATACTGCTAAATGCCTTGTAAATTCTCTCTTACTTGTAAATGAATTATTTTATTTTTTCCAGTATTTCAAAGCCCTTCATATATCACTTAATACATTAGTGTTGGGTCCTATTTATAAAATTCAGCATCACAATAAATTCATTTATGCTCAAAGTTTAATACGTATACAGATACGCATGAAGCCTTCAGTCAGAACTCTGTGTTCAGTTCACCTGTAGGTTTGCACATTCTCTGGAAGATTACGGATGCATACAGTCATTTCGAGAAGTATTTAATGGCCTCACAGACCACTGCCTCTTACAATGCTGCCTTTCATCTTTTTTTTTTTTTTTTTTTTTTTTTTATTATGTAACGTTACATTATAAGCATCTCCTCCAACATCGCCATCTTTGTTATTGTCATGAAAAACATTTCACCCTGAACTGCTCCAGTGGATGTAGTGTTTAACATCCATGCCAACATAAAGGATGCATAGAAGTATGTGGCAGTGATGGTTACAATGTTTGAAATGGACATATGCATTTACATATGTAAAGAGAGTATAAATTAACCTTCATTTTTCGCACCAAAATAACACCAAAAAGGGGACCTTACACAGTATTTTAAATGTTAAAAATTCAGAAACCATATTTCGAGCAAGGACAGATACTCTTTATTTTGTGTTTATTCTGAACTCGTATAAGCAAACAGCAAATTCATTAGGGCTATATAAGGTTTTGCACTCTATGAAAACTGAAAATCTATATTGTTGTTGTGTCATTAATTTTACCAGTCTAATTAGTATAAATGTTGAAACGATCCAGGCTTTATATGCAAACACATTCCATATGTTTATTTTAAGCATTTAAAAGAAACTAATATGCATCTTTTACCAATTTTACATTGAGTTTTACTTTAAAAAACCCAAGCTTTGTGATGCTTGATTTTCCAACATCTAACAACTGATGAAACACTTTGCTCAGACTATCACCCATATTCATAATCAGTGAACTTCCTAGGGCTACCAGAAGATGTTTTACTCATTTTATGAAGCATTTATTTTCTTACAAATTCTCATTTTCATGGAAGAAATTAAATGAGTATTATTAGCTTATTGCAAAGCTAAAATACAAAAGCATTATGATTACACTAAAATAAATGGACAAAAAAAGCTTACGCTGACCTGAGAATGTTTGATTGTGCGACAATCACAAAATTTGCAACAATCACATAATATATATGCAACTTTTCTTTTCTTAGTTCAGTATGCATTCCAGACTGTCTTCTCACTATAGTGACTGCAGTGGCCTTACAAATGTGATCAGATTTCTCAAAGATATCTGAATTATTAGTTTGATTGTGGATGGGTGGATTTTTGGGCATGTATGATGACCTGACTGAGTCAACAATGTTGAGCAGTTATGAAGGCTTTCCAGAAACTAGAACATATTTTACACAGAAACTAGAACATATTTTACACATGATGGGATCCATGCTCCCACTCTTTGGACATTATTTCTAATGCTTGTGACCATTATCAGCCAAAAAACAAGGCTTGAAACACCCCTAGAGGGCAGCACCACTTTTTGAGCTCTGTATAGTCACTGTGATATCCTGCCTTAAGAAATACACCTTCCTGGGTGTGGGTGTGTTGTTTTTTATTTGTACATATGTATATCATTAGATTACTTACACGTTGTACTTCTGTTCAGGCTATAGACTATAGTCTATAGCAGGGTTGGGCAATCTTATCCGCAAAGGGCCGGTGTGGCTGCTGGATTTAAGTCCATTCTAGCTCAAGCACACCTGATTTCACTCCTTTAATTAGTTGGCTTGAGTAAAAAAAATGATCATGTGACCTCCTAGTTGGTTGGAACAAAAACCAGCAGCCACACCGGCCCTTTGCGGATAAGATTGCCCACCCCTGGTCTATAGGTACACCCTCAAAAAAGGGGAGGCTTGTTGCACCTGGTGTTGTGAGGCATTTAAGGAGTAAGAATACATCCATGTATACTTTTTCTATATTGTTCACCTGAGTTTGATATCAGGTGATATTAGATTAGCTTTGACTGTTGTGTAGTTTATAGAAGAAGAAGTAGAAAGTGTAGTTACCTCTGCTTTTGATCATAGCTGAATCAAACAGGTGGTGGTGGCATTACAAAGGAATCGTAGCCATGAGTCACGCTGCCTCAGTATGATGCTCGTTAATAATCATTTTTTGTCTTTTGTTTCTTCCTTTTCATGCCATGGGTTCATTTTCAAGAGTGTAACATATTTTGGCGAGCCAGCCAGGAGGGGGCGCTGGTGAGTCAACAACATCACCAACCTCCTTCCTTCCCAAGAGACGAACCTTCAAAAAAAAATAAATAAATAAATAAAAATGGAAGTAATACAGCTTCTGCGCGATCAAGTGAGTGCAGTCTTGTGGCAGTTGGAGAGAGACTCTCTCGTGGACGTCTGCAGGCGACTGAAGTGTTCCGGCCTGGACAGCGGAGAGCCTCAACGCAAGACCAAGAGGACACTCATCAGGTTAGCCGAGGGCATGTTTGATGAGATAGAGAAAATGGAAGAGGAGGATCAAGTGGAACAGTTCTACAGAGACGCAGCCACATACATCCAGAGACTGAGTGACGAAAAGGGTCAGTCAGAAGAGGAACCCCCAGTTAAAGAGTGTGCACCTCAGAAAGATCTTGAGGGCACCATTCCACGTGCCATTTCAGTCCAGTCAATCGATTATCCA
Source organism: Hoplias malabaricus (assembly GCF_029633855.1). Taxonomy (NCBI): domain Eukaryota; kingdom Metazoa; phylum Chordata; class Actinopteri; order Characiformes; family Erythrinidae; genus Hoplias; species Hoplias malabaricus. Next base: position 20,260,792 of record NC_089815.1, on the reverse strand, counting down.
TCCAAAACCCGACCAGAGCCAACACGAGCTCTGCAAGAGGTAACACTGAGGAGGGAGTTTAAAATCTCTGGGCAGATTGGAGAGAGTTGGCAGAAGGATAAGTTGTCCTACCTCAGTTTAGTCCGCCAGATCGAAAATGGGGTTGAAAAAGGACACTTAGAGACTGAAATAGTTGAAGCAGTAATTAGGGCCATTAGTCCGGGAATGCCCCTAAGAGACATGTTGGAGATAAAACGTGGGCTCACACTTAGCAAATTGCTCACCATATTAAAGGGACACTACAGAGTAGACAGCCCCACTGAGCTTTACCACCAGCTTCTCAATATCTCTCAGGAACCCAAAGAAACTGCATTCAATTTTGTATTTTGTGGCATCGAACTCAAAGAGAAACTGTTATGGAAAGCAGCCAATGAGGAGACCGATGAACTGTACAGTAGGGCCACAATTCAGCGCAAGTTTCTCCGCTCCATTGAAACTGGGCTGCTTAGTGACTCCATTAAGTATCAGTTACTGCCCCTCCTGAGTAACATGACCATAACAGATGAAGAACTGATCGAGAAAGTCAATGAAGCTTCAAAGCTAGAAAATGAAAGATTTGAGAAACGGAAAAGGTCCACTGCAACTAAGATTCCCAAGGTACAAGAGCTCCAAGCAGAATGTCAGACAGACCTGACACCTGTTCGGAGCCACTCAACACCCAAAGAATCCCCCACTACAGTGGCCCAGAAAACAGTGAAAACTAAAGAGACCAAATTAGATGCACAGCAGATCGTAGAAGAACTTCGCAAGGAAATGAAAGAAATGTTTCGGGTTGCAATGGAAACTAGCGCCCCCACCAGGGCACTAACACAAAGACAAAAGGGTTGTAAAAAATGCAGAGAAGAGGGGAAAGGAGATAACTGTAGACACTGCTTTAAATGTGGTAGAGAGGGCCACTACTCTCATGGATGCCGAGCACCGAGACCGTCGCCGGGAAATGGGGAGGGACTACTGAGATGGGACCAGCAGTAGTCCAGAGCCAATGGTCCCATAATGAACAACCAAGCTTACCACCATCCTTCAATGAAAAGCCAGCTACTGCTACTGTAACTGAAGTTCGCTATCTAACCCCCCAACGCAAGTCAAGGTTAGTAAGCCTGGTGGGAAACCGCTGTACCGTGAACTGTCGTATGGATAATCATCCAGTCAAAGTATTGTGGGATTCAGGGGCACAGTCCAGCATTGTAAATGAAATCTGGCGGCAAAACCACCTTCCCCACACGGTGGTCAGACCTGTGTCAGAACTGCTAGAGAATGAGACGCTCACAGTGTTCGCGGCAAACAGCACGCCCATTCCCTACACGGGATGGATAGAAGTGAGCTTCAGACTAGACAGTGATTTGTCCTCAACCAGTGAACTGCGAGTGCCAATACTGGTATCCAGCGACCCAGCCGTGGCCAGTGAACCAATCATTGGCTACAATGTTATCGAAGCCGTCGTCAACAGGGAAGGTGTGAAGACTAAAGACGGAAGAAAACAACTTACACACTATGTAAGTAAAGCATTCGAAATAACTATACAAACTGCACATAATGTTGTCAAACTTGTGCAGAGCAGCAGTAAAGACTCAGAGGTAGGAGTGGTAAGGACTGGAGTAAAAAGGGTGCCTTTACCAGCTAATCAAGTCACCACAGTATATGCAGCGGACATCCAGACAAAAGTAAATGAGTTGTTACTAGAGGACAAAAAGAGTGCGGAATTAAGGCCACATAACCTGAGTAACACACAGTCACACGAGACCCAACAGAGACCAGGGTCATGGGATCCCCCAGTGGATCTTCAACACCTGACAGAAGGTCAACAAGCAGCTGTGAAGAGGATGTTGCGGGAGGAATGTGAGGCGTTCGCATATGACAGTGATAATGTGGGCTGCATCCCATCCCTTAAAATGCATATTACTTTGCAGGACACAAGTCCTGTAAAAAAACCTACATGTCGGTCCCGAAACCCCTTCACAAGGAAGTGAAAGAGTATTTGCAGGACCTGCTCAACAAAGGTTGGATCACACCATCACAGTCTCCATATTCATCACCTGTGGTGTGCGTTCGCAAGAAAGATGGTGCCCTTCGCCTTTGTTGTGACTTCAGGGAGCTCAATCGCAAGTCGGTTCCAGATCGGCACCCAATACCAAGGATTCAGGACATGCTGGATACTCTGGGTGGGAGTGTTTGGTTTTCAGTGTTGGACCAAGGCAAAGCGTACCACCAGGGTTTTCTGGATGAAGAAAGTCGCCCTTTAACAGCCTTCATCACACCCTGGAGCCTCTATCAATGGGTACGCATTCCCTTTGGTCTCAGCTCCGCACTCGCTGAGTTCCAGAGCAGCATGGAACATTGTATGGCAGGCCTCAGAGACACCATTTGCCTTCCATACCTGGACGACATCCTGGTGCACAGCAGCAACTTTGAAGAGCACCTCAAGCACCTCCGTCTGGTCCTCCAGTGTTACAGAGAGCATGGTGTTAAGCTGACCCCAAAGAAATGTGAACTATTTAGGCAAAGTTTGAAATTTCTGGGCAAGCTAGTGACAGGGGAAGGTTACACAATGGACCCTGCAGAGTTGGCCCCGGTGATGGCCTTAAAGGAGAGAACCCCTACAACTGTCAGAGAGGTGCGTGAAATGCTTGGTTTTCTCTCTTATTATAGGTCCTTCATCCCCAACTTCTCTCGTGTAGCCCATCCACTCTATAGCCTGCTTAGTCCTCCCTCCTCTGAGAACCCTGCTCCAGTCTTAGCCAACAAGTCTAAAACGGGAGTGAAGAAAAGTAGAGGCCACTTACCATCACGCATGCCCATTCAGTGGACTAGCTCCCACCAAGAGATATTGAACCAGCTTGTAGATGCACTTGTCAGACCTCCTGTGCTTGGGTATCCCGACGTCACCGAACCCTTTGTGTTACATTGTGACGCCTCACAAGTTGGACTAGGTGCTGTCTTATACCAGCGTCAGCAAGGCAAGATGAGAGTTATAGCATATGGGTCCCGAACTCTGAGTCCAGCTGAGAAAAAGTACCATCTGCACTCGGGCAAATTAGAGTTTTTGGCAATGAAGTGGGCCATTTGTGAGCGTTTCCGGGATTATCTGTACCATGCTCCATCATTTGTGGTATATACAGATAATAACCCGCTAACATATGTGCTCACGACTGCAAAGCTCAACGCCACAGGTCACAGATGGGTCGCAGAACTGGCCAGCTATAACTTCACCATCCGCTACCGCCCAGGTAAGACCAATGCCGATGCTGATGGGCTATCACGGATGCCACTGGACATTGACAGCTACATGAAGAGCTGTACGGCTGAAGTGGGACAGGAAGCTATAAGCGCATCTATGGAGTCAGTGATGGTGGAGCACAGAGATCCTTCTCGAGGTATTGGTGTTATCCAAGTTGGTGCTCTGAAGTTGATGGAAGAGTCTAACAGTTCCCAGCCTTTTACACCAGACCTGATTCGCACAGCCCAGGAAGCGGATGAAGTCCTGTCAAGGGTGCTCTGGTACAAGTCACAGGGTAAAAGACCAAGTAGGGCTGAGGTGAAGTCTGAGCCTCCTGCAGTAGCTGCACTGCTCAGGCAGTGGCTGAAGCTTCACGTCGACCAAAGCGGGGTCTTGCGTCGTAAAACAACCTGCAGAGAGCAGCTATTGGTCCCTAACGCTTATCGTCCCCTAGTGTTCAAAGAGCTTCACCAAGACATGGGCCACTTGGGAGTGGAAAGGACACTCGACTTGATTCGAGACAGGTTCTACTGGCCTCAGATGGTGAAAGAAGTTGAACACTTTGTTACAGAAGTGTGTGAGTGTCTTTAGAAGAAGAAACCGAGTAAGCAGACCTGTGCACCTCTGATCCCGATCCAGTCCACTTACCCATTCCAACTGGTCTCCATAGACTTCACCTCCATAGACTCCACCTGGAAAAGTGTAAGCAGGGCTATGAATACATACTAGTGGTCATGGATCACTTTACCAGGTTTGCACAGGCTTACCCGACACGGAACAAAGCAGCTAAAACTGTTGCTGACAAGCTCTTCAATGACTTGGCACTCAAGTTCGGCTTCCCGACTAGACTACACCATGACAGGGGTAAAGAGTTTGATAACAAGCTCATGACAAGATTAAAAGAACTCTCAGGTATCCAGGGCTCCCACACAACAGCCTACCACCCACAGGTTAACGGACAGGTAGAGAGATTCAACCGTACCCTATTGTCCATGTTACGGACACTGGAAGACAAGGAGAAAGATGATTGGAAAGAGTCACTGGCTAAAGTTGTCCATGCGTACAACTGTACCAAGAGCGAAGCGACAGGGTATGCCCCATATTATCTCATCTTCGGCCGGTCCCCACGTCTGCCCATCGACCTGCTCTTCAAGCTACGGGAAAATGAAGCTCATATGGACTATGATGACTATGTGAGCTGCTGGAAACAGAGAATGCAGGAGGCTTACACCGTGGCTTCTGAAACGGCTACCAAAGAAGCTGCAAGAGGGAAAGCATACTATGACAGGAGAGTTAAGGGGAGAGATCTTCAGCCTGGTGATAGAGTGCTCCTCCTAAACCTCACTCCTAGAGGTGGACCCGCAAAGATCCAGTCCTATTGGGAGAACCAAATCTACAAAGTGACAGGGAGAAAAACAGATGACAGCCCAGTGTATAGGATCTGTCCTGAAACTGGTCATGGAAGAGAGAAGGTGGTGCACAGGAATCTCCTACTGCCATGTGACTTCCTACCCCTTGAGAAGCCACCAGCACAGACTGTTCAGCCCCAAAAAGACTCTCCAACTGTTACGAGGAAAAGGTTGAGACGTCCATGTACACCGCAGCAGCAGCCAGAAAATGGTGACACATCGGACGATGATTACAGCGGTACATACAAGTGGTACCTCAGGCCTCTTCCAGGGAGACGACAGAGGCAGATTCCACTCAACCCTTTGGCAGAGCCATTCCAGCCTGAACCAAGTCTTCATGTTCAAGAAGAGGATGTGCCACTACAGAGCGAAGAGAACAGACCCAATCAGAGTCAAAGCCTTGATATTGACCTTGAAAGGTCAGGGAGAAGTAAGGTGGTGATGGACATTCCAGTTCCGAACAGAGGTGAGACTAACTCTGAGAGACAGCGACCCAAAAGACAGAGTCAGAAACCAAGGGTACTGAGTTGTGACACTCTAGGTCAGCCGACTTTGGTTCAGAGAGACGGTAAGGTAACTAAGGCTCATGTCATTGAGAGTAATGCCTTCTGGAGACTGTGGGCTGGACTGTATTCAAGTTAGGGGGCAAATGTATTTTGTAACCAGAAATGTCAGGAGACATTTAAATTTGTGGGGGAGAGTGTGGCACTATGGAATAGTTAAATAAATGAAAATAGTAGCCCCCCATTTTATTTTTATGTCTAAGGTCACTTTCACCGTAAAAACTACTGTTAATGTCTCTTTTATTATTTAACTGTATAATATATAATTCCGCCAGTAGAGTGCCATATGCACCAGTGGCTGACACTCCGACCGGCAAAAGGAGTCGGTCAGTACTTGGTGTAGCGGTTAGCAGGTAACACACCGAGTGGCTCCTGTAACCTGCTATTTTCTGTTTTTGCAGTGCATAAACAAAATAAATATGTCACACCGGAGATGAGTTGGCCCATCATTTTCAAGAGTGTAACAGACATTTAATCATAAGAGCAGCCAACAGTTGAAAAGACTGTTCCCGTTGTTGGTTGGTTGGCCATTTTGCACATAAAAGCAGTACATTTTATTTAGTGATGATATTTTTTTCTGTGGGGATTTGTGTTGTATATTTGGATATTGTTTGCAATTTTATATGTAAACTATAGATGAACTGTATTTGTTTTTCTGAATAAATATGTGAAATAAATATGGTATAAAATCTATAATATCAGTAACAAAAAGGACTGTCAATCTACCTTTCATTCTCTTCCTCCGTCCACCCCAAACTGTTTCCAGTTTTCTCGATCATCTTGTGTTTTGAAGTGAGGACTTGCTTTCTCACATGCTGGAGTAAACAGAAATGTCATTCCAGGAAGTTTTAATCTAATGGATCATCCAGCTGCTCTTGGGCAAATAATCATATAGCAGCTTTGTGGTGCCATTTAGAGGAACAGTATACAGATGTGTACCCACGCAGTTAATCAGGAAGCTCAGAGCATTCAGCCACTTGTTAGCTCCTGGTATTTACATAGGGGATAGAGACTCTGATCTAAGAAAACACTTGAAATATAAGTCTCGTGTTCCACTGTTCTAAAGGTGATTAAATATTATACACAGCCTGGTGTTCTATGTGTGCTTTAATCTACGTAATGACTCACTTCACACTGCAGCTAACCATAACTCACTTTATTCTTCAGCACATGCAAAGACAGGAAGGGTGGCAAGGTGACATAACAGGTGGTGTCTCTCTCACACAACTCCAGAGGGCTTAGATTGTGTGTTAGATCCCTGCATCGAGTCTGTGAGAATTCTGATGTTTTTCACCCTGTATCTGTGTGGTGTTCCTCCAGGCCCTCTGGTTTCCTCCTACAGTAAGCTATTGCAATGGTAAAAATCTGTGAAATTACAGCTGTTTACAAAACATCTGAAGCTATTACTAATCCATTTTAATGTGGATCAGTAAACTGAGCAAAACATGAAGTTACAGCTGTAACGTTAAACATGGAACCTGTGTCATTTCTGAGAAAACAACACTGATGTGTATCACAAGGGTGAACTCATACACGAGTCAGAATGCCACATGAAGAACACTCCCTCATTTCTAATCGTCTTGTAGTTTTTCCCCTTTTCAGTTTTTGCTAGAGATGTGAAAGGCTAGACTGGTATCAGCCACAATCTAATATATGTGGTTATCAGTTTAATTCTGAAGTATTTCATCAGTTTATTATCTGATTCCTTGTACCATTTCTGATTTATATTCCCAGGCTTTTAAATGCATATGAAGATACCAGTGGAGTCGTTTTAATTTCTAGGCATTTGAAGATACTGTGTCCAAAATACTGTAATTTTAATGATTGGAAACAGCTACTTCAAGGAGCACCCATTCTTGACAGAGATGCTCATTTAGTATAACATCCATAGAAAAGTATTAATGAAATCAGGTGCTAAGCTGCACATGACCCTAAGGTAACCAAGCTTTGGCTAGTTGGTGAGTGAAAGACCACACATCTTTTATTCTTTTTCTAGTCACTACAGTCATTACATACAAGTTATCCAAGGAAAACAAAAACAACATTTGAAGCCTTTACTAAATATTGAACTGAGTATTAAACATAAACAATCCCATGTCCCGAAAACTTCACAAATTTTGTTAAAGCAAAAAAAAAACTTAGTGATTGTTCATTCTCTTAAATATTTATTTATTGATTTACTTGAATTGTTTTTTACTGACCCAATTTTTTATTTTGTAAATATAAATATATTTTCACTCAAACATTTGGGAGAGTTGGGGGCAAATTAAGAGTGAAAATTGAAAATGAATTCAAATTACAATTAAAGTTACAACTAAATTTCAAGAGAAAATTTTCAGTTCAAAAATAATATTTCTCAGTGCAAAAATTTCATAAATAAATTCAGGAAATCTGGAGAAATATCAGTCTGTGTCGGGTAAAACACTCTGAAATGAGCAAGACCTTTGAGCCCTCAGACAGCACTAAATCAGGAATCATCAAGCTATAAATTCAAAACATATTCAGTGATGTTAAAATCTTTGCTCTGGTGCCATCAGTCTATTGTTCTGAGAATACTAGCAGTTTTTTATTAGGTTTTTTTTTTTTTTGGGAAATTTACTCCTTGTGTGTTTCCTTTTATGGCTGTTTCCACTGGGAATAAATAAAAAAAAGAGTGGCGCAGAGTATGATCTCTATGCTCTACTGTGAATTAATAAATGTGACTCACACCATGTGATTAACAACCTTTTCTCAAGTACTAAATGACCATTTATTATTCAAATAAAATTTAAAGAAATGCCACATTCAAAACAGATTCTTTACATTTTGTCGTTTCTCACAGACATTTCAAGCTCTCAGACATGTGTGGCTCTAATGTGAACTTCCTGTGTTATTTTTCTCAACTAGCTGCTGGTTGGTTACGAAACCACATATAGAGCTGTCAACTATATAGTTGACAGAAATTAAATGGGCAAAGTATGCTTATAATCCCAGAAAACCTGGCCTATCCCCGATTATTGGAAATATTTTATTTCTAAGAAACATTAAGGAATCTATGGAGTCCCTTCCACAGTTACTGTAACAGCCGGCTGGTCAATAGAGGGCACCCTGGAGGAACTTTAAAAAAAACCCACAGGCTTGCTTCATCTATCGCCCTAAGCAGTGTCAGATAATGGTGAATTCTGTTGATTATTTGTAAAGAAACCACAGGTCAAAGAATTCAATGCAGACACTCACAAAGAGAGAGTGACAGAGAGAAAGAGAGAGCGCATTATGTTGCATATAGATACAATATGATCCAGCAATATATAAATGTCTAATGTTTCATTATTAGTGTTTTTGGTAATACATCTGCATGTAGTCTGTAATGTAATGATCCATATAATGTAATTTACCTTAAGCCCATTAGAGCTGCAATTTATTCCAATAGCACCATGATACACTGTGGTTTTCTTAAAAATAATTAGTTCTTAATAAGGGACTGTTTTCCTCACAATAAATTGACTTCAGTTAAAGGAACGCTAGGTAATATTTTTTACCTTAAATTACACCTTCAACATCATTTTGATGTTTCAATGTCCAGTTGTTAGTAGTAATGCCAGAAAATGATAGGGCCATGAGTTTAAAAAGAAACCAAAAGAACTTCATGCTCACACCCCATGCTGAGCACCGATAACTCTGTCACTAATTTTTACACTGTCTCTGTGAAAGTAAACCACACAGGAAATTTGGTGGAAATTATTATTTATTTTTTTAAGAAGGAGCAGTTTGTATTAAACATCTTCTCCCTCACTGTGGAGAACATAAAGCATAGATTCATGGCTCTGGTTCATCTGCTCCTACTGCTGGCTGTACTGCTGCCCCTCGGTCACTCAGGTAAGTGTCACACACACACATAATCGCACACACAGCCTGTGTTGTCCAGTAGCTTAGTGGATTGTCAGCTTTCAGTTCCAAGGGTTGAGGGTCTATCTTTGTTTGTGACGGCTGTCTTCTCTAAAACAGCTATGAACCCTATACTATACTTTATATACTTTATAGTGCTCTGGTAGGTTAATTGTGTGGCTGGGTTACCCCCCAATGCTACACCAATAAGGGTCTTTTTGCCAAGACTCCAGCACTACATTGGCTCCCATTTGCAACAGGATTAAACTGTGACTTGCTCTGGATAAGAGAATCTGCCAAATGCAATCAATGTAAATGTGAACAGCTCCAGTGTTTGTGAAGACTGGGACAATGTGTAATCTGTATTATGAAATTAGAACAGGATACAAAGTAAATGTATTCAGATTAAAATGTATTATTTTTTTTATTTTACATGTATCAGCACATAAACTTCTTAATTCTGAATATCACCTAAAACTGATTAGTAAACTTGAATAGTCAGTTCTATAAACGCTTTTTGGACAATTAAAAAACTCACAAATATGTCAAATTATGTACAGCAATGGCTTAAAAGTTAGAAAACTGAATTTAGAGACAGCAATATTCACACCTGAAGTGCCCTTGCACAGAAGATTTAAAATTGTCAAAAATTAAATTAGCAAATTCTCAAAAATGTTGATTTATTTAAGCAAAATTAAATTTATTGGCCAATATTTTCTTAAACAAGGATATCTCTCTCTCTCTCTCTCTCTCTCTCTCTCTCTCTCTCTCTCTCTCAGCCAGTGTGAATGTGGGTATAGTGAATGGCACAGTGGCAAAGCCCCACTCCAGACCCTACATGGTTTCTGTTCAAGGAAACGGGGAGCACGCCTGTGGGGGTTTCCTCGTGTCTGATCTGTTTGTCATGACGGCTGCACACTGCTGGAAAATGTATGCTGTTTTAATAAAAAGTTTTGCGCAAACTGACCTTTTTATCGGACTGACACTTCTGCCTAGTTTCTGTTTGTTTGCTAAATTGAAAATGCATAAAATAAAATGTGGCTGTGTAAAGATTATGGCAGATTTATTCATTGTCTGTAAGCGCTTATTCAATTCAGGGTCACTCTGAGTCAAGTGCCTACCCAGAACCACACCAGTCCTTGGCAAGGTGACACACACAAACACATTTTTTGAGTCGCCAATCCACTTAACAATGTGTGCTTTTGGACTGTGGGAGGAAACCAGCAGAAAACCCATGTACACACCAAACTCCTCACAAACAGTCACCTGGAGCGGGACTTGAACCCACAACCTCCAGGTCCCTGGAGCTGTGTTACTGCGACACTTCCTGCTGCACCACCGTGTCGCCCCATGGCACATTTAGTATATATGTCAGTATATTTCTTGTTTAACAGTACTGTATATTTAACATTATAGTATTTTTGAAGTTGACTCGCTGAGAAAGCAACCCCGTATGTTCAGTGGAGCTGAGATACTACACTCATCACTGTTGTAAATAATCCTTTTATCTCCAACAAAGCAACTTACATAGGAAAGATAACTTAGATTGTTAAATCTGACATGATATTAGGTCACTGGCAGTTTGTTGGATGCTGACTTCACACGTATCAGAAGAAGCATGTGCTAGTCTTCACAGTTTGTCAGCATGGTGTGATTGTGGGTAACCTAGTAGTAATGACAGAAGTGGACAATTACTAAACTGGGGAGTAAACTGAGTAAAGAAAACCATTTTTCAACAAGTTTCTGTCTCCTGGTTCCTCTAGGAGTGGACTGGATAAGGCAGAAGTGACAGCAGTGATCGGAGCTCATGATCTGAAGTCCAATGACTTTGAGCGTATAGCAGTAAAGGAGCACCACATTCATCCAGAGTTCTATTACCCTGCCCCCAGCAATGACATCATGCTTTTGAAGGTAAACTCTGCTATTTACTTTCAGCCTAGCTTTATTGTACAGGTATTGATATTAGGACATGTCTTTCAGTGTATTCTGAAGTTAATAGTAACTTCTTTGAGTATGAAATGTATGTTGTGATGAGTGTGAGGAACTGAAATATCAAGCCCTTAGGGTTTAAGGTTAATGGCCTATACGCACTACAACATGGGAGGATATTTCTGCTAGAAATAGATACACTAGCATTTTAGTTACATTACACTTCAACAGAATAAAGAAGTAAAGCTCTTATGAACACATTCACTAAATAAAAATCAACTCTACACTATTTCTGTAGGATACTCAAGCCCACTTTGGTTGGTGAGGCTGTAGAGCAGAGGTATTCAAACTGTGGGGTGTGTGATGGGAACAGGTGACAAGCAAAATTGGAAATTGCAAAAAAATAAATATTTAAAGACGGTTTTCATTTTTATTTACCATTTTCATATATTTCACTATCCATTTTGGTAATGTTGGTTTATTTTACTACATTAATAAATGTTTATTTAATGGACTAAAAGTACACAACAATGGTATTTTTCTTCAACTTAAACCAGACTAAATCTGAGAAGAATTCAATGATTAAAATAATACTAAACATAATACACATTTTAGTCTAAAGAATAAGATTAAAACGAAATAAAAATCAGCTGCTAGAAATAACACTGTGTCCGTGTCACTGCAGCACTGAGAATGATCCACTACCAAATCATACTCTCTGCTCTGTGGGGGACCTGACCATTGAAGAACAGTGTGAAGAGCGACAAACAATGTGTGCACAGCAACAGATGGACTACACTCTGTAATTGTAGGAGTAGAAACTGCTCCTGTATGGTCAGTGAAGCTGAGACAATGGACAGTGAATATAGAAATAAGGAAGAGCACATAATATTCTGATATGACGCTGTATTGAGTTTACATGTGAGAAAAAAACAAAATAAAAATCTAAAGGTCTTACCTAAAGAACTGGAATACAATTGAGGAAAGTTAAGGACTGGATGAGGAGAAAAAAATTATGCTATGTTCATATGTGGTGAATAGAGGAGAAGCATTTAATATACGCTGCCATAATTTCCATGTTGATGCATTTGTTTTCGATGGGGTGTTCTCTTTGGGGGTGAGCTGAGTCTTTCCCTGTTCTGTTCTAACTCTTCCACAACTGCTCACTCTTTGATTACTAGCAGATGTTTGACCACAGGATGATGGGTTCCACTTGTGAGTCTTGATTCCTCCAGCCTCGAGGAAGTCCTTCCTTGCCACTGTTGCCTTTGGCTTGCTCGCATGGGGCTTTCTGATCCACATTGTTATTTGTTCTGATACCAGTTCTGTAAAGCTGCTTTGTGACAACATCACTTAAAAAAATGTGCTATATAAATACATTTTGATTAATTGACTGATGATATCACAAATGTGTGCACCTCAAAGTGACAGGGACTCAGAGCAGGTTTAAATTAAGAGTCATGAGGCTGTTACACCTGGTGCTGTTAGTAACCTTACTAATGCTTAAAGAATACGAGCCCAGAACAACATTCAGTAAATGTAATGTTACCCAATTTTTATTTTCCCACCATGCATCATCATCCAAATTCTCTCATATTAATTAATTAAATAATTAATATAAATCAAGTTTAGTTTTGTTTACCACATTTAACTAATTTTCTTGGCTTTGTTACAGCTAGGAAAGTCGACTGAAAAGAGCAAGAATGCTGCAAAGATTTCCATCTCTAAACTAAGCCAAGGCATGGATAGGTCTTGCAGCGTAGCTGGTTGGGGAAGAATTAAAACCAAGGGAACTGCAAGTAGCGTACTTCTGGAGACGAACATCGCCGTCTATAAACATTGTGAAAGATACTGGAACTACACCAACATACTGTGTGCAGGTGGTGATAAAGGTGGATTTTGTCAGGTAAATTATCCTTAAGATTAAACCCATTAAACCCAAGCAGATTTCAGTTTCCTGGACCAGGATTAAGCCTAGTCCTGAACTACCCAGCATTCTGATTGGAGATTAACTACAGAAAGTACGATTTAGTCCAGGTCTAAGCCCAATCCCAGGTCAGGACAAAACATCAGTTGTTAGAATTTCAGCAGAAGCTTTATAAAGGTTTAGTTCAGCAGTGTGTTAACGTTGCTTATGTTTTGTTGCAGGGGGACTCTGGTGGTCCTCTGGTGTGTGATAACAAAGCAGTCGGCATTGCTTCCTTCACCGAGAAGGACAACTGTGACAACCCCACAAAACCAAATGCCTACACCAATATTTCTGCATTCATGTCCTGGATCGAGAAAATCATTGAACACTAGTAATTCCACTGTAAAGAGGCCTTTATATGGTTGTAGTGGTGTTTCAGTTCACTGAAGGAAGAGCCTATGTTGTTAAACCTATGCTATTGTAAAAATATGTAAGGTTAAATGTTGACTGAATATGGATGAAGCACTGTCATTAGAACTTCACCTAGAACTTGTTATTTCACTATAAATAAACCATTTCTGCCTTAAAAACTGTTATGAGTTTTCTCACCACTTGTTCGGATGTCATCTGTCCTCTCACGTTGTATACTGTAATTATAGGTTTATAAAATATACAAAATGTAAAAGATTATCCTGAGATCTTGCTTTAGCACTCGAGTGGAGTTTTTGTGCATAATTATATCAAAGATTAAACCCATGAATGGAGCTCCACCATCAGGAGTGCATTTATATAAATGAATGGCTGCATATTTCATGTGTTATTCTTGTTATTCTCTTCTTAGACATTATCATTGTCTTTGACAATACCCAGGATGAAGCCTATAATATATATTAATAAAATAAAATAAATTAAACCGCTTATCCTGAACTGGATAAGTGGTTTCAGACAATGAATGTATGAATGAATGAATGAATAATTTGACACAGAAACACAGCATGTTGTGTATTAACACTATGCTAATAACATTACATCTAGCCCCTTGATCAGAATTATATATATAGGTCATAATGGGAAACCAGTACAGCGTAGGTGTGTGCTTCAGTAAACTGAAGTCTTACAATCTTTACAGGGTCTTGCTTGTTTACTATAATGTTTGCAGTACATTAATGATAAATCCATTACACCAGCCAATGTGTCACATACCACACAACCTTTGTGGTCAGGGGTCACCAACAATATATTACAGAGTAAAATCACACAGTGCTAATGGTTACTACCATCCACAATTTAGTCCTGTACATGATTATCATTAATAGCATAGATCACACAATAATCTAAATCTGTCAGCTCTTTTCTCATCCTAAAAAAGAAAATCACAATATACAGAATCTTTTCTATTGGAATCATGTGTCAATTAATTCTGAATACATGGGAATAATGTTACTTAAAGTCACTGTGGGTTAGGCTTTTGTCCTATCTCATCCATTCATACTAGGACCAGTACAGCATCTACAGTGTGAAATGTTAAGGGAAGAGTGGAGGAATGCCTTCTTATAGATGTTCGGCTATTGTTAGTCTCCAAAGTAAACTCTCTTTTAGTGAATCACATTAAGTGAATCATGTTCTTTAAAAAATAAAAAAAAGAAGAAAAAGCATTTTAATAGTGGAAACCCTGACCATGATTGTGTTCCTTCATCAGTTGTGTCTGTGAAACGGTTACTGCATAGCTCTATATCTCCAAATCTCCACTTTCTCCTTTCCGTCTGTTACCCATGGCAAATATACAATGCACCCCTTTTTGCATCAGGATGCAGGCAAGACGTATATGTTGCTGCTGGAACTAGGTTGAAGTTTCACTCTCAGACACAATAACTGCATGTATGATAGTATTTGTGATGTTCCTGTTGCTGATGTCTATTGATGTCAATTTCTCATTTGAATTGTACTAATGAGGCAATGAACTACAACAAACAAAACACAGCAATATCACTCTCTTTCAAATTCTGCAATAATATGTCATATTTATTGTATTTTAAGTTTTCCTGATAAAATCTCATAATGTTTCCTCTCAGAATGATTCTGCTGTACTTCAGATCAGTTTCAGAACTTAATATTAATTAGTTTAACGTCTATATTTACACTCATTTTTCATTGCATTTACCATTCCTCTTCTCTATTGGGTGCTGGCTGCAGGTAAGCCACGAGATGCTGAAGCTGCTATGAACTACATTCGTGTCATGTATAAGCATCAGGCCCTAAACCAGGACAAGAAGAATAAGAGCGTCTACTCTCACTTCACCTGCGCGACAGACACGAACAACATCCGCATGGTCTTTGGCGATGTTAAAGATACAGTGCTGATCAAGTCTCTGCAGGAGTATGGGGTGCTGTGACCAGCTGAGGACACTGAGGGTCTGCCCTTGCTTCTAAAGGCTGCAAAAAAAAAAACCACTCTGCCCTGGTATGAACTGGCAAAGCTGGCCTGTAGTGCTCATTTTCTGGGCTCAGAGTTGTCATTGTCCACCAAATATTTTTAGGGCTTTTTGTCTTCTTTTGCTCCTGTGTTAGATGTTGATGCAGGTCATTATGGTGAAGGTGGTTATGACTGTGCTGCTGTGTCTACTGGAGATGGAGAAGAGTTCACTGTAGAATTTGAAAGATTTACATAGATGTGAAGTAACTTTTCTCACATTAATATTATTAGAATGAAGGAAAATCTTTTTAAACTCTTCAGAGATCCGAAACTTGGAGACCAGAAACTATTCTAGGACTGGAAATAGTTCCCAAAACATCATACTGCTAAATGCCTTGTAAATTCTCTCTTACTCGTAAATGAATTATTTTATATTTTCCAGTATCTCAAAACCCTTCATATATCGATTAATACATTAGTGTTGGGTCCTATTTATAAAATTCAGCATCACAGTAAATGAATTTATGCTCACAGTTTAATACGTATACAGATACGCATGAAGCAGAGGCGATTGCTCTAAGACTGCAAGGGAAGCTCAGCTTCCTCAAAAATGTCAAAAAATAAGTGATCAAATATATTCTGTTGTGTGTACATGTCATTGAATAAATATACACTACAACGCGCTCAACTTTTGTTCAGAATCAGCTTCTTATCACTGGTAAAGACGCGGCTTTCCTCTCAATCATTCTGAGCGCTGAGCGTCCACGGCGTTCAATGGAGAAGCAGCGAAGTGCAGGGAAACGAGATGAGTGATTGGATAAATGCTGGGCTTTGTCCCGCCCATCGGACGCTCAGCGTCTCTGGGGGTCTTTGGGGCAGTGGGCTGGCCTCGGCTGGCCCGGACGCTCAGCTTCTGCATGATGATTGGATGATCTGTCTGAGGCTGAATCCCTTTTTGATTGACAGCGAAATGAGCGAATCAGCGATCCTTTGGTGTAAAGATCCGTAGGAGCATTACATTTTCATTCTGTTCTGAGTTGAACCGGAGAATTTCTAAGTTCTCTCGACAAATCGAGCTTCTATTTCTGGTGGGGTTTTTGTAGCTGCTTGTGTTTGGAGACTGATTTCTATCACTCTTTCTGACTTCTATCGCAGTTTCTGTCCAGCGGGTGCTGCTGAGCCCCTCCACCGTCACAAAGCACTCACAGACGGACACACTTCACATGGGCCAAGGTCGTTCAAGCAGCCTAGCTCTGCTGGCCATTGAGAGGAAAAGACTCCTTGGTGGTACGACCGGGTCACAGATCATTTTCTTGAAAAGGAACAGAGGGTAGAATTTACGTATAAATAAACCAACACATTTTATGATGTAGGCCGAAATTGAGCTTCCCCTCCTTGAAAGACCAGCATCTGCCACTGGCATGAAGCCTTCAGTCAGAACTGTGTTCAGTTCACCTGTAGGTTTGCACATTGGATGATTACGGATGCATACGGTCATTTTGAGAAGTATTTAACGGCCTCACAGACCACTGCCTCTTACAATGCTGCCTCTTTCGTCTTTCTTTTTTGTATTATGTAACGTTTTATTATAAGCATCTCCTCCAACATCGCCATCTTTGTTATTGTCATGAAAAACATTTCACCCTGAACTGCTCTAGTGGATGTAGTGTTTAACATCCATGCCAACATAAAGGATGCATAGAAGTATGTGGCAGTGATGGTTACAATGTTTGAAATGGACATATGCATTTACATATGTAAAGAGAGTATAAATGAGCCTTCATTTATCGCACCAAAATAACACCAAAAAGGGGACCTTACACCGTATTTTAAATGTTAAAAATTCAGAAACCATATTTCGAGCAAGGACACATACTCTTTATTTCGTGTTTATTCTGAACTCGTATAAGCAAACAGCAAATTCATTAGGGCTATATAAGGTTTTGCACTCTATGAAATCTGAAAATCTATATTGTTGTTGTGTCACTAATTTTACCAGTCTAATTAGTATAAATGTTGAAACAATCCAGGCTTTATATGCAAACACATTCCATATGTTTATTTTAAGCATTTAAAAGAAACTAATATGCATCTTTTACCAGTTTTACATTGAGTTTTACTTTAAAAACCCAAGCTTGGTGACGCGATTTTTTCACCCATATTCACGCATATTCATAATCAGTGAACTTCCTAGGGCTACCAGAAGATGTTTTACTCATTTTATGAAGCATTTATTTTCTTACAAATTCTCATTTTCATGGAAGAAATTACATGAGAGTATTATTAGCTTATTGCAAAGCTAAAATACAAAAGCAGTATGATTACACTAAAATAAATGGACAAAAAAAGCTTACGCTGACCTGAGAATGTTTTATTGTGCGACAGCAACAGTCACATAATATATATGCAACTTTTCTTAGTTCAGTATTCATTCCAGACTGTCTTCTCACTCTAGTGACTGCAGTGGCCTTACAAATGTGATCAGATTTCTCAAAGATATCTGAATTATTAGTTTGATTGTGGATGGGTGGATTTTTGGGCATGTATGATGACCTGACTGAGTCAACAATTTTGAGCAGTTATGAAGGCTTTGCAAAAACTAGAACATATTTTACACAGAACAATTTGCTAATCTCTAAGATTCGTCAGTTATGGGGAAACCCTGCACTGGACAGAAACTCTTAGTCATTCCTCATTGTCTTTAAGGAATGCTGTTGGCATCATGACGTTCAGTATATTTCCAGGGCTGTGTGGGTCATTGTTTCTCTTATTCAGTGCTGAATATCACAAGAGGGAGAGAAAAAAATAGTACCTTTAAATAATGTCCAATCCCTGATTCACCCCAAACTATTCCACTAGCTGATGTTCTTATCTACTGGGATCTACATATTTATTTATCGGTACAGATTTGTTTCATTCCATTTTTAGTCTACTGTCACTCACGCAATTCATGCAATCTATATTTTAATCATGTTGCTTTTAAATGAGATAATTGAGAGGGGTAGTCAATACATTTGTAAATCATATTTATCTTAGTATTGTGAACTGGCATCTTAAACATAGAAGTTTATATTCAACTATAAATAAGCGAGACACTGAAAATGAAATAGATGGTCAGTGTTATTTTTATTTTTATGTTTTCATAATGAAACTCCTTGACTGTGTTTGTTTTGTTTTTTGGTCCTGTTAAATAAAGATTCCTTGCATTTATGTCCACCTCCCTTGTCTGTCCTGCCCAACCGTGACAATTTCACTCAGCATGTAGCCAGATAGGCTATTTACTTTGGTGCAGTTTACTATATAAAGTTTATGCACTTTATTAACAAGTTTTCCTATATCTGCAGTCATCTTTCTCTTTCTCTTTATTCTACAACTGACACAAAGACATTATTTGAACTATAATTCCAAAACATCTCAAGTCTGCCTCCTTTGTACTAATTTTGGATTGTTTTCTCACTGATGATTGGTCAAAATAGCTAAAGTTCAGATTTTTTAACCATTATTTTAAGTAATTTTGTCTTTTGAAAACTGCCAATAGGTAAAGATATTTTTACATAAATTTATACAAAAAAAAACAACCCTCAGCTACTTCTCATTTTTACTTAAACTTTTTTAAAACCCAAAGTAAAAGAATCTTATCAGGACATTTTGTCTTGTTTTAAGTCACAATATCTCACCCCATTGGCATAAATATGTAAATATGACTCAAATTAAGATAAAATACTATTTTTGAGCAATTTTTACTAAATAATAGATTTTTTTATATTTATATTTTTCAGTTTTTTCAGTTTCAGTTTTTTTTAGGTTTCACATCAAATAATATTGCATTAGATCAACAAATGTAAACTAAAAAGCTTAAATAATTCTTTATTGTGTGTATTCTAAATAAACAAGTATTATTTCATCATATTTTTAAAAGATAATAATAATAATAATAATAATAATAATAATAATAATAATAATTGTTATTATTATCAGCAGCTGAGAAAACTGCCAAAGTACCAAAATATTTTTGATTTGTTGAGATATTGTCCATATTTGCCCTGAACTAAATTCATGAAAGTCTGGGCCTGCTGTGACTGTCAGAACTTTATCAGTCATACATCCCAGACCTTAGAATATCAAGAAAAATATGTCCGTCTGATGCTACAATTTTATTTTGTCACAGTAATAAATTACCATCAGAAATGCTTATGTTTTCAACTAACAGATACCTCACACTAACAATCTGTGTCAAGATGTCTGATGTGGGAGTATGATTTCAAGGCTGTACATTGAGAAATATGAAAAAAAAAAAAAAAAGCAGGCGCTAGGTAAAATCTTTGTCAAAACATGACCAATTTATAGAAAAAATTATTTATTGGTCAGCATGAAAACCTCAAGTGATTACATATTTAAGTAGCAAAGGGTCTTTAGAAAATAAAACAATATATTGAATATGGCTATGTCACATAATTACTGTTTAAATGCAACTGAAAGAGGCACTGAAAAAAAAACGGAATAGCAAAATAGCTATATAGATATGGTTCTTTTGCTGATATAATAGACCTGGCTATGTGAGGTTGGCATGTCCAGTGTTTTTCTATTATTGGCAGCTCAAAAAGAGCAGGTGGCTGGTTTCATATGCTTTGGAGGAAGTATGTACTTGCCCTCACATTCGCAGGTTAGTGGCATTGTGCTTTAACAGGAGACTCATTTGCTAATGTGTGCAATTAGCAATGATTTAATTTGTCGAAAAAAATATACAGTAAAATTTGTCTCAAAAAAGAAAACATCAAGCAAGTTCATTTAAAAGCAAAGAATGTGAAGTGCTGACCTTTACATTTGAACTTACATTTTTTTGTTAATTTTTGTTTTACTTACTATATCTGTAGCAGTAGTCTATAAGCGTCATGGTCATAGAACATGATAGGATCCATGCTCCAACAGTTTGGACATTATTTCTAATGCTTGAGACCATTAACAGTCAAAAAACAAGGCTTGAAACACCTCTAGAGGGCACCACCACTTTTTGAGCTCTGTATAGTCACTGTGATATCCTGCCTTAAGAAATACACCTTCCTGGGTGTGGGTGTGTTGGTTTTTATTTGTACATATGTATATCATTAGATTACGTACACATTGTTCTTCTGTTCAGGCTATAGACTATAGTCTATAGGTACACCCTCAAAAAAGGGGAGGCTTGTTGCACCTGGTGTTGTGAGGCATTTAAGGAGTAAGAATACATCCATGTGTACTTTTTCTATGTTGTCTGCCTGAGTTTGAAATCGGGTGATATTAGATTAGCTTTGGCTGTTGTGTAGTTTATAGAAGAAGAAGTAGAAAGTGTAGTTACCTCTGCTTTTGATCATAGCTGAATCAAACAGGTGGTGTTGGCATTACAAAGGAATCGTAGGTGTGAGTCACGCTGCCTCAGTATGATGCTCCTTAATAATCATTTTTTGTCTTTTGTTTCTTCCTTTTCATGCCATGGGTTGTTTTTCTCCCTTTTTTAGACACATCATCTCCTTTCTCTCCCTCTTCTGTTATTGTCGATGCCACCTTCACACAGCCAGGCCCACCTACCCATACTTCACGTAGGAGACATTTAATCATAAGAGCAGCCAACGGATGAAAAGACTGTTCCCGTTGTCGGTTGGTTGGCCATTTTGCACATAAAAGCAGTACATTTTATTTAGTGATGATATTTTTTTCTGTGGGGATTTGTGTTGTATATTTGGATATTGTTTGCAATTTTATATGTAAACTATAGATGAACTGTATTTGTTTTTCTGCATAAATATGTGAAACAAATGTGGTATACAATCTATACTATCAGTAACAAAAAGGACTGTCAATCTACCTTTCATTCTCTTCCTCCGTCCACCCCAAACTGTTTCCAGTTTTCTCGATCATCTTGTGTTTTGAAGTGAGGACTTACTTTCTCACATGCTGGAGTAAACAGAAATGTCATTCCAGGAAGTTTTAATCAAATGGATTATCCAGCTGCTCTTGGGCAAATAATCATATAGCAGCTTTGTGGTGCCATTTAGAGGAACAGTATACGGATGTGTACCCACACAGTTAGTCAGGAAGCTCATAGCATTCATCCACTTGTTAGCTCATGGTATTTACATAGGGGATAGAGACTCTGATCTAAGAAAACACTTGAAATATAAGTCTGATGTGCTACTGTTCTCAAGGTGATGAAATATTATACACAGCCTGGTGTTCTATGTGTGCTTTAATCTACATAATGACTCACTTCACACTGCAGCTAACCATAACTCACTTTAAACCTCAGCACATGCAAAGACAAGAAGGGCGACAAGGTGACATAACAGGTGGTGTCTCTCGCATACAGCTCCGGAGGGCTTAGACTGTGGGTTAGATCCCTGCCTCGGGTCTGTGAGAATTTTGGTGTTTTCGCCCTGCAGATGAGCCTAAGGTAACCAAGCTTTGGCTAGTTGGTGAGTGAAAGACCACACATCTTTTATTCTTTTTCTAGTCACTACAGTCATTACATACAAGTTATCTAAGGAAAACAAAAACAACATTTGAAGCCTTTACTAAATATTGAACTGAGTATTAAACATGAACAAAAATAATATTTATCAGTGCAATAAGTTCATAAATAAATTCAGGAAATCTGGAGAAATATCAGTAGAGTAAAACACTCTGAAATGAGCAAGACATTTGAGCCCTCAGAAAGCACTAAATCAGAAAGCTTCAAGCTATAAATTCAAAACATATTTAGTGATGTCTATTAAAATGACAAATATTTGGTGTCTTGCAATATTCTATTCTAACAAACATTCTATTGTTCGAAAGATTCTATTTCTAATAAACATTTAGGAATCTATGGAGTCCCTTCCACAGTCATTGTAACAACTGGCTGGTCAGTTGAGGGCACCCTGGAGGAACTTTAAAAAAAAAACCTCAGGCTTGCTTCATCTATCGCCCTAAGACACACACACACAGAGAGTGACAGAGAGAAAGCGAGAGCACATTTTGTTGCATATATTGGATGGGCCCTTTATTTGGATACCCCTTAAAAAAATAGGAATGGTTGGTGATATTAACTTCCTGTTTGTGGCACATTAGTATATGGGAGGGGGGAAACTTTTCAAGATGGGTGGTGACCATGGCAGCAATTTTAAAGTCGGCCATTTTGGATCCAACTTTAGTTTTTTCAATGGGAAGAGGGTCATGTGACATAACAAACTTATTAGGAATTTCACAAGAAAACATTTTTCAAAGTGCTGCCCATTGTGTTGGATTGTCAATGCAACCCTCTTCTCCCACTCTTCACATACTGTGCAACACCACAGGAGAAATGCTAGCACAGGCTTCCAGTATCCGTAGTTTCAGGTGCTGCACATCTCATATCTTCACAGCATAGACAATTGCCTTCAGATGACCCCAAAGATAAAAATCTAAGGGGGTCAGATCAGGAGACCAATCCACTTTCCAGGAAACTGGTCATCTATGAATGCTCTGACCTGACCCCCATAATGTGGTGGTGCACCATCTTGCTGGAAAAACTCTGGGAATGTGCCAGCTTCAGTGCATAAAGAGGAAAACACAACATCATGTAGCAATTTCACATATCCAGTAGCCTTGAGGTTTCCATTGATGAAAAATGGCCCCACTATCTTTGTACCCCATATACCACACCATACCATCAAGATGTGCAGCACCTGAAACTACGGATACTGGAAGCCTGTGCTAGCATTTCTCCTGTGGTGTTGCTATCAGTGTGTGAAGAGTGGGAGAAGAGGGTTACATTGACAATCCAACACAATGGCCAGCACTTTAAACATATTTTATAAGAGGCCAGAAACTTGTAAATAACTCATGAAAGAATAAAGTTACATTAAAACCACATGACCCTCTTCCCATTGAAATAACAAAAGTTGGATCCAAAATGGCCGACTTCAAAATAATCAATCTATAGTCACCACCCACCTTCAAAAGCTTCCCCCCTCCCATATAGTAATGTGCCACAAATATGAAGTTAATATCACTATCCATTCCTATTTTATTAAGGTGTATTCATATAAATGGCCCACCCTGTAGATAAAATATGGTCCAGCAATATAGAAATGTCTAATACTGCATTATTAGTGTTTTTGGTAATACATCTGCATGTAGTCTGTAATGTAATGTCCATATAATGTAATTTACCTTAAGCACATTAGAGCTGCAATTTATTCCATTTTTGACATGTATTCATCTGCTGATGAATGTCTATTAAAATGACAAATATTCACAGCTTTGGTGTCTTGCAGTATTAAATGTTAAATTAATTTGGGATGGTTGTTGAAAATGAAAATGTGGTGCAAACAGCCCTACCTACAATATTTTCACCAGCCACCACTGGTGAATGGCATCATGATACACTGTGGTTTTTGTAAAAATAATTAGTTCTTAATAAGGGACTGTTTTCCTCACAATACATTTACTTCAGTTAAAGGAACGCTATGTAATGTTTTTTACCTTACATTACACCTTCAAAATCATTTTGATGTTTCAATGGCCAGTTGTTAGTTGTAATGCCAGATAATGATAGGGCCAAGAGTATAAAAAGAAACCAAAAGAACTTTATGTTCACACCCCATGATCAGAACTGATAACTCTGTCTTTAATCTTTGAAACGGTCTCCGTGAAAGTAAACCACACAGGAAATTTGGTGGAAATTAAGAAGGAGCAGTTTGTATTAAACATCCTCTCCCTCACTGTGGAGAACATAAAGCATAGAGTCATGGCTCTGGTTCATCTTCTCCTACTGCCGGCTGTACTGCTGCCCCTCGGTCACTCAGGTAAGTGTCACACACACATAATCATACACATAGCCTGTTTTGTCCAGTAGCTCAGTGGAAATTGTCAAAATTGAGGGTCTAAATCTTTGGTTGTGATGGCTGTCTTCTCTAAAACAGCTATGAACCGTTTGCTATGTATAGTGCTCTGGAAGGTTAATTGTGTGGCTGGGTAAACCCCCAATGCTACACCAATGAGGGTCCTTTGCCAAACCTCCAGCACTACATTGGCTCCCATTTGCAACAGGATTTAAACTGTAACTTGCTATGGATAAGAGAATCTGCCAAATGCAATCAATGTAAATGTGAACAGCTCCAGTGTTTGTGAAGACTAGGACAATGTGGAATATGTATTATTATAATTAGAACAGGATACAACGTAATTAAAATTAATGAGTTTTTTTTTTATTTACATGTATCAGCGTATAAACTTCTTAATTCTGAACATGACCTAAACCTGATTAGAAAACTTAACAGTCAGTTCTATAAACGCTTTTTGGACATTTAAAAAACTCACAAATATGTCAAATTATGTGCAGCAATGGCTTAAAAGTGAATTTAGAGACAACAATATTCACACCTGAAGTGCCCTTGCACAATGAAAATTATTGGCCAATATTTTGATAGATTTACTTACAACAAGGATATGTGTAGAAGAAACGTATATGATCTAAAGATCTTATTATTACCTGATCATAACGCTCGACTGAACGTAATCAATAACACAGATATAAGAAACGTTGAATAATTTCCATTGATTTCATTTACCAAGTTTGCTGCAGTGTATCTTTTAAAATGTACATTGTTCAATGGCAGTGGCTGGTGATATTAGAGATTTGGTTCAGTGTTGTTTCTGAGAAGAGTGAAAAATATACATACCAGTAAGTACTTATAACCAGCATGTGCCTGTACTGAAATCCTGCATCTCTCTCTCTCTCTCTCTCTCTCTCTCTCTCTCTCTCTCTCTCTCAGCCAGTGTGAATGTGGGTATCGTAAATGGCACAGAGGCAAAGCCCCACTCCAGACCCTACATGGTTTCTGTTCAAGGAAACGGGGAGCACGTCTGTGGGGGTTTTCTCGTTTCTGATCTCTTTGTCATGACGGCTGCACACTGCTGGAAAGAGTATGCTCTTTTTTACTGAATTGTTTTGGGCAAACATAAAATGTGGCCCATGTAAAGATTATGGTTAAGATTAAGATTTATTCATTGTCTGTAAGCGCTTATCCAATTCGGGGTCATGGTGGGTCCGGCGCCTATACGGAATCACTGGGCACAAGGCAGGAACACACCAGTCCTTCACAGGGTGACACACACACACACACACACACACAAACACACTTTGCCAATCCACCTATCAACGTCTGCTTTTGGACTGTGGGAGGAAACCCTGTATGT
This sequence comes from Hoplias malabaricus, assembly GCF_029633855.1. Taxonomy (NCBI): domain Eukaryota; kingdom Metazoa; phylum Chordata; class Actinopteri; order Characiformes; family Erythrinidae; genus Hoplias; species Hoplias malabaricus. The sequence goes on along the minus strand of NC_089815.1, from coordinate 20,235,258 downwards.
TCAGTGGAGCTGAGAGACTACTCTCATCACAATTGTAAATAAATCTTTTATCTCCAACACAGTAACTTTAAATAGGAAAGATAACTTAGCTTGTTAAATCTGACATGATATTAGGTCACTGGCAGTTTGTTGGAGGCTGGCTTCACACGTATCAGAAGAAGCATGTGCTAGTCTTCACAGTTTGTCAGCATGGTGTGATTGTGTGTAACATAGTAGTAATGACAGAAGTGGACAATTACTAAACTGGGGAGTAAACTGAGTAAAGAAAAACATTTTTCAACAAGTTACTGTCTCCTGGTTCCTCTAGGAGTGGACTGGATAAGGCAGAAGTGACAGCAGTGATCGGAGCTCATGATCTGAAGTCCAATGACTTTGAGCGTATAGCAGTAAAAGAGGACCCATACTTTCCTCCAGAGATCCATTACCCTGCCCCCAGCAATGACATCATGCTTTTGAAGGTAAACCCTGCTATTTACTTTCAGCCTAGCTTTATTGTACAGGTATTGATATTAGGACATGCCTTTCAGTGTATTCTAAAATTAATAGTAACTTCTTTGAGTGTGAAATGTATGTTGTGATGAGTGTGAAGAACTGAAATATCAAGCCCTTAGTGTTAAAGGTTAATGGTCTATACGCACTACAACATAGGAGGATACTTTCTGCTAGAAATAGATACACTAGCACTTTAGTTACATTACACTTCAACAGAATAAAGAAGTAAAGCTCTTACGAACACATTCACTAAATAAAAATCAACTCTACACTATTTCTATAGGATACTCAAGCCCACTTTGGTTGGTGAGGCTGTAGAGCAGAGATATTCTAACTGTGGGGTGTGTGATGGGAACAGGTGACAAAAGGAAAAGTGAAAAAAAATATTTAAAGACTGTTTTCATTTTTATTTACCATTTTCATATATTTCACTAACCATTTTGGTAATGTTGGTTTATTTTACTACATTAATAAATGTTTATTTAATGGACTAAAAGTACACAAAAATGGTATTTGTCTTCGACTTAAACCAGACTAAATCTGAGAAGAATTCAATGATTAAAACAAGACTAAACATAATACACATTTTAGTCTAAAGACTAAGATTAAAACTAAATAAAAATCAGCTGCTAGAAATAACACTGTGTCCGTGTCACTGCAGCACTGAGAATGATCCACCACCAAATCATACTCTCTGCTCTGTGGGGGTCCTGACCATTGAAGAACAGTGTGAAGAGCGACAAACAATGTGTGCACAGCAACAGATGGACTACACTCTGTAATTGTAAGAGTAGAAAGTGCTCCTGTATGGTCAGTGAAGCTGAGACAATGGACAGTGAATATAGAAATAAGGAAGAGCACATAATAGTCTGATATGGCGCTGTATTGAGTTTACACGAGAGAAACAAACAAAATAAAAACCTAAAGGTTTTACCTAAAGAACTGGAATAGAACTGAGGAAAGTTATGGACTGGATGAGGAGAAAAAATGATGTTATGTTCATATGTGGTGAAAAATTTAATGGTGAAGCATTTAATATACGCTGCCGTAATTTCCATGTTGATGCATTTGTTTTCGATGGGGTGTTCTCAAAAAACTGTTGGGTGGGTCTTTGGGGGGTGAGCTGAGTCTTTCCATTCTGTTTTTAACTGTTTTTAATCTGTTTCATTCTTTGATTTCTATCAGAAGTTTGACCAGAGAACAATGGGTTCCACTTGTGAGTCTTGGTTCCTCCCAAGGTTTCTTCCTCCAGCCTCAAGGAAGTCCTTCCTTGCCACTGTTGCCTTTGGCTTGCTCGCATGGGGCTTTCTGATCCACATTGTTATCTGTTCTGATACCAGTTCTGTAAAGCTGCTTTGTGACAACATCACTTAAAAGAATGTGCTGTATAAATACATTTTGATTGATTGACTGATGACATCACAAATGTGTGCACCTCAAAGTGACAGGGACTCAGAGAAGGTTTAAAGTAAGAGTCATGAGGCTGTTACACCCAGTGCTGTTAGTAACCTTACTGATGCTTAAAGAATACGAGCCCAGAACAACATTCAGCAAATGTAATTTTGCCCAATTTTCATTCTCCCACCATGCTCCATCATCCAGATTCTCTCATATTAATCAAGTTCAGTTTTGTTTACTACATTTAACACATTTTCTTGGCTTTGTTACAGCTAGGAAAGTCGACTGAAAACAGCAAGAATGCTGCAAAGATTTCCATCTCTAAACTAAGCAAAGACATGGATGGGTCTTGCAGCATAGCTGGTTGGGGAAGAATTAAAACCAAGGGAAAAACAAGTAACGTACTTCTGGAGACAAACGTCATCGTCTATGAAAATTGTAAAACATACTGGAACTACAACAACATACTGTGTGCAGGTGGTGATAAAGGTGGATTTTGTCAGGTAAATTATCCTTAAGATTAAACCCAAGCAGATTTCAGTTTCATGGACCAGGATTAAACCTAGTCCTGAACTACACAGCATTCTGATTGGAGATTAACTATCTCCTAATCTAAGCCTAATCCCAGATCAGGAGAAAAATATCAGTTTTTAGAATTTTAGCAGAAGCTTTATAAAGGTTTAGTTCAGCAGTGTGTTAACGTTGCTTATGTTTTGTTGCAGGGGGACTCTGGTGGTCCTCTGGTCTGTGATAACAAAGCAGTCGGCATTGCTTCCTTCACCGAGAAGGACAACTGTGACAACCCCACAAAACCAAATGCCTACACCAATATTTTTGCATTCATGCCCTGGATCAAGAAAATCATTCAACACCAGTAATTCCACTGTAAAGAGGCCATTATTTGGTTTTAGTGCTGTTTCAGTTCACTGAAGGAAGAGCCTATGTTGTTAAACCTATGCCATTGTAAAAGAATGTAAGGTTAAATGTTGACTGAATATGGATGAAGTACTGTCATTAGAACTTCACCTAGAACTTGTTATTTCACTATAAATAAACCATTTCTGCCTTAAAAACTGTTATGAGTTTTCTCACCACTTGTTCGGATGTCATCTGTCCTCTCACGTCGTATACTGTAATTATAGGTTTATAAAATATACAGAATGTAAAAGATTCTGCAAATATGATGCTATTAGCACTCGAATGGAGTTTTTGTGCATAATTATGTCAAAGATTAAACCCATGAATGGAGCTACACCATCAGGAGTGCATTTATATAAATGAATGGCTGCATATGTTATTCTCTTCTTAGACATTATCATTGTCTTTGACAATGCCCAGGATGAAGCCTAAAATTATATATATATAGGTCATAATGGGAAACCAGTACAGCGCAGGTGTGTGCTTCAGTAAACTGAAGTCTTACAATCCTTACAGAGTCTTGCTTGTTTACTATAATGTTTGCAGTACATTAATGATAAATCCATTTCACCAGCCAATGTGTCACATACCACACAACCTTTGTGGTCAGGGGTCACCAACAATATATTATAGAGTAAAATCACACAGTGCTAATGGTTACTACCATCCACAATTTAGGCCTGTACATGACTATCATTAATAGCATAGATCACCCAATAATCTAAATCTGTCAGCTATTTTCTTGAATATTGATTATTTCAAGCAAAATGAGCCAAATTTGCTAGTACATAAGACACCCGTTAAGGCTGAAATGGACAGGAGTTCAGAGTGACTTGGATAGATGAACACAAAAACAAGGGACAGAGACCTGGTAGAGGTAGAGTATATATAGGGTTGAGGGTAAAATATTGGGTGTTGTCCAATTCCCAAAATCATGCTGTTACAAAACTTGAATTATTGGGCAATATTTTGATAGATTAACTTACAACAAGAATATGTCTAGAAGAAAAGTAATTCACCTTAAGAGCTTATTATTACCTGATCATAGCGGTTGACTGAACATAATCAATAACACAGATATAAGAAACACTGACTAGGTTACATTGATTTCATTGACCAAGTTTGCTGCAGTGTATTTTTTAAAATGTACATTGTTTAATGGCAGTAACTGGTGATTTTAGAGCTTTGATTCAGTGTTGTTTCTGAGAAGAGTGAAAAATATATATACCAGTATGTACTTATAACCAGCATGTCTCTGTACTGAAATCCTGCATCTCTCTCACTACATGGTCTATATGGGACGCTACAAGGAAATGGGGAGCATGTCTGTGTGGGTTTCCTTGCGTCTGATCTCTTTGTCATGATGACTGCACATTGCAGGAAAGCGTATGCTCTTTTTTTACTATATAGTTTTGGGCAAACTGACCTTTTTATCTGACTGACACTACTGCCTAGTTTCTGTTTATTTGCTCATTTAAAAATGCATAAAAATCAAATGTGGCCTGTGTTCAGGTTATGGCAGATTTATTACTGCATATTCATTTTTTAGCATATTTTGAAGTCTTATTACATACTGCATTATTCATTAATTCATTCATTGTCTGTAACTGCTTAGTCAATTCAGGGTCACGGTAGGTCCAGAGCTTACCCGGAATCACTGGGCATAAGGCGGGATCACATCTTGAAGCGGGTGCCAGTCCTTTACAGGGCACATCCTGCATTAAACAATCATAGTTGCTCTTCTGTGTTTTCTTACAAATTACGCTAACACGTGTATCAGAAGAAGCATTTGCTAGTCTTCTGTTGAAAATAATTATTCTTACACTCTCTTCCTCACATGAACTCTAAGATAATTCAGGATGCAACCACCTTGGTGACTTTGTATAAAGTAATTACCATGGGGTGCCTTTTGTTCCAACCATTTGGGCCAAGCTGAAGACAGACTGGATGTCCCTAACACAGCAGGGGTTCTCCATTTCTGTTAACCTGATTGCTATGGTAATTGATTAGGTGTGGTTAAGGGTGGGAGGATCACTGTGTTATCCTTAAAAGGGTATTGTACAGAGAGAGTTTCAGACTTGTTTAGGAAGAGACCCATGCGCTCCCAATAAACTTCATTTTCATCTCTACTTTATGAGTCTCCTCTCCTATTTTCAAGAAACAACTTGCCAGCAGAAAAACAACAACTTCCAGTGACGAAAGCAGGAACAAAAGAACAAATTTTAAAAGACAACACTTCACAGGTTGTCAGCATGGTGTGACTGAAAATCTAGTAGTAATGACAGAAGTGGACAATTACTAAACTGAGGAGTAAACTGACTAAAGTTTCTGTCTCCTGGTTCCTCTAGGATTGGCCTGGATGAAGCTAACGTGACAGCAGTGATCGGAGCTCATAATCTGAAGTCCAACATCTTTGAACGTATAGCAGTAACAGAGCACCACATACATCCAGAGTTCCTTTACCCCTTCCCCACCAATGACATCATCTTTTTGAATGTAAACTCTTTCCCAGAGAGCAAAAAAATATTGGGCCTAAATGTGGCCCATCCGCAGTTCTCTTATGGCCCACATTTGGCCTGGAATGACTGCAGTGACTACCTGATTTCAGTCACAACTTCACTGTATCTGAACCAGATTTTGGCATGTGTAATGTATGCACTTCGAAGTGACAGGGAGTCAGAGCAGGTTTAAATTAAGAGTCATGAGGCTGTTACGCCCAGTGCTGTTAGTAACCTTATTGATGCTTAAAGAATACGACCCCAGAACATCATTCAGCAAATGTAATGTTAACCAAGGATTTTTATTCTACAGTAAGGAGACCTTATCGCTCGAGTGGGAAAATCAAACCCTTGTCTGCAGCACAGAAGACAGCAGTATCTCCCACCATGCTCCTCCATCCAGATTCTTTCTCATTAATCAAGTTTTGTTTACTACATTTGTAACTAACGTCCTTGGCTTTGTTACAGCTAGGAAACTCAACTGAAAATAGAAAGAATGCTGCCAAGATTTCCATCTCTAAACTAAGCAAAGGCATAGGTGGGACTTGCAGCGTAGCTGGTTGGGGAAGAATTAAAACCAAGGGAAATGCAAGTAACATACTTCTGGAGACGAACATCACAGTCTATAAGATTGTGAAAGATACTGGAACTACAGCAACATACTGTGTGCAGGTGGTGTTAAAGGTGGATTGTGTGAGGTAAATTATCCCTAAGATTAAACCCATTAAACCCAAGCAGATGTCAGTTTCCTGGACCAGGATTAAGCCTAGTCCTAAACTACCCAGCATTCTGATTGGAGATTAACCACAAAAAAGTACAATTTAGTCCAGGTCTAAGCCCAATTCCAGGTCAGAAAAAAACATCAGTTTTTAGAATTTTAGCAGAAGCTTTATAAAGATTTAGTTCAGCAGTGTGTTAACCTTGTTTATGTTTTGTTGAAGGGGGACGCTGGTGTGTAATAACACTGCAGTCAGCATTGCTTCTTTCTATGAGAAGGACAACTGTGACAAACCCACAAAAACAAATGCCTACACCAATATTTCTGCATTCATGCCCTGAGATCAAGGCCATAATCGGTAAACACCAAAGTGAGTAGTAATGTGCTTGTGCAAGGCCTGAGTATATTGGGGAGGAATCCCTAATGTAAGTTTATACCACATTCAAAAACAGGGAATGTAGGGAGGAGTGCTATGTGCATGTGTGTGACTCCTCAGGTGAACCACTTGGAAACGATGAATGGCATTTAATGTGCAATGCTCTGCTTAAAACTAGATTGTATTGCCTCGAAGCAGAGTTTTTAAGAGGTTGCAACTATGGTTAGTTGGATTTTATGTTTGATGGACATTACTATTATGGTGTAATGTATAAATGCTTTGTTGAAGTATATGTTATTAGGCTTGTCTTTAGATGATACAGACAAGGATTCAAACAGAATTGTTATTGACAAGGGTCAGGAGAATCAGAGCAGTGTGGTAAGTTTAAAATGGTAATGAATATAATTGTTTGATACATTATTTTTTGTCAATAAAAGCCTTTCTATACTAAGTGGTCGTTCGAAAGTTATGACCACCATTAAACCAAAGATAATGCCAACAGAGCCTTGGGAACTGAGTCATAAAACTCACTACGTGAGGAGACCCCCAGCCCCCCTGGGCATGTTTCACCCAGCTTCGGTCTCAATCTTATTGCAAGATCAGCAAATGGCCCCCGAGGAATTCGCTGATATTCTTCTCTTCAACCCGGCAGGAACAGCATGGACCAACATTTCATTGGAGGAAGAACTCTCCAATTACCTTTCACAGACAGAACTGGCCGATGCTTTGAATGTAAAACAGCAATGCCAGGAATCCCCTCAGCAGTATTATAACAGACTCAGACAGGCATATTTCGGGCCGTTATATAAACGTTATTTATCCAAAACATCCATCCCCACACTAGTCACCAGCTGGGAGTCTCAGCTTGCCCTCTTAGACTTACCTCTTAGAGGTTTCCTAATATCCCAACAAAATGCAATTAAACAGCCTGAAATACCCCTAGTCTTAAATGTCAACTGCAACTCTCCACCTTTAGAGTTGGAGGGTGCTACCCATGCCGATCCACCAAGATACACCCAGGACCCTTCACAAACACTGTGGTCCAGAGAGAGCCCAAAATCTCCTCCGCCCTCACAATACTACAAACACTACCCTCCTCACAGGCCAGACAGAAATTGAGGCAAAGATTTCTGGAACCCTCGGGACAGGTCTGGGTATGGTCGTGACTATTACCCTGCATAAAACAGCGGTGCGGGCCGCAGAAAAGCAGCATATCCCCATAAGGGATATAAGCGAACAGCTAAGAACCTGCCTTCTAATTCTACTAAAAATACTGGTATCAAAATAAAGAAAATCATGCCAAAGGCACGTCTAAAGGCAAGGAACTTAACTCTGCGGAGTTAGAGAAAATCCGCAGAATGCTTGCAATGATTTGTAAAGAGAATCACCTCTGTGCAATCTGACTTAGAGCCATTCTCTAACACACCAGAAATGGTAGAGAGTTATGTAGGAGAGGTGACAAGCGAAGCTCCGTCTTCCATTGTACAGTGCGATCTACTTGTGACCCAGACAAGCGCTGGGAACCAAATGGTGCAGGGGGGTGACTCACAAACACCCTCCAGGACTGTCTTGGTTGTTCAGTTAGATGGCAGAGAAGGTTTAAAGCCAGATGATCCCTCAGTCATTGAAGACGACACATCCGTCCATCAGTTCATGGGACATTTAACTGAAAAAGGGGTTGCACGTAAGTTCTATTTTTCCAACATTGTGGAAGGAAGGTTAGTGCATAAGGCCCTGCTGGACACTGTATTAGATGTCACCCTAATGTCTTCCACCTTGTTCCACCAGGTTCGAGCCATTGCGCAGCATGAAAATCGTGAGCTACAGCTCCAAGACTGTTCTCTTAAAATTCAACCTTATTCACATGCAGGCCTCACAATTCAATCTATGGCACTACTACAGTTAGCCATCAGGCCGATGACTTTGGTGCATCCAGTTCACGTGTCTCCTCTTGAAACAATTCCCTTCCTCATCGGCAAAGACCTCCTTAACCGATTCAAACCACTGATTGACTTCAAAAGGTCAAAAATCTGGGCACAAGTGCATGAGCCTTTGCCCATTTGCACCCCACACCACTGGTTGCCGCCTCAGTGTTGCCGCCTCAAAATCCAACCTGAATCGATAGAAGGTCCACCAAGTCCGACCCCTCACATTGAGGAGGAGGAAATTGAGCCCATGGTAGCCACCCCAGAGACCGCAGTCTCTTCTTGGCCCCCTAATGCCATGTTAGAACAGCGGAGCACATTTCTGTGCACTTTCACTTTCACAGATACTCCTGGACTTCCCATCGAGAATGGCCTCACAATACAAGGTCATCACATTGACAATGCCGTTCTGGCTCTGTGGATTGACAAGTCTGCCATAAGCAGAACATTCTTTGAGACCCTGTGCCTCACTCAACCAAATATTCCTTTGGTGAGCAGTCTTTGTCGCTTTCCTCTCGACACAACATCAAAAGTAATGTCACCCACTGATGGAATTTGTGCTCTAACAATCCAATTGAACAATAGGGTACTCACCCATTACTTCTTGGTCGTCCCTAGCTTGCCACATGACATTTACATTGGAAGTGATTTCTTGGTGCACCTTGTTGTCCACGTAGACACCCTCAATAATGTGCTGTGGTCCTTGACTGAAATTTCAACAGAAACCTGGTCCTCAGATCCCAGCAACCTAGGCTCAGAGCAAACTATTCCTGAGGTATATCAGGTTGCCAACCAAGGTTCCCTTGTGATACCCGCGAAAACCGCAAATGTACCCATCCGCTTGGTAATGCGGCCTGGCCAACACTTAAGTCACGCTCATGCGCTTTTCCAACTGTCACCTCAGTTCTTTGAACTAGGTGTCACCTTAGAAGCCACACCTTTGGTGAAAACACGAGCAAGATCCACCTATCTGTTCGTACGAAATGAAACCGCTCAACCCTTAACGATTCCTCATTCATCTGCTTTGGTTTGGTTGGTCAGTACGAAATTCCACGATTTTGAGTTGTAAATCCCTATTATAGGACCAATGCCTGAGTCCCTGCTCCTTGAGCACCCAGAACCAAAGGTGTTCTATACTCAAACGGCACAAGCCGTTACTCTCTTCTAGGCTCTGGACATGAGCAAAGACGCCATTTGCAGAATAGATTTAGCTGATGATAATCAAATGACGGTCATGGTCCTTTCTTTGGAATCCCTGGAAACCTCCTGGGAACCATCCCTTCTCTCAAAAATGGGAAAAGACACTTTGAGTCCCCACAATCCAAAAGAACTCAAAAAGAATTATTTTTGAGAACTCAAAAGAATTTATGATTCAAGTCGAACAAGTTCTAAAGGAAGCCGATGCACTCCAAAGTGAAGCAGAACACAGAAAACTCTGTGGTGTGTCAAATATTTTTGATATTTTTGTAAATATCAAAAATCTTTTGCCAAAAATTCAATGGACTGTGGTCTCACTGACATTCACTCAGTGCACATTCACTCTTGTCCAGGAGCACCACCCACGTTTGTCCGCCAATACAAAGTCCCATTGGCATCATATGGACCATTACAGGAAATCATTGATGACTTGCTGGAAAAGGGCATAATTCGACCCTGCAACAGCACATACTCTGCACCATTATGGCCTGTCATATAACCCAATGGTAAATGGCGCCTGGCCATTGATTATCGGAAACTTAATCAACAAGCTCCATTGTCTCGGTGGCGGATGACACAATTAGAGCAAGACCTTCCCTCAGTCCAAAATGCTAAATACTTTTCCACCATCGATGTAGCCTCTGGATGTGCAAGCAGAAGACCAACACAAGCTAGCTTTCAGCTTTGCGAACCGACAGCATACAACTTGACAGCAGAGTTCAACATTTTCTTGAACAAAGCATGCCCTGAATCCCTCGAGCGAGGCACCCTGATATATGTGGATGACATCCTCATGCATAACCACTCTTTACAGGCACACATTGAAGAGATTTATCATGTTCTTGACCAGCTCACGATAGCAGGTGTGAAAATATCACTCTCCAAGTGTCAGTGGTGCAGAACAAAGGTGAATTACGTCAGTCTACTCGTGAGCACTAATGGCGTTGAACCACAAGTGAGTCGAGTGCAAGGGATAACAGACCTCGCAGCACTAACTAATCTTAAGGAACTCCATAGTTTCTTAGGGGTACGCAACTACTCACACCAGTTCATCGAAAACTATGCGGACCTAGCCCGTCCACTTTATAACCTACTAAAAAAGGATACCCAATTCACCTGGGGCAAAGCCCAGGAACAAGCCATGCAGGCACTGAAATCGAAACTGTGCACGGCCCCATGCCTTGCCTATCCTGACAGTAGCAAAGAATTCTACCTAGAAGTGGATTCTCTGACCACTGTCTGAGCTGCGGTCTGCATCAATTACATGACCAAGACAAATGTGTCATAGCCTATGCTAGTAAAACTATGCTGGCTGCTGAACACAAATATAGTGACTGCGAAAAAGCTATACTAGCAACAGTGTGGGCAGTTAAACACTTCTACAACTACCTAGGTGGTCAGAAGGTGATTGTTGAAACTCATCATCAGCCAGTCACTTTCCTGAACAGCCAACGAATTCAAGAGGGTGTCGTGACTTATGCTTGAGTAGCCTCCTGGCTAATGGCTCTTCAAATCTTTGACTTGGAGGTATGTTACACACAAAACTACAAGGGCCCTCTAGGCACAGGCCTTTCCTCCTGCAGGCGATGCGAAGGAAACATTCCTTCCCAAGTGCTACAGACTCCAGAAACCCTCGTACCTACCGTGGCTAACCACCACTATTTTGACTCTAACACATGCAAAGACCTTGTCACTGCATATGTAGATGGTTGTTCGTTCCACCGTGAACACACATTAATGGCAAGGGTGGGCATTGTCGGAATAAACGGGTGGCCTCACGAACCCCTAATGCTCAAATTGGGTGCTCAGTCCTCCCAATATGCTGAAATAGCAGAAATTCTCATAACAATTCAGTCTGCCATCCAGAAAAGCATAAAAACGTTGGTGATCTGCACAGACTCCAACTATGCGTGCCTAAGCTTCGCATGCCACTTGAAACTGTGGAACATCAACAACTACACTACATCAAACAAAAAGCCAGTCAAACACAAAGAGCTTTTTGCGGCGTGTGAACACTTGGTAGACATACATGACCTGCAGATCTCTGTAAGAAAATGAGGGGCCACTCCCAAATCCCGGGAGATGACAAAAAACCCAATGACCAGGCAGATAGCTTAGCCAAACAAGAGGCCTTTCCTCCTGAAGGCACATCATGGACATTCGATCCCTCCCTTTATCCAAACCCACCTGACACCAATGTCCTAGCAATGTCTCAAACAGTAGTGACAGCGTCACCTAACAATGCTAAAAGTACCATTGTCTCCATTAACCCTGCTTTTTCTGACATCAACTTAATTGCTCTCCAGGCTTGGGACCTGTCATTCTCCAAAATGCATATGCATGCCTCTGACCCATCTACATGTCCCATCTCGGCTCAAGATCTTGACACCATAACAGGCCTTAAAGACCTATACAACACCAGAGCGTCTCTCCAGGTCATCAAAGGCTTGCTTGTTCATGCCACTGACTCGCACACTTCACCTGCGTTTGTGGTTCCTCAGTGCCACAGGGGGGTGATGCTGATGCACGCCCATGACTCCCCATTTGCGGGACACAAATGGGTCAAAGCAACATGCTCCAGCAGGTGGCATATTGGCCCCACAGGGTAAAAGATATGGCTGATAAATTAAAGGTGTGATGGGAAAAATGCAAATTAAAAATAATCAGTAATGGTTAATGATAACTAATGAGTTATATTAATGATACAATATATTCAGGGAGTAATGGTATTGATTAATCTTGATTAATTCTTACTAAATAGATATAAGAGAGAATCATTGACTGCATGTCCTTATTCCTCTGGTCTCAAAAAAAGAATTCTTTGAGCATCGATCTTCCTTCCTGGTGATACTTAGAGATTAATTTTAGATTTGCCATAACAATTTGGGGGCTCGTTGTCTGGGATTTCTCATGTGTCTGGTGTCTTCTGAGCAGGGGAAAATGGCGGATTGAAAAAGCAAGTCCAGCCATCCACCAAAAGCCTCCTGAGTGGGGAGGTGGCTTTGTTTCGGGTCCACCGGCACCGCTGATATTGAACTTGGCATGGGACACCAGGAGGGAACACTGATTGAACCATGGTAAGGTTGATGGTTGATAATTTTATGTTTCCAGAGCTGACAAGCTCCTAGGGCAGAACATCCTATTAAATAAAGTGTCTTTAGAAATAGTTCGCTAGAGAGGAACATATAGGTGATGTCAAAGTAGTTTCTAAGGGAGAAAGGGAAAAAAAACACAACAAGAGTTTTTTCTTGCTGGGGTTGATTAAAAAATAATTATAAGGGTTTTTTTCTTTCAATTTTGGTTAATTAATTCAATTAACTTGGGATTTTTAAAATACAGTTATGTATGGCTAAGGAAAAAGATAAAATTAATAAGGCTGCGTCACAATACAGACACATGCTGAAGGTGTATGGCCCCAGCAGTGTGAGGCAGATGGGAGAATGGGTTAAACTGGGGTTTCCTGAGGGAGGAAGTTTCAGTCCAAATCAGTTGGAATGGTTGACAGATGAATTAACGCAGGAGACTGAAATACTTAGACAGAATATTCAGCTTAGTGGGTGTGGGTGTTGTATAAAATTTCCAGAGCCGTCTGTAGTGGACCAGCAGGTGCTACAAATGTGGAACGGAGAAGCAGATAAAAGAATTCTGAAAAAGAACAGAAATGCAAGGAAGGGAGAAGTTAATGAGGATGTTAAACCAAATGTTTGTGCTGTTTCACCAATGTCTAACAATTGTGCAAATGTTGGTGCTGTTGTTCCATATATGCCCTCCTGAGTATGGCCTATATCTGAAGATCTACTGGGACCTGGATGTGAATCCACATCGCCCAGCGCAGGCCTCAGCACCTCCTCATCCTCTGCATTCACCTGCACTCCCTCCACCCGCCGTGACACAACCAACCGCTCAACAACAGCTGCAGACTCAGCCAAGGGCCCCTCCCATCCAGGCAGCATGAGAGATAAGGGCGAAGGAGGACGAAACTGATGAGGAAGCAGAGCCACTGTTCCCAGGCCCTCCCTCTCAAGACACACTCGAGATAATCACAAAGCTGAGCGTAAAGCCAAAAGCCAGAAAAAAGGAGATCGCGCCACTAAAAATGAAACTCTGCTTCAGGGACAACTACGAAAGAGACGAGATTCCCGGCCTGGTCGAGGCCATGAACCAGTTTAGCATGCCGATACTTGAAGTTCCAATGGGTGAAACCATCAGACAGGTGTTCAGACCATGGACTTTTGCTGAGATCAAAGGGGTGGCCGCTTCTCTCCCCGATGTCACTGATAGAGGAAAGGAATTCTGCAAACGCTTAAAACAGTTCTGTGAGACTTTCCGTCCGAGCCTGCACGAGCTGGGAGTAGACTGGACAAGGGTGCAAGGGGATCTCATGACTGGAGCGGACATTCAACCCAACAGGACAGAGTTGGGTCAGGCGTATCTTACCAAATCTGATGCATTGTGCAGACACATCAAAGGGAGGTATCAGCGCGATCCTTCCTTTCCTGCCTTCTGGAGGTGACAAGGAAACATGGAGGCGATGGACCACCAATGGAGGACTGGGAGACTGCTGACATAACAGCCTGGGAATGCCAGCTTACATACCACTTTGTGTGCGGGTTATGCCCAGATCTACATGCCTGTGTCGAAACCAACTGTTTAGATGTGGACATGGGCCAACTGAAGGAGGTGGAAAATGCAGATGCAGCGCATGCAGAAAAGCTCCTGAATGCCAAGAGAGAAAAACTATGAGGAAAGGAGGAGCGCAAACTGGTTGATGCACAGCTGGTGTTGTGGAAGCAGGCAACAAACCATGACCAAAGAGGTGAGGGATGGCGCGGAGGTCGAGGCAGGGGTCGAGGATGCGGAAGAGGCCATGGCAACGCTGGCAGAAGCGCAGGGTGTTTCACTTACGGAAGACCTGATCACTTCATAAGGGATTGTCCCAACAGACACGGAAACCAGAGACAAGCCCCACAAGCAATGGAGCCTTCCGACTGAGAGAAGGCCTTGGGGGTGGAGGAGCTGGATGGGAATGGAGTGCCTGGAAGAACACCAGAGTCGATAAGTGAACAGTTTTTATTATTAACACAAACTAATGCTTACACAGCCATGCCTAGAGTAACCATGACAGTGGCAGGGAGAGAGCTTAGTTTTCTGGTTGATTCAGGGGCAACCACATCCACTGTTAAAGCATCACACTTCCCCGAAAAGCCTCAGCTTACACGGAAAGCGATAACATCAATCACCAAACATCAGGTACCAAAACCACAGAATTTGTCACAGAACCTTTAAAGTGTTCTTTACAAACAGGGGAAACTTTTTCACATGCATTTTTGTTTCCAGAAGTGTGTTCAATTAATCTCTTGGGGAGTGTTTTAATGTGTAAATTGAAATTTTCTTTAAAAGCATCCTCTAACGGCATCAAGGTTTGTGCGGAGGACTCAGTGGATTATGCAATGGTAAAGCAGGCATGTGCCCAGCCTTTGTATAATTATGAGTGAAAACTGGCTAATTTAATATTAGATCTTGATTTATTATCCACTGTACAAGCTAAATTTCCAATATCCACTGACCGCCTCACAGACATCCAGGTGATGTTAGCAGAGGATCTTCAGTGCACAACACATGTGCACGAAGGCTCTGACGGTGAGTTTGAATCAAAATGGAACATGTGGGTTTTAATTGAGAAACTGACTTTGAATTACATTTACTGGGAAAATGGACGTTCTGCAGCACAGGTCCTTCTCTCACCCTCACATAGGCATTTGTTTAATTCAGGAATTCAGAAAAAGTGCCGAATTGAGTGCACTATAGCCCATGTTTCCCTGACAAAGCCCTGTGAGGATGAGTGTCAGGATTTGGGTCCATGGTTGCATAAATGCACCCTTTTGGGAAATTGGGAAAATGATGGTGGGGTACAGAGAAGCAGGGGAACAGGGGTTTTCCGAATCCCATACACAGCTATGGTTTCTGTTTTTCGCACTGCTGAACTCGTCGATCCGCAGACACACACAGGCCAGAGCTGCGTAGGGGTTTCAGTTCCTACTTGGAAGTTGACAATGATTCCTGCTGTAAATTCCGCCATTCAACCGCGTGCGCCAGAGGTTCCGAATCCACACACAATTCTATCACAGGCACCTGTAAATAGTACTCATTTTCCTGTAATTGATTTAGCAAATGCATTTTTCAGCATTCCGGTCCATCCGGAAAGCCAGTACTGGTTAGATTTTTCATTCAAGTGTAAATTGTGGACATCGACACGCCTGCCCCAGGGGTACGCTGAGTCCCAAACTATTTTCAATGCAGCCCTTAAGGCTGATTTGGAAGATTTTGTTTTTCCAGGGGGGAGTGCGCTTGTACAATACATCAATGTTCTGCTGGTGTGTTCACCTGATGCAGAAACATGCAAAGAAGACACAATAGCACTGTTGTGTTTCTTAGCAGAGAGGGGACACAAAGTCAGTCAGAAAAAACTTCAATTTGTTCAACAACAAGTGTCTTGTTTAGGACATGACATATCTGCAGGGGGAAAATCACTGTCCTCCTCACGAGTGCTGGCAGTTTGCTAAATTCCAAAACCTGTAACTAAAAGGCAGCTGATGACTTTTCTGGGTATGACATCCTACTATAGACAGTGGATTCTAAATTATGCAGAGCAAGAAGCACCATTATCTGCTCTAATTTATGGGAAAGGACTATCCACTCATGACAAATTTGAATGGACTCCTGAAGCTGATTTTGCTTTCACAGATTTGAAAACTGCTTTGACACAAACCCCTACTTTGGGTTTACCAGATCCTAACAAACCTTTCTTTCAAGCAGTAGACAAGAAAAATGGTTTCATGACTTCTGTGTTGCTGCAAAAGCATGGGGGTCGTAAGTGCCCAGTGGCGTATTTTTCTAGAAAACTTGATTCTGTAGCACAGGGTTTGCCTAAGTGTCTGCGTGCAGTAGCGGCAGCAGAGAGAGCAGTTTTAGCCTCCCGAGATATTGTGTGTTACAATCTGCTGACATTGTTAGTCCTACATGCAGTTTCAATGATTTTGTTGGAGCAGAAAACATCTCACTTGTCAGCAGCAAGATGGTTGCGATATCATGTTATGCTGCTCGAATTACCCAGTGTCACTATTCAGCGTTGTACAATTTTAAATCCAGCAGCTTTACTCCCTACATCAGATGATGGAGAACCTCATGACTGTTTAGTAGCCATTTCACAGGTGTGTTCCCCCAGGCCTGATTTAACTGATGTTCCAATTCATAATGCTGATCTTAATTTGTATGTGGATGGATCCGCATCTCGCGATGACTGCGTGAAAAACAGAGTGGGATTTGCAGTTGTGACCTTGCATGAGTGTTTGTGTTCTGGCAGGCTTTCAAGTTCTCTATCAGCACAAGCAGCAGAGTTGGTGGCTCTCACAGAAGCATGCAAACTGAATGTCGTTGGAGGCGAAGCTACACTCTCTGAAACCAGGAGAACGGATGGTGATAAAGGATCACAGACATAAGCACTGGAGAAATCAACGGTGGTTGGGGCCCTTCCAAGTCCTGCTCACTACTGAAACTGCGGTGATGGTCGAGGGACGCGCACCCTGGATCCACGTGTTGCACTGCAAAAAGGCACCAACCTTACAGAGAGACGACAGCGATGCTGTGAAGCAAGAATGAATGTTTACCAACTGTTAATCATTTGGTTGTTGGCACCAGCATTGACTAGGTCATTTCAATGTTCAGGCTATCCCAGCAACAACATACTGTCAGGTACAAATCTTTGGCATCAAAAAGCTAAATACGCTGTCACAACAGCCACAAATTCATCATGTTATGTCTGTATGGGGTCCCGGGACATTCCAATTTGCCATTTCCTTAAAATGCTTCTACTTGTGCCAAACACATGAGAAAAATGCATTCAGATCCATTAAAGATAGAATGCTCACTGCAGGGGAATAAAAGTAGAACGTGTAAGGATGAAGACGTCTTAGATCAGTCAATAAAGGGGGGCTATATGTTTCCTAGAGATTGCGCTCTAGCAGCTGGCTCAATAACATTCAATTATTCAGTTATAAGACGTGAATGTCCCACATGGCTTAAATCTTTCTTAATGTTGTCCCCTACAGGGATGATTGAAAACCCAGATGATTATGTTGACAATTTGGATGCTCCCTATGAGTGTTACACCAGAAACTTGTCAAAGGACATAATGTGTGTTGTAGCGAACTGCTTGCGCCCTTGCGCTATAGAAGTGGGACATTTTCCAAGGCATTGCTCCATCATGTGGTTGGTTGATCAAAATCAAAAAGTGTTTCAACTGGGGTCAGATCATTTCAGAACATGAATACTCTCTATCCCTCAAGCTACACGCTCCTGGTGACCCAACAGAGACCAAGGGCTGATATATTCTGGCAGTGTGGTAACAAAGGTCGTCTTAGATCGACCCTTCCTTCAAATTGGACAGGTACACATGCACTAGTCATGTTGGCAGAGCCGACTCTTATTTTTCCTGAATCCAAATTGTCTGACCTTCTGACTAAAAGGGTGACTCACAGGGCCAAGAGAAATTTCATGGGGGACCGTTTGATTTACTTAGATGCAATAGGCATTCCACGTGGGATATCCGATGAATCCAAAGCACAGAACCCTATAGCAGCAGGGTTTGAGTCTATTTTTGTATGGGTAACAGTCAACAAAAATGTAGATTGGATAAATTTCATATGGTATAATCAACAACGTCTGGCTAATATGACTCGTGACACACTGAGAATTCTGAAGGAACAGTTGCATTACACTTCACAAATGACATATCAGAACCGAATTGCCCTAGATTTGATTTTGGCTGAAAAGGGAGGTGTATGTCACACGTTTGGTGATCATTGCTGCATTTTCATTCCTAATCACTTAGTAGCAAACGGGTCGTTCACTGAGGCGATGAAGGAGTTAACAACTTTTACTGAGGAGTTGTATGGATTTTCACTTAGTCATAAATAATGACTGGATGGCATGGTTTGGCAAATGGGGAGCACTGGGGTTGAAACTGGCTGTCGCGGTGATCATTTCTCTATTAATGTCACTAATCGGATGTTGTATTATTCCCTGTATCAGAAATCTTATCATCAAAATTATTGAGCGTTCTGTTACATTCAGTATGGTGAGTGCAGATGTGTACATGGAGCTTGACCCTGCAGCCTCTGGTCATGACAGAAATCCGCTGGATGAAATGCCTCTTGAAATGCCCCAGCCAAACTATGCCTCATTGGATGGGGAGTAAATCTTTACATTAAACTCACTGTTTATTTATTAATGCTGATTTCAAGTTGATTTTATCATTTTATAAGTATAAAAATAATTATTTGATTTAATCATTTGACATGTAATCATATCACATGTAATCATTCAATATGTTTTTCTAAGTGCATGAGTTATCATGCCTAGACTGAGAGCTTAGCTAGTCTGTGGTTGATGTTATCTTTTGCATTTTCTTTTAGCAATATTTTGAAGATTTAAAGATCACATGCACTGATGTTTTTAAATCATAAAAAGGGAGGAATGTGATGGGAAAAATGCAGATTAGCACTAATGGGTAATGGTTAATGATAACTAATGATTTATATTAATGATACAATATATTCAGGGAGTAATGGTATTGATTAATCTTGATTAACTCTTACTAAATTAAGTGTGCAGCTTAGTGTGCTTGTGACCTGAAAGGACTTGTTACATTGTGTTGTGTTACTGTGACCCAGGAGATAACGGAGACTGTGGGAAAGTGCTGAAAAGAGCAATTCTGAGAGTAGTAGGGGAGACTAAATAGAGTGGAAGAAGGGAGTCAACAAACTGAAAGACACACCTCACCTGCAACCATTTCTCCTGACAATAATAAACTAGGATCCAACAATAAGGGAATGTTTGGGTTGATGTAATAATGCATGATGGTGTACATGACTGGTGTATCATATATATACTGCATGATTTTGTTCAATAAATGAGAGATAAGAGAGAATCCTTGACTGTGTGTCCTTATTCCTCTGGTCTCCCCAAAGAACGCTTTGAGCATTGATCTTCCTTCCTGGTGATACTTAGAGATTAATTTTATATTTGCCATAACAAAAGGCTGTCTGGTATGTTGCCAATTTCAACCCTCAAATCCTGTTCATAGAGCCCCCTTGCAAAAGAAAGGGTTATCGTTCCCTTGGTCAAACCTCCAGATAGATGTCAAGCTACCCTTTGTACTGATGGCCATACGTGCGACACCACATGATGCAGTTGGGGTCTCTCCCTTTGAGTTGATGACTCTGCCTCTACATCTGTTATATCAACCAGGTGAAGCCAGCATAGCAGTAGCCTACACCACTCATCAATATATGGAGTATTTGCGGAAACACCTCAAAGCCACTTTTAAAACACAACTTTTGTGATTGAGTCAGATAGGTTCCTGTAGAAATAACTCCTTCAGCGAGTTTGTCATTTTTTTGTCGCCCAATCAAAGCCTCGTTTACAGCTGATCAAAGCAGGTGAACCCTATTTTTGGCCAGACTAGGGTGCCACCTCTGAGATTAGTTGATAATTAGAATATTAACGTTATATGCAGACTTCAAGACGTCACTTCTGAAAATTAAAAAACAACAGAGTGCTTCTCTCGACACCCCCCTCATTTGGGGACTCCCCACCAGGACAGTGAGCCAGAGGAAATTCTTCAACTGACGTCACAACGCTCTGAGGGACAACTCCTGAGCGAACCCAGCCTCAGCAGCTCCTACGGGGAAAACCGGAATAGTCAGGCTTGGACTCTCTGCTGTCACTGCAACGGAACCACTGTACCCATCGGTTGGATGATCTGCGCCAAGAGTAAGCAAGCTCATAAATATATCATTTTCAGAAGCTGATGTCTAATTAGACTGGCGCCCCCTCCAGGGTGTATTCCCGCCTTGCGCCCAATGATTCCAGGTAGGCTCTGGACACACCGCGACCCTGAATTGGATAAAGCGGTTACAGATAATGAATGAATGAGTGAATGAATGATGTCTAATTAAGTCTCTTGATAAATTTACACATTAATTTACTTCATTTAGCAACACACATTAATCACAAGTCATATTGCCTAGCCAATTATTAAGTCATAAGATGGGCTTCACCTTCGTTGATCCCGCGGTTAAAATTTGATAATTATGCTATGTATCAAATAATTATTATTCCTTTTTAATAAAGTATTCTTTGACTTGAAATAATACTGTGTATAGAGTTTATTCATAAAGTCTGAAAATCCTGAAACTCACTCCCTAGCGTGAACAGTATCCCAACTTCTGATAAATTATTAATATTGTTATTATCTAAAATTAGCAATAATAATAATAATTTATAATTGATAATCACCATTAAGCAGACATAATTCAAATACTTTTGCCATGCTACAGTACAAAAATGTAACTCTGCCCTCTGCAAAAAGAGAGAAACAGAAAACATCAAAAGTCATCCTATAAAAATCTAACATTAATATAATAAAAATAACAAATATTAATTTAAACACAATCATAAGTATAGGTATGGGCATTTTTATGAGCGTCATGAGTCTTCAACACACACTGCTGTGGAATGTGAGGTCTTGATAAATAAAGTCTGAATCTTAAAATTTCTCCATTTCTTGATATAGATCCAGAGTCTTAAGAAAAAGGTTCAGCATACCTGGTTTGATGGTGGATTGATTTGATGGTGGAATTGAGCTTAATATTAATATAATTGTAGTTCGCAAGTGTTTTAAAGTAGTCATTGGGCAGTGACTGGGCTCTCACTTGTGGGCAGACTCTGGCCTTAAAATTTGCTACAGTCGACGGCGAGAGTACCAGCTACTGGACTCCACAGAGTAGTAAGCTGAAGTGTATAAAATTATTTTAATATGTTAGACCTGTGCAATCACACTGCAGTGGACCTTTTTCCAGCTTGTGTTCCTGCTTTGTGTCCAATGATTCTGGATATGCTCTGGACCCAACGCAACTCTGATCAGAATGAAGCTGTTACCAATGATCAATGAATGAATAGTGTGGTGCCATCTCTCAGGTTTCAGATAATTACTAGAGCATTATGAAGATGTAAATAAAAGCGAAGGGATGTTAAGGAATGTTAAGGAAAGTGTTGTGTCCACAGTGATGTACACGGCTGCAGATACCTTTCAAAATGACAAGGGAAGAAGAATAGCATCAGAAAATAATTTTTAATCAAATTAAAATATAAAATTAGTCATATTCCATGGTTGGAGAGCAGCAGTATATTATTTTCAAAATTGAATAACTGCTTACAGATTATCTGAAGTTTTGAGAAACCAATTAGGAATATACCCCTCGGCAATACACATATTTATTGTCATATAGTAAATAACAAAAACGTTAACATGCCAGTGCAATTGCGTCTTAATATTGAATTGAGAAGATGAAAAACTCAGTGATATATCTGTTGAATGGATAAATAAATAAAACGGAAGTTTATTGCTAATAGATACTTTTTTTGCAACAATACATGCATTTGTTGGTAAACATACTGCTTGTCTTAGTTCTGATGAAGATTGGCAGGACCGTATATATCCACGAGATGGCGCCCAATAGCTGTAAAAAAATGGAGTATGAGTAGAACCTGGAAAAAATTACTTATTTAATATATACATTATTCTAATGTTTATGGTCAGACTCATGTTATGGAAATTCGGTGTATTTTTACGTTGTGCTTACAAAGTGTCTCCAAATTAAACCAGTTATTTGTAGTATTTAATTTATGAACAAGCTAAGAAGCATCCGTTCATTAAACTCCACATTAAACTGCTCATTATCGTCTAATTTTCTGTAAAAACAGAGTGAGGCATTTTACCTGTTACCTTTAATCATCATGCCCTTCCTTGTCTTCCTGACATCTCCCTTTCTCTCTCTCGCTCTGTCTCTCTTTCTCTCTGTTATTTGGTCCTCTCTTACTACACGCTCAATTCTCAGAACATTTTCATGATAAGAAAAACAAACAAACCCAGGACAGCATTTAATTAAGGCTCAGGCTACACATGCACTACCAGCGTAACACAGAATATACATCTTCAAAGATAACAACTTCCTTGTGTTCTTTCTCTAATGAACAATTTCTTATATTTGCATGTCCCTGATGAACAACATGTATAACACACAGATATTCACGTGTTTTATATTATTTGCGCTATGCTGTTTGATACTAAACTTAATATAACTGTGCTTTTGTAGCTTCTTGAACAACCTGGACCGCATTGCTGCCCCAGCTTACATCCCCACAGCACAGGACGTTCTGAGAGTGCGCTTTCCAACAACTGGGATCAACGACTATTCCTTTGTAGTGGAGAAGATAACTCTGAGGTAATAAGAGTAAATGATTTAACTGCTTTTGACTCTTTTTAGTAAACTAATCTTTGAGTGTCTTTATCTGATGTGTAAATCTAGGAATATACACTGGTAAATATTCTCTCCAAATTTGAAAGTGGTAGTAAATGGCCTCATTATGAATTGTTATATGTTTATGTTGTTATATTTATGCAGTCCTCTAAGTAGTTTACAAGTAATTTTATCATAATAAACAAGTTTACCTGCAAATCTAATTAACACTTCATATAAATACACTCATACTTTTTATAAGCTTGTTTCCAATTTTATAATGATATTCCCCAGCCCGTTATTAATGACCTGTCAATAGTAACTGGTGGCGCAGCAGATAGTGTCGCAGTCACACATCTCCAGGGACCTGGAGGTTGTGTGTTCAAGTCCTGCTCCACACGTTGGTAGGTGGATTGGCGACTGTAAAGTGTCCGTAGGTGTGAGTGTGTTGCCCTGTGAAGGACTGGTGCCCCCTCCAGGGTGTATTCCTGCCTTGTGCTCAATGATTCCAGGTAGGCTCTGGACCCACTGCGACCCTGAACTGGATAAGGGTTACAGATAATGAATGAATGACCAATCCTTAAATGCACTAGAACTAGATTCAGCTTTCTTTAATTGCATACAATATCCACAGTATGCAGAACATTTTATTGTTTATCTTAAAGACAAAATATATAATGATACTGAAGAAGGATATCACTGAGTAACTGTTTACATCTGACTGGGCAACTCCTGCCTGTTGCTGACTGATAATCAAATGAATTCTTGGTTGTTTATTTATTTTTTGTTTGACAGTCCATATTCTCATACTGACTTTATTCCCACACCAGTAAAAAGGGTTAAACATCCACTTAAGCACTTTGTCATGGCTGCCTTTAGACAGCAGGTCAGAAAAGCCTAAATATCTACTTTGTGGCTGTCATTGAATCTGAAAGCTTTTCTCCCAACTGAAATGTAATGTGGCTTCAGTATGACTCCGTAGGTGGCAGTGCAAACCTGTACAGCCAGATCAGAATTTATGACATATAATTTTACATCAATCCAAACTTGACCTTGTAATTTCAGCTTGCTGGGCACACTATATGACAAAATGACCAGTTTTTTTTTCTTTTTTCAAAATTAGCTTTGTGAAAGATATAAAATAAAGTTTTAATAGAAATGTTAAAAATAATCTGACTTTGGATGTCAATGACGTTCCATTGGCTGCATGTGGTTGTGGAGTCTCATGCAAACAAGGGTTCTCAAAAGAGGAGGGTTAGAGAGCCAATAAAATTGGTTAAATTTTACATATGACCCACAGTCAAGCTTCTTAAAGACAAGAAAATTATACTAATAAAGATGTATTGAGAAATTAGCTCTTTTCTCATTTTTTAATTCAAATGATTAATACCTATTTCTATTACTCCTTTTGTCAAAAAATACTATAACTGGACTGTTCATCCATTTTTTCTATTCATTCATTCTTTAAGTGAGATGGATTGTTTAGTTCACGTGGGTCAGTTTAGGAGTGTGATCAGAGACTCAGCACACCCATAGATACTTGTTTCATAACTACATTTTAGGATGAATTGACAGATTTGGCTTTTTAGTTCAAGTCACTGAAATGTTGTGCCCCCTGCCCCCTGTAAAATATTATGAAATACTATCATTTTAGCCACCTCAAGTAATAAGCAATAACTCACATTTCAAATCACGTAGACAACTGTGCTGGCGGGACCCACAATACTGAGATGGTGAAGATATCAGGACAATTCTGAGTGTTTTCCTCGTCACGCTTGATTTATTGTAATTTCTTGTGACAACAGTAGAAATTCTTGGATGCAATATTGTGTCCAAAGCCATTAATGTCCTCTTTCTGGCCTATTTCCTCCTTGTTAAATGAATGACATGATCAGACAGGGCCATTACTGAACACATTTATTCCAGAAGCTAAGGAGGAAAAAAGAGCAACACAGCACATGGTCAAAAAAGAAATCAGACGTATCAATTGTTAATAAATACACTAGTGAGGCCAGTATTATTTTGGCCAAGATCAATTACTCTTGATAGATTACATGGGTCCTTCTGATCCTTCAGGTTCATCAAAACACCAACAGAACCTCATCTGGCACTCTGATTGGTCAACTCACAGTAAAAAATATTGTGATTGGATGGAAGACCCATTTACATGTTGTAGCCTTCTTCAGTATCTGCACTGCAAAAGCCAATATCATGATAAGGATTAAGAAGTCCTTGCCTCAAACAAACGTGTTCTCCCTGCTGTAGGATTGTGGATGTCGGAGGACAGAAATCAGAGAGGCGGAAGTGGATCCACTGCTTTGAGAATGCGACATCCCTCATCTTTCTAGCTTCCCTCAGCGAGTATGACCAGCTCCTTGAGGAGAACAATAAGGATGTGAGTGGAGGATTTTGTGAAGCTTATTTTTCCTACTGCACTTTTAATCCCTAATTATCCTTCTCAATCTGAGTAAAGAGGTTTACATTTGCTGTTGACAGGTGCATTATCTCTCTCTATCTCTCTCTCTCTCTATCTCTCTCTCTCTCTTTCAACATTACTTTCCTCCTTAAGCAATTATTCATTTATTTTACACAAGTCAATCAGCCATGACTCATTACCAAAAGCTTGACCAAATTTCTCAAACACACTTGGTCTATAACTGTGCCAAATATTATGTTCTAAATACACTTGGTTTTGTGTTTCACAGATTTAATATACAGTTGTATTCACATTACGCACACCTGACACTCACAAGATTTCCTAAATAAATAAGATCCACAACAACTACAGTGAATGCACAGCATTTACACATTATGTTTGGTGAGTTTAAGATATTGAGGGGAAAAATGTGCAGAACTTGTGAACATACGTTAGTTTATGCCAGTAAGTGATTTAGACATGATGTCTGCATAGTGCTAATTGGTGGATTATTTTCTTGTGTAGCCAGCTGTGTGCCTGCAGTCCAAAAAAGTGCAAAGTTCAGGCATCAGACACGTCTTGACCTCAACTCTGTCTCAACCAAGATTTGAAATACTTGTGTTTTGATATGTCCCCCACACCCTTCCTGTGTGTTATTAAAAAGTGCCTTGTTTGATCCTTATTCTCTTGGAAAAGGAATAACCCACACTCATCTTCTCTCTCCTGATGTTGTAGAACCGTATGGAGGAGAGTCTAACACTGTTTTACACCACCATTCACTCAGTGTGGTTTGCCAGTGCCTCTATCATCCTCTTTCTGAACAAAATGGACATCCTAGCTGAGAAAATCAAAACATTAGACCTGCAGGTGTACTTCCCCAAATATGCAGGTAAGATGAATCTGCTGCTTAAATTAAACACCTTATGGGAGAGTGCAAAAAATAAAAGAAAAAAAACATCCATCCTCATTAAGCTGATAGTGGAAACCCTGACCATGATTGTGTTCCTTCATCAGTTGTGTCTGTGAAATGGTTACTGCATAGCTCTATATCTCCAAATCTCCACTTTCTCCTTTCCGTCTGTTACCCATGGCAACTATACAATGCACCCCTTTTTGCATCAGGATGCAGGCAAGACGTATATGTTGCTGCTGGAACTAGGTTGAAGTTTCACTCTCAGGCACAATAACTGCATGTATGATAGTATTTGTGATGTTCCTGTTGCTGATGTCTATTGATGTCAATTTCTCATTTGAATTGTACTAATGAGGCAATAAACTTCAACAAACAAAACACAGCAATATCACTCTCTTTCAAATTCTGCAATAATATGTCATATTTATTGTTTTTAAGTTTTCCTGATAAAATCTCATAATGTTTCCTCTCAGAATGATTCTGCTGTACTTCAGATCAGTTTCGGAACTTGATACTTTTTTCAATGTTAATTAGTTTAACGTCTATATTCACACTCATTGTTCATTGCATTTACCATTCCTCTTCTCTATTGGGTGCTGGCTGCAGGTAAGCCACGAGATGCTGAAGCTGCTATGAACTACATTCGTGTCATGTATAAGCATCAGGCCTTAAACCAGGACAAGAAGAGTAATAGTGTCTACTCTCACTTCACCTGCGCGACAGACACGGACAACATCCGCATGGTCTTTGGTGATGTTAAAGATACAGTGCTGATCAAGTCTCTGCAGGAGTATGGGGTGCTGTGACTAGCTCAGGACACTGAGGGTCTGCCCTTGCTTCTAAAGGCTGCAAAAAAAAAACCCACTCTGCCCTGGTATGGACTGGCAAAGCTGGCCTGTAGTGCTCATTTTCTGGGCTCTGAGTTGTCATTTTCCACCAAATATTTTCAGGGCTTTTTGTCTTCTTTTGCTCCTGTGTTAGATGTTGATGAAGGTCATTATGGTGAAGGTGGTTATGACTGTGCTGCTGTGTTTACTGGAGATGGAGAAGAGTTCACTGTAGAATTTGAAAGATTTACATAGATGTAAAGTAACTTTTCTCACATTAATATTATTAGAATAAAGGAAAATCTTTTTAAACTCTCTAGAGATCTGAAACTTGGAGACCAGAAACTATTCTAGGACTGAAAATAGTTCCCAAAACATCATACTGCTAAATGCCTTGTAAATTCTCTCTTACTTGTAAATGAATTATTTTATTTCTTCCAGTATCTCAAAACCCTTCATATATCGATTAATACATTAGTGTTGGGTCCTATTTATAAAATTCAGTATCACAATAAATGCTCATTTATGCTCAAAGTTTAATACGTATACAGATATGCATGAAGCCTTCAGTCAGAACTCTGTGTTCAGTTCACCTGTAGGTTTGCACATTCTCTGGATGATTACGGATGCATACGGTCATTTTGAGAAGTATTTAATGGCCTCACAGACCACTGCCTCTTACAATGCTGCCTCTTTCGTCTTTTTTTTTTTTTTTGTATTATGTAACGTTACATTATAAGCATCTCCTCCAACATCGCCATCTTTGTTGTTGTCATGAAAAACATTTCACCCTGAACTGCTCTAGTGGATGTAGTGTTTAACATCCATGCCAACATAAAGGATGCATAGAAGTATGTGGCAGTGATGGTTACAATGTTTGAAATGGACATATGCATTTACATATGTAAAGAGAGTATAAATGAGCCTTCATTTATCGCACCAAAATAACACCAAAAAGGGGACAAAAATTCAGAAACCATATTTCGAGCAAGTACAGATACTCTTTATTTTGTGTTTATTCTGAACTCGTATAAGCAAACAGCAAATTCATTAGGGCTATATAAGGTTTTGCACTCTATGAAATCTGAAAATCTATATTGTTGTTGTGTCATTAATTTTACCAGTCTAATTAGTATAAATGTTGAAACGATCCAGGCTTTATAAGCAAACACATTCCATATGTTTATTTTAAGCATTTAAAATAAACTAATATGCATCTTTTACCAGTTTTACATTGAGTTTTACTTTAAAAAACCCAAGCTTGGTGACGCTATTTTTTCCACATCTAACAACTGATGAAGCACTTTGCTCAGGCTATCACCCATATTCATAATCAGTGAACTTCCTAGGGCTACCAGAAGATGTTTTACTCATTTTATGAAGCATTTATTTTCTTACAAATTCTCATTTTCATGGAAGAAATTAAATGAGAGTATTATTAGCTTATTGCAAAGCTAAAATACAAAAGCATTATGATTACACTAAAATAAATGGACAAAAAAAGCTTACGCTGACCTGAGAATGTTTTATTGTGCGACAGCAACAGTCACATAATATATATGCAACTTTTTCTTAGTTCAGTATTCATTCCAGACTGTCTTCTCACTCTAGTGACTGCAGTGGCCTTACAAATGTGATCAGATTTTTCAAAGATATCTGAATTATTAGTTTGATTGTGGATGGGTATGGATATTTTTGGGCATGTATGATGACCTGACTGAGTCAACAATGTCAATTATGAAGGCTTTGCAAAAACTAGAGCATATTTTACACAGAACAATTCGCTAATCTCTAAGATTAATCAGTTATGGGGAAACTCTGCACTGGTCAGAAACTCTTAGTCATTCCTCATTGTCTTTAAGGAATGCTGTTGGCATCATGACGTTCAGTATATTTCCAGGGCTGTGTGGGTCATTGTTTCTCTTATTCAGTGCTGAATATCACAAGAGGGAGAGAAAAAAATGTCATCTTTAAATAATGTCCAATCCCTGATTCACCCCAAACTATTCCACTAGCTGATGTTCTTATCTACTGGGATCTACATATTTATTTATCGGTGCAGATTTGTTTCATTCCATTTTTAGTCTACTGTCACTCACACCTTCATGCAATCTATATTTTAATCATGTTGCTTTTAAATGAGATCATTGAGAGGGGTAGTCAATACATTTGTAAATCATTTTTATCTTAGTATTGTGAACTGGCATCTTAAACATAGAAGTTTATATTCAATTATAAATAAGCGAGACACTGAAAATGAAATAGATGTTCAGTGTTATTTTTAAAAATGTATGTTTTTTTAAACGTAACAATGTTTTAAGTAACAATCTAAAGCATCTTCACAAAATTAAGTGCTATTTGTTGTGCTGTGTACATATTGACCCACTGTACCATTACAGCCAATATCATGTTTCAACCTTAAAATACAGCAATATGTAAAATGCAAAATAAGCAAAGCAACAAACACAAATACTGGCACTTAAAATTTGTTAGATGGATACTGTTGTATACCATGAATAAAATGTGTTTAAATTTGTCTTTAGTTCAGCACGTTGCTACCAAATGTGGCCATATTTTGCTGATATAATAGACCTGGCTATGTGAGGTTGGCATGTCCAGTGTTTTTCTATTATTGGAAGCTTGAAAGGAGCAGGTGGCTGGCTTCATATGCTTTGGAGGAAGCATGTGCTTGCCCTCACATTCGCAGGTTAGTGGCATTGTGCTTTAACAGGAGGCTAATGTGTGCAATTAGCAATGATTTAATTTGTCGAAAAAAATATACAGTAAAATTTGTCTCAAAAAAGAAAACATCAAGCAAGTTCATTTAAAAGCAAAGAATGTGAAGTGCTGACCTTTACATTTGAACTTACATTTTCTTTTGTTAATTTTTGTTTTACTTACTATATCTGTAGCAGTAGTCTATAAGCATCATGGTCATAGAACATGATGGGATCCATGCTTCAATAGTTTGGACATTATTTCTAATGCTTGAGACCATTATCAGTCAAAAAACAAGGCTTGAAACACCTCTAGAGGGCAGCACCACTATTTGAGCTCTATATAGTCACTGTGATATCCTGCCTTAAGAAATGCACCTTCCTGGGTGTTGGTGTGTTGTTTTTATTTGTACATATGTATATCATTAGATTACTTACAAATTGTTCTTCTGTTCAGGCTATAGACTATAGTCTATAGGTACACCCTCAAAAAAGGGGAGGCTTGTTGCACCTGGTGTTGTGAGGCATTTAAGCAGTAAGAATACATCCATGTATACTTTATCTATATTGTTCGCCTGAGTTTAAAATCGGGTGATATTAGATTAGCTTTGGCTGTTGTGTAGTTTATAGAAGAAGAAGTAGAAAGTGTAGTTACCTCTGCTTTTGATCATAGCTGAATCAAACAGGTGGTGTTGGCATTACAAAGGAATCGTAGCCGTGAGTCACGCTGCCTCAGTATGATGCTCCTTAATAATCATTTTTTGTCTTTTTTTTCTTCCTTTTCATGCCATGGGTTGTTTTTCTCCCTTTTTTAGACACATCATCTCCTTTCTCTCCCTCTTCTGTTATTGTCGATGCCACCTTCACACAGCCAGGCCCACCTACCCATACTTCATGTAGGAGACATTTAATCATAAGAGCAGCCAACGGATGAAAAGACTGTTCCCGTTGTCGGTTGGTTGGCCATTTTGCACATAAAAGCAGTACATTTTATTTAGTGATGATATTTTTTTCTGTGGGGATTTGTGTTGTATATTTGGATATTGTTTGCAATTTTATATGTAAACTATAGATGAACTGTATTTGTTTTTCTGAATAAATATGTGAAATAAATATGGTATAAAATCTATAATATCAGTAACAAAAAGGACTGTCAATCTACCTTTCATTCTCTTCCTCCGTCCACCCCAAACTGTTTCCAGTTTTCTCGATCATCTTGTGTTTTGAAGTGAGGACTTAATTTCTCACATGCTGGAGTAAACAGAAATGTCATTCCAGGAAGTTTTAATCAAATGGATCATCCAGCTGCTCTTGGGCAAATAATCATATAGCAGCTTTGTGGTGCCATTTAGAGGAACAGTATACGGATGTGTACCCACAGTTAGTCAGGAAGCTCAGAGCATTCAGCCACTTGTTAGCTCCTGGTATTTACATGAATAGAGACTCTGATCTAAGAAAACACTTGGAAATATAAGTCTGATGTGCCACTGTTCTAAAGGTGATGAAATATTATACACAGCCTGGTTGTGGTGTTCTATGTGTGCTTTAATCTACGTAATGACTCACTTCACACTGCAGCTAACCATAACTCACTTTAAACCTCAGCACATGCAAAGACAGGAAGGGCGACAAGGTGACATAACAGGGGGTGTCTCTCTCACACAGCTCCAGAGGGCTTAGATTGTGTGTTAGATCCCTGCCTCGGTTCTGTGAGAATTTTGGTGTTTTCGCCCAGTATCTGTGTGGGGTTCCTCCAGGCCCTCTGGTTTCCTCCTACAGTCAGCTATTGCAATGGTAAAAGTCTATGAAATTACAGCTGTTTACAAAACATCTGAAGATATTACTAATCCATTTTTAATGTGGATCAGTAAACTGAGCAAAACATGTTATAGCTATGGACATGGAACCTGTGTCATTTCTGAGAAAACAAAACTGATGTGTATCACAAGGGTGAACTCACACACATGAGTCAGAATGCCACATGAAGAACACTCCCTCATTTCTAATCGTCTTATAGTTTTTCCCCTTTTCAGTTTTTGCTAGAGATGTGAAATGCTAGACTGGTATCCGTCACAATCTAATATATGTGGTTATCAGTTTAATTCTGAAGTATTTCATCAGTTTATTATCTGATTTCATATACCATTTCTGATTTATATTCCCAGGCTTTTAAATGCATATGAAGATACCAGTGGAGTCGTTTTAATTTCTAGGCATTTGAAGATACTGTGTCCAAAATACTGTAATTTTAATGATTGAAAACAGCTACTTCAAGGAGCACCCATTCTTGACAGAGATGCTCATTTAGTATAACATCCATAGAAAAGTATTAATGAAATCAGGTGCTAAGCTGCACATGAGCCTAAGGTAACCAAGCTTTGGCTAGTTGGTGAGTGAAAGACCACACATCTTTTATTCTTTTTTTAGTCACTACAGTCATTACATACAAGTTATCCAAGGAAAACAAAAACAACATTTGAAGCCTTTACTAAATATTGAACTGAGTATTAAACATAAACAATCTCATGTCCCACAAAATGTATTAAAGCAAAAAAAAAACTTGCTGATTGTTCATTCTCTTAAATATTTTTATTTACTTGTATTATTTATTACTGACCCAATTTTGTATTTTGTAAATATAAATATATTTTCACTCAAACAGTTGGGAGAGTGCGGGCAAATTAAGAGTGAAAATTGAAAATGTATTGACATTTAAAAGTACAACTAAATTTCAAGACAAAATTGTCAGTTCAAAAATAATATTTCTCAGTGCAATAATTTCATAAATAAATTCAGGAAATCTGGAGAAATATCAGTCTGTGTCGGGTAAAACACTCTGAAATGAGCAAGACCTTTGAGCCCTCAAACAGCACTAAATCAGGAATCATCAAGCTATAAATTCAAAACATATTCAGTGATGTGAAAATCTTTGCTCTGGTGCCATAAGTCTATTGTTCTGAGAATACTAGCAGTTTTTTTATCAGTTTTTTTTGTTTGTTTGTTTGTTTGGAAATGTACTCCTTGTGTGTTTCCTTTTGATTTATGGCTGTTTCCACTGGAAATAAAAAAAAAGAGTGTTGCACAGTATGATCTCTATGCTCTACTGTGAATTAATAAATGTGACTCACACCATGTGATTAACAACCTTTTCTCAAGTACTAAATGACCATTTATTATTCAAATAAAATTTAAAGAAATGCCACATTCAAAACAGACTCTTTACATTTTGTCTTTTCTCACAGACATTTCAAGCTCTCAGACATTTGTGGCTCTAATTAACTTCCTGTGTTATTTTTCTCAAGTAGCTGCTGGTTGGTTACGAAACCACATATAGAGCTGTCAATCTAATTTCTAGTGCAGAAATTAAAGGGGCAAGGTATGCTTATAATCCCAGAAAACCTGGCCTATCCCCGATTATTGGAAAGCTTTTATTTCTAATAAACTTTTAGGAATCTATGGAGTCCCTTCCACAGTTACTGTAACAGCCGGCTGGTCAATAGAGGGCACCCTGGAGGAACTTTAAAAAAAACCCTCAGGCTTGCTTTATCTATCACCCTAAGCAGTGTCAGATAATGGTGAATTCTGTTGATTATTTGTAAAGAAACCACAGGTAAAAGAGTTCAATCCAGACACTCACAAAGAGAGAGTGACAGAGAGAAAGAGAGAGTACATTTCGTTGCATATAGATACAATATGGTCCAGCAATATAGAAATGTCTAATACAGCATTATTAGTGTTTTTGGTAATACATCTGCATGTAGTCTGTAATGTCCATATAATGTAATTTACCTTAAGCCCATTAGAGCTGCAATTTATTCCAATAGCACCATGATACACTGTGGTTTTCTTAAAAATAATTAGTTCTTATTAAGGGACTGTTTTCCTCTCAATAAATTTACTTCAGTTAAAGGAACGCTATGTAATATTTTTTACCTTAAATTACACCTTCGAAATCATTTTGATGTTTCACTGGCCAGTTGTTAGTAGTAATGCCAGATAATGATAGGGCCAAGGGTTTAAAAAGAAACCAAAAGAACTTCATGTGCACACCCCATGCTGAGCACCGATAACTCTGTCACTAATCTTTACACGATCTCTGTGAAAGTAAACCACACAGGAAATTTGGTGGAAATTAATATTTATTTTTTTTAAGAAGGAGCAGTTTATATTAAACACCTTCTCCCTCACTGTGGAGAACATAAAGCATAGAGTCATGGCTCTGGTTCATCTGCTCCTACTGCCGGCTGTACTGCTGCCCCTCGGTCACTCAGGTAAGTGTCACACACACATAATCACACACACACAGCCTGTGTTGTCCAGTAGCTCAGAGGAAAATTTCAGTTCCAAGGGTTGAGGGTCTAAAATCTTTGATTGTGACTGCTGTCTTCTCTAAAACAGCTATGAACCCTATACTAATTTAAATGCTCTGGTAGGTTAATTGTGTGGCTGGGGAACCCCCCAATGCTACACCAATAAGGGTCCTTTGCCAAGACTCCAGCACTACATTGGCTCACATTTGCAACAGGATTAAACTGTAACGTGCTCTGGATAAAAGAATCTGCCAAATGCAATCAATGTAAATGTGAACAGCTCCAGTGTTTGTGAAGACTGGAACAATGTGGAATCTGTATTATGTAATTAGAACAGGATACAAAGTAAATGTATTCAGATTAAAATTAATGATTTTTTATTTATTTACACGTATCAACTTCTCTGAATATCACCTAAAACTGATTAGTAAACTTGAACAGTCAGTTCTATAAACACTTTTTGGACATTTAAAAAACTCACAAATATGTGAAATTATGTGCAGCAATGGCTTAAAAGTTAGAAAACTGAATTTACAGACAGCAATATTCACACCTGAAGTGCCCTTGCACAGAAGATTGAAAATGGTCAAAAATTAAATTTGCAAACTCTCAAAAATGTTGATTTATTTAAGCAAAATGAAAATTATTGGCCAATATTTTGATAGATTTACTTAAACAATGATATGTCTAGAAGAAACGTATATAAACTAAGAGCTTATTATTACCTGATCATAGTGGTTGACTGGACATAATCAATAACACAGATATAAGAAACACTGACTAGGTTCCATTGATTTAATTTACCAAGTTTGCTGCAGTATATCTTTTAAAATGTACGTTGTTTAATGGCAGTGGCTGGTGATATTAGGGCTTTGGTTCAGTGTTGTTTCTGAGAAGAGTGAAAAATATACATACCAGTAAGTACTTATAACCAGCATGTCTCTGTACTGAAATCCTGTACCTCTCTTTCTCTCTGTCTCTCTCTCTCTCTCTCTCTCTCTCTCTCTCTCTCTCTCTCTCTCTCTGTCTCTCAGCCAGTGTGAATGTGGGTATCGTGAATGGCACAGTGGCAAAGCCTCATTCCAGACCCTACATGGTTTCTGTTCAAGGAAACGGGGACCATGCCTGTGGGGGTTTCCTCGTGTCTGATCTCTTTGTCATGACGGCTGCACACTGCTGGACCAAGTATGCTCTTCTTTTACTGAATACTTTTGGGCAAACTGACCTTTCTATCTGACTGACACTTCTGCCTAGTTTCTGTTTGTTTGCTAAATTGAAAATGCATAAAAATAAAATGTGGCCGTGTAAAGATTATGGCAGATTTATTCATTGTCTGTAAGCGCTTATTCAATTCAGCGTCACTGTGGGTCTAGTGCCTACCCGGAATCACTGGGCACAAGGTAGGAACACACCAGTCCTTCGCAAGGTGACACACACACAAACACATTTTTTGAGTCGCCAATCCACTTAACAATGTATGCTTTTGGACTGTGGGAGGAAACCAGCAGAAACCCACGTGCACACGGGGAGAACACACCAAACTCCTCACAGACAGTCACCTGGAGCGGGACTTAAACCCACAACCTCCAGGTCACTGGAGCTGTGTGACTGCGACACTTCCTGCTGCACCACCGCGCCGCCCCATGGCACATTTAGTATATATGTCAGTATATTTCTTGTTTAACAGTACTGTATATTAAACCTTATAGAATTTTTTAAGTTGACTCGCTGAAAAATAAACCTGTATGTTCAGTGGAGCTGAGATACTTCACTCATCACAGTTGTAAATAAATCTTTTTATCTCCAACACAGCAACTTTACATAGGAAAGATAACTTAGCTTTTTAAATCTGACATGATATTAGGTCACTGGCAGTTTGTTGGATGCTGGCTTCACATGTATCAGAAGAAGCATGTGCTAGTCTTCAGTTTGTCAGCATGGTCTGATTGTGGGTAACCTAGTAGTAATGACAGAAGTGGACAGTTACTAAACTGGGGAGTAAACTGAGTAAAGAAAACCATTTTTCAACAAGTTACTGTCTCCTGGTTCCTCTAGGAGTGGACTGGATAAGGCAGAAGTGACAGCAGTGATCGGAGCTCATGATCTGAAGTCCAATGACTTTGAGCGTATAGCAGTAAAGGAGCACCACATTCATCCAGAGTTCAATTACTCTACTCCCAGCAATGACATCATGCTTTTGAAGGTAAACTCTGCTATTTACTTTCAGCCTAGCTTTATTGTACAGGTATTGATATTAGGACATGCCTTTCAGTGTATTCTAAACTTAATAGTAACTTCTTTGAGTATAAAATGTATGTTGTGATGAGTGTGAGGAACTGAAATATCAAGCCCTTAGGGTTTAAGGTTAATGGTCTATACACACTACAACATAGGAGCATATTTCTGCTAGAAATAGATACACTAGCACTTTAGTTACATTACACTTCAATAGAATAAAGAAATAAAGCTCTTACGAACACTTTCACTAAATAAAAATTAACTTCTACACTATTTCTGTAGGATACTCAAGCCCACTTTGGTTGGTGAGGCTGTAGAGCAGAGGTATTCTAACTGTGGGGTGTGTGATGGGAACAGGTGACAAGCAAAATTAGAAATTGCAAAAAATAAATATTTAAAGACTGCTTGCATTTTTATTTACCGTTTTCATATATTTCACTATCCATTTTGGTAATGTTGGTTTATTTTACTACATTACTAAATGTTTATTTGATAGACTAATAGTACACAAAAATAGTATTTTTCTTTGACTTAAACCAGAATAAATCTGAGAAGAATTCAATGATTAAAATAAAACTAAACGTAATACACATTTTAGTCTAAAGACTAAGATTGAAACTAAATAAATCAGCTGCCAGAAATAACACTGTGTCCGTGTCACTGCAGCACTGAGAATGATCCACCACCAAATCATACTCTCTGCTCTGTGGGGGTCCTGACCATTGAAGAACAGTGTGAAGAGCGACAAACAATGTGTGCACAGCAACTGATGGACTACACTCTGTAATTGTAGAAGTAGAAAGTGCTCCTGTATGGTCAGTGAAGCTGAGACAATGGACAATGAATATAGAAATAAGGAAGCGCACATAATATTCTGATATGACACTGTATTGAGTTTACACGAGAGAAACAAACAAAAAAAAAACCTAAAGGTTTTACCTAAAGAACTGGAATAGAATTAAGGAAAGTTAAGGACTGGATGAGGAGAAAAAAATGATGTTATGTTCATATGTGGTGAATAGAGGAGAAGCATTTAATATACGCTGCCGTAATTTCCATGTTGATGCATTTGTTTTCGATGGGGTGTTCTCAAAAAACTGTTGGATGGGTCTTTGGGGGGTGAGCTGAGTCTTTCTGTTCTGTTTTAACTCTTACACAACTGCTCACTTTTTGATTTCTATCAGAAGTTTGACCAGAGGACGATGGGTTACATTTGTGAGTCTTGGTTCCCCCCAAGATTTCTTCCTCCAGCCTCAAGGAAGTTCTTCCTTGCCACTGTGGTCTTTGGCTTGCTCGCATGGGGCTTTCTGATCCACATTGTTATCTGTTCTGATACCAGTTCTGTAAAGCTGCTTTGTGACAACATCACTTACAAAAATGTGCTATATAAATATATTTTGATAGATTGACTGATGACATCACAAATGTGTGCACCTCAAAGTGACAGGGACTCAGAGCAGGTTTAAAGTAAGAGTCATGAGGCTGTTACACCCAGTGCTGTTAGTAACCTTACTGATGCTTAAAGAATACAACCCCAGAACAACATTCAGCAAATGTAATGTTGCCCAATTTTCATTCTCCCACCATGCTCCATCATCCAGATTCTCTCATATTAATCAAGTTCAGTTTTGTTTACTACATTTAACTAATTTTCTTGTCTTTGTTACAGCTAGGAAAGTCGACTGAAAACAGCAAGAATGCTGCAAAGATTTCCATCTCTAAACTAAACAAAGGCATGGATGGGTCTTGCAGCGTAGCTGGTTGGGGAAGAATTAAAACCAAAGGAAATAAAAGTAACGTACTTCTGGAGACGAACGTCGACGTCTTTAAAAATTGTGAAACATACTGGAACTACAACAACATACTGTGTGCAGGTGGTTATAAAGGAGGATTTTGTCAGGTAAATTATCCTTAAGATTAAACCCATTAAACCCAAGCAGATTTCAGTTTCCTGGACCAGGATTAAACCTAGTCCTGAGCTGCCCAGCATTCTGATTGGAGATTAACTACAGAAAGTACAATTTAGTCCAGGTCTAAGCTTAATCCTTGGTATGAAAAAAAACAAAAAATTATCAGAAGCTTTATAAAGGTTTAGTTCAGCAGTGTGTTAACGTTGCTTATGTTTTGTTGCAGGGGGACTCTGGTGGTCCTCTGGTGTGTGATAAGAAAGCAGTCGGCATTGCTTCCTTCACCGAAAAGGACAACTGTGACAACCCCACAAAACCAAATGCCTACACCAATATTTCTGCATTCATGTCCTGGATCAAGAAAATCATTGAACACCAGTAATTCCAGGGTATAGAGGCCTTAATTTGGTTGTAGTGGTGTTTCAGTTCACTGAGGAAGTGATGTGTTAAACCTATGCCATTGTAAAAGAATGTAAGGTTAAATGTTGACTGAATATGGATGAAGCACTGTCATTAGAACATCATCTAGAACTTGATATTTCACTATAAATAAACCATTTCTGCTTTAAAAACTGTTATGAGTTTTCTCACCACTTGTTCGGATGTCATCGGTCCTCTCACGTTGTATACTGTAATTATAGGTTTATAAAATATACAGAATGTAAAAGATTCTCCAGTAATCTTGCTATTAGCACTCGAGTGGAGTTTTTGTGCATAATTATATCAAAGATTAAACCCATGAATGGAGCTACACCATCAGGAGTGCATTTATATAAATGAATGGCTGCATATTTCATGTGTTATTCTTGTTATTCTCTTCATAGACATTATCATTATCTTTGACAATGCCCAGGATGAAGCCTAAAATTATATATATATATATATATATATATATATATAAATAAAGTTGGGACACTAAACAAATTGTGAATGAAAACTGAATGCAATGATGTGGAGATGGCTAATGTCAATATTTTATTCGTAATAGAACAAAGATGACAGATCAAAAGTTTAATCTGAGTAAATGTAACATTTTAAAGGAAAAATATGTTGATTCAAAATTTCACAGTGTCAGCAAATCCCAAAAAAGTTGGGACACGAAACAATAAGTGGCTGGAAAAAGGAAATTGAGCATATAACGAACAGCTAACACTAATTAGGTCAATTGATAACATGATTGGGTATAAAAAGAGCTTCTCAGAGTGTCAGTGTCTCTCTGAAGCCAAGATGGTAAGAGGATCACCAATTCCACCATTGTTGCGCAGAAAGATAGTGCAGCAATACCAGAATGGTGTTACCCAGCGTAAAATAGCAAAGACTTTTAAGTTATCATCATCAACCGTGCATAACATTATCAAAAGATTCAGAGAATCTGGAACAATTGCTGTGCGTAACGGTCAAGGCTGTAAAACTCTACTGGATGCTCATGATCTTCGGGCCCTTAAACGTCACTGCACCTCAAACAGGAATGTCACTGTCAAGGAAATAACAGAATGGGCTCAGGAATACTTCCAGAAAGCATTGTCAGTGAATACAATCCACCGTGCCATCCGCTGTTGCCAGCTGAAACTCTACAGGGCAAAGAGGAAGCAATTTCTAAGCAAGCTCCACAAGCTCAGACGTTTGCACTGGGCCAGGGGTCTTTTAAAATGGAGTGTGGCAAAATGGAAGACTGTTCTGTGGTCAGATGAGTCACAATTTGAAGTTCTTTATGGAACACTGGGACGCCATGTCATCCGGACCAGAGAGGACAAGGATAACCCAAGTTGTTATCAACGCTCCATTCAGAAGCCTGCATCACTGATGGTATGGGGTTGCATGAGTGCTTGTGGCATGGGCAGCTTGCATGTCTGGAAAGGCACCATTAATGCAGAGAACTATGTTCAGGTTCTAGAACAACATATGCTCCCATCTAGACGTCATCTCTTTCAGGGAAGACCCTGCATTTTTCAACAAGATAATGCCAGACCACATTCTGCAGCAATCACAACATCGTGGCTACGTAGGGGAAGGATCCGGGTACTGAAATGACCAGCCTGCAGTCCAGATCTTTCACCTATAGAGAACATTTGGCGCATCATAAAGAGGAAGGTGTGACACAGAAGGCCCAAGACAATTGAACAGTTAGAGGCCTGTATTAGACATGAATGGGAGAGCAAAAAATGACCTTGTCCCAACTTTTTTGGCATTTGTTGACACCATGAAATTTTGAAACAACATATTTTTCCCTTAAAATGATACATTCTCTCAGTTTAAACTTTTGATCTGTGATTTGTGTTCTATTCTGAATAAAATATTAGATGTTGGCACCTCCACATCATTGCAGTCAGTTTTTATTCACAATTTGTTTATTGTCCCAACGTTTTTGGAATCCGGTTTGTATGTATATATATATATGAATAAAATAAATTAAACCACTTGAACTGAACTGGACCTGAACTGGATAAGTGGTTTCAGACAATGAATGACTGAATGTGTCATGCCCTTGTTCTGTCTTGTCTGTGTTGTTGTGCTCACTTAGCACATGGCTCTGTTTGTCTGTTTGTTATCTTTCTTTTCTATGTGTTATGCTAGTCTCTTTCTGTTTTGTTATATTTTGTAAATAAAAGTCAGTGTGTTTTAACGTGTGCATCCACCTCCGTCAGTCTGCCCCGCAGTCCTGACAGAATGAATGAATGGATAATGTGCCACAGAAACACAGCATGTTATGAATTAACACTATGCTAATAACTTTACAACTAGCCCCTTGATCAGAATCAGGGTGCGAATTATACAATGACAGTTATTGGGGTAAACTTTTTGTTCAGGACATAATGGGAAACCAGTACAGCACAGGTGTGTGCTTCAGTAAACTGAAGTCTTACAATCCTTATAGGGTCTTGCTTGTTTGCTATAATGTTTGCAGTACATTAATGATCAATCCATTACACCAGCCAATATGTCACATAACAC
This sequence comes from Hoplias malabaricus, assembly GCF_029633855.1. NCBI lineage: Eukaryota > Metazoa > Chordata > Actinopteri > Characiformes > Erythrinidae > Hoplias > Hoplias malabaricus. Next base: position 20,194,095 of record NC_089815.1, on the reverse strand, counting down.
ACAACCTTTGTAGTCAGGGGTCACCAACAATATATTACAGAGTAAAATCACACAGTGCTAATGGTTACTACCATACACAATTTAGGCCTGTACATGACTATCATAAATAGCATAGATCACACAATAATCTAAATCTGTCAGCCCTTTTCTCACCCTAAAAATTAAATTCACATTATACAGAATAGTTTCTATGGGAATCATGTGTTAATTAATTCTGAATACATGGGAATAATGTCACTGAAAGTCACTGTGGGTTAGGCTTTTGTCCTATCTCATCCATTCATACTGGGACCAATACAGCATCTACAGTGTGAAATGTTAAGGGAAGAGTGGTGGGACGCCTTCTTATAGAAGTTTGGCTATTGTTAGTCTCCAAAGTAAACTCTGCTTTAGTGAATCACATTAAGTGAAGCATTCTTTAAAAAAGAAAAAAAGAAGAAAAAGCATTTCAACCGATGTGCCTCAGCCATGTGATTCAGGTTTATACATCAATGTATTGATTCACTGTAGTAATATTTGTGTTTACTGTAGAACTACACACAGTAACTAATACCTCACTACTACAGCCACCAGATCAATAAAGTTCTTGTTCAAATTTTCCCTTCCAGTTTAAAATGGTGCATATTACATTGAGCTTGTAATAGTTGTTAAGTTCTTGATGAGTTTTATACATTTCTGCTTATGTTGTGCAGAACATACAAACAGTCCACATAAAAAAAATAAATATGGCTTCTTTGAATGTTCTGTTCCACATTAGAAGCCAATGAATTACTTTCAAAATGACTAAAAAACACGTCTTCAGCTTGAAACCTGTGTCACCACTGCAGTATTTAAGGTGAAACGGTAAAATTGAATAATCTAACATCTTCATGTGAGTGATTTACTGAAGACAGTGAAGTGTTTGTAAAAAGCTAGATAGCTACTTAAACGTATGCCTTTTCTGCCTCGTGCTGGTGCTACTTTAATGAGGACACAATCAATGTGACCAATGATATGTGTGAGGCAGGCGGAGAGGTAAAACTTAACTTGGAATTGTATGGTCCGATGTAGGGATGAAATAGTATTTCAAGATTCTTCCAGGCATGGATATTGTAAATTTATTGAAATATTTAACATTATATGTAAGAAAGATGTATAAATGTTTTGACCCCCTATGCTATTACTTTTAGCCTCGTTTGGGGGGGTTCAAGTCACTTAGGGGGTCAGCCCCCCCCCCCCCCAATCCCCTGTAATTCGAACCCTGATATTGAATATTATTTTGGTTTTCATATTTAATGTGAAGCCAGCCATGGCTTGAACCTCCACTAACTGAGCATCACTGGACTAACAACACTTGAAGGTGCTTGGAGTAGCACATTACTGGCCCAGTTTTGTTGTTAGCTGTAATGTCAAATAATGATAGGGCCAAAGAAACCAAAGGACTTTATGTTCACACCCCATGATCAGAACTGATAACTCTGTCTCTAATCTTTTAAACGGTCTCCGTGAAAGTAAACCACACAGGAAATGTGGAGGAAATGATTTTTTATTAAGAAGAAGCAAATAGTATTAAACATCGTCTCCCTCACTGTGGAGAACATAAAGCATAGAGTCATGGCTCTGGTTCATCTGCTCCTACTGCCGGCTGTACTGCTGCCCCTCGGTCACTCAGGTAAGTGTCACACACACATAATCGCACACACAGCCTGTGTTGTCCAGTAGCTCAGTGGAAAATTGTCAGCTTTCAGTTCCAAGGGTTGAGGGTCTGAATCTTGGGTTGTGACGGCTGTCTTCTCTAAAACAGCTATGAACCCTATACTATTTAAAATGCTCTGGAACGGTTAACTGTGTGGCTGGGGAACCCCCCAATGCTACACCAGTCCTACACTTTGCCAGGACTCCACTACATTGGCTCACATTTGCAACAGGATTAAACTGTAACTTGCTCTGGATAAGAGAATCTGCCAAATGCAATCAATGTAAATGTGAACAGCTCCAGTGTTTGTGAAGACTGGGACAATGTGGAATCTGTATTATGTAATTAAAACAGGATACAAAATCAATGTTAGCAGATTACAGTTCATCAAAATATTTTTAAAAGTTAAATTTTGTTTAGGTAATATCAACATATATAGCTCTTAATTCTGAATATCACCTAAAACTGATTAGTAAAATTGAACAGTCAGTTCTATAAATGCTTTTTGGACATTTCAAAAACTCACAAATATGTCTAATTTTGTGCAGCAATGACTTAAAGGTTAAAGATGTGGAATTAAGGAACATCAATTTCTCCTCCCTCAATATTCATGTCTGAAGTGCCCTTGCATAAGGCACCTAACCTCAACTGCTCCCTGGGGACCGATGTGGCTGCCTTGGTTTGTGTGTGTGTGTTCATAGCCATGGATAGGTCAATACAAAAAATTGATTATTTCAAGCAAAATGAGCAAAACTTGCTAGTACATACGACACCCGTAAAGGCTGAAATGGGAAGGAGTTCAGAGTGACTTGGATAGATGAATACAAAAAACAGGGGACAGTGACCAGGTGGAGGCAGGGTATATATAGGGTTGAGGGTAAAAGATTGGGTGTGGTCCTATTCCCAAAATCATGCTGTTACATAACTTGAATTATTGGCCAATATTTTGATAGATTAACTTACAACAAGTATGTGTCTAGAAGAAAAATAATTCATTTTAAGAGCTTATTATTACCTGATCATAGCGGTTGACTGGACATAATCAATAACACAGATATAAGAAACACTGACTAGGTTCCATTGATTTCATTGACCAAGTTTGCTGCAGTGTATTTTTTAAAATGTACATTGTTTAATGGCAGTGGCTGGTGACATTGGAGCTTTGATGCAGTGTTGTTTCTGAGAAGTGTGAAAAATATACATACCAGTAAGTACTTATAACCAGCATGACTCTGAACTCAAATCTCTCTCTCTCTCTCTCTCTCTCTCTCTCTCTCTCTCTCTCTCTCTCTCTCTCTCTCTCTCTCTCTTTCCGTCCCTCTCTCCCCCAGTCATTGTGAATGTTGGTATCATGAACGGCACAGAGGCAAAGCCACACTCCAGACCCTACATGGTTTCTGTTCAAAGAAACAGGTAGCAAGTCTGTGGGGGTTTCCTCGTTTCTGATCTCTTTGTCATGATTGCTGCACACTGCTAGAAAGAGTATGCTCTTTTATTTACTTAAGAGTTTGGAAAGATGGAACCAATGAATGGAGCCACCACTTTGCGTAATTAATGTATTCTTCCTACACTCTTAAAAATGATGGTTCTACAAGGGTTCTTTATTATAGGAAATGTTTTTTTGCATCATGAAAATGTTCTTCATATGGATAAAAGAGCACATGTCACGCCCCTATTAGTTGAGCTGCATTGGCTACCCTTAGCTGCTCGCATCAAATTTAAATCACTAATAATGGCCTTCAGAGTATTCACTGGTTCTGCTCCCATCTACCTCAATAGACTCTTAAAACCATACGTTAGCGCCCGCCCTCTCCGTTCCTCAAAGGAGTGCCAACTAACACGACCAACCCCCTGTACAGGTCAATCGAGGCTATTTTCATCTCTGGTACCACGCTGGTGGAACGAGCTTCCAAGCACTATCAGAGCAACAGGAACCCTCTCCGCATTCAAGAAATCCTTGAAAACCCAGCTCTTCCGAGAGTATCTTTTGCACGGAATGTCTTTCTTTAATGCACTTATTACTTCCTGGCAAATTGCACTTAATGTAAGGTATTTTGTATAATTTGTGCTGTAGTTAGAATGTTAGATCATCTTTTGTAAGTCTCTTTGGATAAAAGTGTCTGCCAAATGCATAAATGTAAATGTAAATGTAAAGAATGGGTTATAGATGGTTCTATATAGCACCATTTATAGAAGGGTTCTATATGGCACCAAAAACGGTTCCTCTATTGTTACAAGCTTGACATCATAACAATAAAGGAACTTAAAGGTGCTATATAGAATAATCTATAGCACATTCTTGCTCAACCTGAAGAATCCATTCATGGCACAAAGAATCTTTTAATCATGCAAAATTGTCCTTTCTTTACTAAAGAGCCTTTAAAAATATTTTGTCTTTTACTATGCACAGAAATATAGTAGTATCATATTAATAATTATTATTATTATATAATTGCGAGGGATTCAAACATCAGAACATATAAATGTCAATATTCTACAGAAACACAGCATGTTGTGTAAAACACTATGCTGATAACTTTACCACTAGCTCCACTAGAACCCAGATAAAACCATCTGATGAAATGTTTGTTCTTATCTTTGTTTTTTGGGGTGTTTCCAACTTCCTGAATATGGTGAAGGCTACAGAGGAGCCTCACAAAACCTCACAGATTTAACACAAATTAAATCCAGAATATTTGAACTTCACAAGTAAATTAAGCTGTGATGGACTTCAGAGATTTGTGCTGCGGTACCTGAGAGTTTGTGAACCCTTTAGAATTTCTCTACATTTCTCAAAAAACATTTGTGTTGAGGAAGTTAAGGCAATATTATCTATGAGTGAGAAATTTGTATGAATTTTTGCTTTCAGTAGGTGTTATGACTTCCTTGTAAACATCTGTTAAGCATCAGTCCTGCACATGACCTGATTTTAATCTCGCTCCTTCAAACAGAACAGCTTCAACTAAAGAAGTTCATTATATGAACTTCCATTGGATTAAGATCAGGACACTGACTTGGCCTTTCCCAAACATTAACTTCATACTTTTTAACTGTTCTTTGGTAGAATTATATCTGTGCTTAAGGCCTTTGTCTTACCACATGGTCCAGGTTCTCCTGAGATTCATTTAATAAACAGATATCCTGGAATTTCCCTGAACAATTTGGGATACTTCAGGATTCAACTTTCCCTCAATGATGGGCAAGCTGTACTGATACCTAAAGTTATGTAATAACAATTTTGGCAGTAGGACTATGCTTAAACTTCTCCCCTCAGCCGTATATATACCCTGCGAACTCGGGTCATGTCCATGTCAGACAAACTTGCTGCACTTGGCTCACAAAACCAAGGGCGTAGAATTAGTATGGACAGAAGTGACTAGCACTGACTAGTTTTTCCTTCTAGGTTTGAGCACTGACTAGATTGTATTGTATATTGCACTTATTACGTTTTGGTCGCATTGGTCCTTATTCTGACAAGCGTCTGAACTCAGAGGGAGTTTGGACTCTAACCTATTTGGACACTGGAGTGGAGCTGACAGACTACACTCATCACAGTTGTGAATAAACCTATAACATTGTAAAAGAATTTAAGTTTAAAAGTTGACTGAACATGGAAAAAGCACTCTCATTAGCACCTTCTTTCATTCATTCATTCATTCATTCATTCATTCATCAAGATTGTGGTGGGTCCAGAGTCTACCAGGAATCACTGGGCAAATAATGCTACAGAAACACAGCATGTTGTGTAATAATTCTATGTTGATAACTTTACAACAACCGCCTTTGGTCACAATCCAGATACGCTATTTTTATTAATCAACTGCTGTCTCGTAAAAAAAAAAAACACACATATAGCTGTCTACCTAATTTCCAATGCAGAAATTAAGGGGTCAAGGCATGCGAAGGATCCCAGAAAACCTGTTCTATCTCCAATTAATGGAAAGATTCTATTTCCTACAACCATTTATGGAGACGGCTCCACAGTTATTGGCACCAAGGCAGCACCCTCCATGATGGAGATATAAGTTTTTTTACTTTATAAAAAAAGATTCTATAATAATTAACTTCTTATTTCAGAACTGTGTATGCTACAAATGTAGAACAATGTGTAATATGAGAAAGACTGAGAAAAGGGAGTTTCATTATCATTAAACTGCTACTGGTAATGTTTTCAGTGATTTCATTGGGCAATATTTCAGGTGCCCGGTTGAATGCAGAATCACAGCTATCAAAAATCTTTGCTCTGAGAAAATAGCAACATATATTTAGCCAATCATGTTCCGTCAATTGGACCCCTCAGGGGTGCATTGTCTATTGCCCTAAGCAGATCAGTTAGAGGTGAATTCAGGACACCTGGAAGTATTTGTAAAGAAACTACAGGTCAAAAAGCTCGGTCCACACACACACACGCATACACACACATACATACATACAAAAAGGGAAAAACAGGGAGTGAGAGAAAAATCTTTGTGATGCTTCACTAACCTGTACCATGGAGAATATAGCCTATCATTGCTACTATGGGCTCAGCAATGCAGAAACTGCACTATGTAACCTTTGTAACTCCTGGAGGAGGGTAGGGGAACCACAGGAGCAAATAAAAAGAAAAGAAAAGAACATAAATAGATACATTTGTTTAAAATTGATTAATTTTTCTCATCTTTATCTGTCGTGAAAATAATTTTTGAGTGGACTGTATTTTTGAGAGTAAATTATGTGGGTCATAAATACACTTGGAAAACTCAAATTATTAGACAGATTTATATATGCTGCCCTATCAAAAATGTAGTTCTTGAAGAGTAAATTAGAAGGAACTATGATTACGTATTTAAGGGAATCCGGTTCTGATTCTAATCATGTCTGGTAATCAGATTATGAGTAGTCTTAACACGACTCAACACAAGTTATCAGCTTTAAGAAGGTTTATTCAGAGGGGAACTTGCAGGGCAATTTAGGATTTCAGCTATGTAATGGCTTAAATTTTGGGAAATATTCACCAATAAATTTTACTTAAATATTCATGGTTTGTACTGAAAGAGGCGGCACAGTGGCACAGCAGGCAGTGTCGCTGTCACACAGCTCCAGGGACCTGAGGTTGTGGGTTCAAGCCTGGCTCCAGGTGACAGTCTCTGAAGAGTTTGGTGTGTTCTCCCAATGTTCACGTAGTTTTTCTCCGGGTGTCCTGTGTTCCTCCCACAGTCCATAAACACATGTTTGTAGGTGGACTGGCGACTCAAAAGTGTGAATATGTGTCGCCCTGTGTATGTCTGGTGCCCCCTCCACGATGTGTTCCTGCCTTGCGCCCAGTGAACCTGGATAGGTTCTGGACTAAAGGCGATCCTGAATTGGCTAAGAGGTTACAAACAATGAATGAATGAATGGTTTGTACTACAGGCCTACTTCTACTTTTCACAATTTGTGTGCAGTAGTAGGAAATAATAAATATTTTTACTGCCATATTTCATGTGAAGTCAGCCGTTGATTCTTTTTGACACGGTCTCTATGAATGTAAATCACACAGGAAATGTACAGGAAATGATCTATTTTTAAGGAGGAGCCATCCATCCATCCATTATCCACCGCTTAAACGGGTCCGGGTCGCAGGGGAAGCAGTCGGAGCAAAGAAACCCAGACCTCCCTCTCCCCAGCCACCGACGCCAGCTCCTCCGGGGGTATACCGAGGCGTTCCCAGGCCAGTCGAGACATATAGTCTCTCCAGCGTGTTCTTGGTCTGCCCCGGGGCCTCCTCCCCGTTGGACATGCCCGGAACACCTCTCCAGGAAGGCGTCCAGGAGGCATCCGAACCAGATGCCCGAACCACCTCAACTGGCTCCTCTCGACGTGGAGGAGCAGCGGCTCCACTCCGAGTCTCTCCCGGATGTCCGAGCTCCTAACCCTGTCTCTAAGGGAGAGTCCAGACACCCTGCGGAGAAAACTCATTTCAGCCGCTTGTACCCGCGATCTCATTCTTTCGGTCACTACCCAAAGCTCGTGACCATAGGTGAGGGTTGGGACGTAGATTGACCGGTAAATCGAGAGCTTTGCTTTTCTGCTCAGCTCTTTCTTCACCACAACGGACTGGTACAGAGCCCGCATTACTGCTGACGCTGCACCGATCCGCCTGTCAATCTCACGCTCCATCTTTCCCTCACTCGTGAACAAGACCCCGAGGTATTTAAACTCCTCCACTTGAGGCAGGATCTCACTTCCAACCTGGAGAGAGCACTCCACCCTTTTCCGACTGAGTACCATGGACTCGGACTTGGAGGTACTGATCCTCATCCCTACCGCTTCACACTCGGCTGCAAACTGGTCCAGCAAGAGCTGGAGGTCCCGGCTCGATGAAGCCAACAAGACCACATCATCTGCAAAAAGCAGACATGGGATCCTGAGACCACCAAACCGGACACCCTCCGCCACTTGGCTACGCCGAGAAATTCTGTCCATAAAAATTGTGAACAGAACCGGTGACAACGGGCAGCCCTGACGGAGTCCAACTCCGACTGGAAACCAGTCGGACTTACTGCCAGCCATATGAACCAGACTCCTGCTCTGTTTGTACAGGGACTGGATAGCTCGTAACAAAGAGCCCAGTACCCCATACTCCCTGAGCACCCCCCACAGAATACCCCGAGGGACACGGTTGAATGCCTTCTCCAGATCCACAAAACACATGTAGACTGGTTGAGCAAACTCCCATGCACCCTCCAGGATCCTAGCGAGGGTAAAGAGCTGGTCCTGTGTTCCACGACCGGGGCGGAATCCGCATTGTTCCTCCTGGATCCGAGGTTCAACTATCGGTCGGACTCTCTTCTCCAGTACCCCCGCATAGACCTTACCGGGGAGGCTGAGGAGTGTGATCCCCCTATAGTTGGAACACACCCTCCAATCCCCCTTTTTAAAAAGGGGAACCACCACCCCAGTCTGCCAGTCCAGAGGCACTGCCCCCGATGTCCACGCGATGTTGCAAAGACGTGTCAACCAGGACAGCCCCACAACATCCAGAGCCTTGAGGAACCCGGGGTGAACCTCATCCACCCCCAGGGCCCTACCGCCAAGGAGTTTCCCTACCACCTTGGCCACTTCAGCCCCAGTGATAGACGAGCACCCCCCGGGGTCCCCAAGCTCTGCTTCCTCTGCGGAAGACGTGCTGGTGGGATTGAGAAGATCCTCGAAGTATTCCTTCCACCGTCTGGTGACGTCCCCAGTCGAGGTCAACAGTTCCCCACCCCCACCATATACAGTGTTGGTGGAAAACTGCTTTCCCCTCCTGAGTCGCCTGACGGTTTGCCAGAAACTTCTCGGAGCCGACCGAAAGTCGTTTTCCATGTTCTCACCGAACTCCTCCCACACCCGAGTTTTTGCCTTAGCGACCGCCAAGGCTGCGAGCCGCTTGGCTCCTCGGTACCTGTCGGCTGCCTCCGGAGTCCCCTGAGCCAACCATGCTCGATAGGACTCTTTCTTCAGCTTGACAGCCCCCCTCACCCAGGGTGTCCACCACCGAGTGCGGGGATTGCCACCCCGACAGGCACCGACAACCTTGCAGCCACAGCAACAATGGAGGTCTGGAACATGGCCCACTCGGACTCAATGTCACCAGCCTCCCCCGGGATGCAGTCGAAGCTCTGCCGGATGTGGGAGTTGAAGATCTTTCTGACAGGTTCCTCTGCCAAACGTTCCCAGCAAACCCTCAACACACGTTTGGGCCTGCCAGGTCTGTCCGGCACCCTCCCCCGCCATCTGATCCAACACACCACAAGGTGGTGATCAGTTGACAGCTCAGCGCCTCTCTTCACCCGAGTGTCCAGAACATATGGCCGCAGGTCAGATGATACGACTATAAAATCGATCATCGAAATGCGGCCTAGGGTGTCCTGATGCCAGGTGTACTTGTGGACACCCTTATGTTCGAACATGGTGTTCGTAAAGGACAAACTGTGACGAGCACAGAAATCCAATAACTGAACACCACTCGGGTTCAGATCAGCGGGGCCGTTCCTCCCAATCACGCCCCTCCAGGTCTCACTGTCATTACCCACGTGAGCGTTGAAGTCCCCCAGCAGAACAATGGAGTCCCCAGAATGAGTGTTCCAGCACTCCCTCTAGGGTCCCCAAGAAGGCATGGTACTCTGAACTGCTGTTCGGTGCATAAGCACAAACAACAGTCAGAGCCCTTTCCCCAACCCGAAGGCGCAGGGAAATTACCCTCTCGTCCACTGGGGTAAACCCCAACGTACAGGCGCTAAGCCGGGGGGCTATGAGTAAGCCCACACCTGCCTTACGCCTCTCACCCTGGGCAACTCCAGAGTGAAAGAGCATCCAGCCCCTCTCGAGGAGATTGGTTCCAGAGCCCATACTGTGTGTCGAGGTGAGCCCAACTATATCTAGTCGGTACCTCTCAACCTCGCGCACCAGCTCAGGCTCTTTTCCCACCAGAGAGGTTACGTTCCATGTTCCAAAAGTCAGTTTCAGTAACCGAGGATCGGAACGCCAGGGCCCCGACCCCGACCACCACCCGATCCACAATGCACCAGACCCGGATTACTACCTCTCCCACAGGTGGTGGGCCCATGGGAGAGTGGACCCATGTATCCCCTTCGGGCTAAGCCATAGGTGAAAGTCCGGCCACCAGGCGCTCGCCAAGGAGCCCCTCCCCCAGGCCTGGCTCCAGGGTGAGGCCCCGGTAACCCTGCTCCGGGCAAGGGAGGCTGTGTCCTCGTTGCCTTTTTCATCTGTGTCTTTATGGATCACTCTTTGTCTGGCCCATCACCTTAAGGAGGAGCCATTAGTATTTAATATCTTCTCCCTCACTGTGGAGAACATAAAGCATAGAGTCATGGCTCTGGTTCATCTGCTCCTACTGCCGGCTGTACTGCTGCCCCTCGGTCAATCAGGTAAGTGCCACACACACATAATCACACACACAGCCTGTGTTGTCCAGTAGCTCGGGGGAAAAATGTCAGCTTTCAGTTCCAAGTGTTTTGGGTCTAAATCTTTGGTTGTGACGGCTGTCTTCTCTAAAACAGCATTGAACCCTATACTATTTATAGCGTTAATTGTGTGGCTGTAGAACCCCCCAATGCTACACCAATAAAACTCACAAATATGTCAAATTATGTGCAGCAATGGCTTAAAATTTAGAAAACTGAATTTACAGACAGCAATATTCACACCTGAAATGACCTTGCACAGAAGATTGAAAATTGTGAAAATTTTAATTTGCAAACTCTCAAAAATGTTGATTTATTTAAGCAAAATGAAAATTATTGGCCAATATTTTGATAGATTTACTTACAACAAGGATATGTCTAGAAGAAACATATATAATCTAAGAGCTTATTATTACCTGATCATAGCTGTCGACTGAACGTAATCAATAACGTGAACGGCACACACACACACACTTTTGAGTCGCCAATCCACTTACTAACGTTTGCTTTTTGAATGTGGGAGGAAACTTGAGGAAACCCACACGGACACGGGGAGAACACACCAAACTCCTCACACACAGTCACCTGGAGCAGGACTTGAACCCACAACCTCCAGGTCCCTGGAGCTGTGTGACTGCGACACTACCTACTGCACCACCGTGCCGCCCCATGGCACATTTAGTATATATGTCAGGATATTTCTTGTTTAACAGTACTGTATACTTAACATTATAGTATTTTTGAAGTCTTATTACATCCTGCAATAGTTGTTCTTCTGTGTTTTAATTAAAAATCACACTAACAGAAATGTAATAGTCACTATCATCTTTATGCTTCTTTCTTTCCCATAGATGTAAATGTAAGTAAGTTAAAATACTTACACTTCACCACACGTCACACAAGGCAGGAACACACACTGGGCAGGGTGCTGGTCCATCACAGGGCATTACACACAAACACAGTCACTAACACACTCACACCTGTGGACAATTTCACACAGTCTAGCCACCTATCATGTGTTTTTGGATTGTGAGAGGAAATCTGAAGTAGATCTACACAGACGAGAATTGAGCCTGCAACCCCAAGACTCTAGAGCTCTGTGGCAGAAGATGTTTACCCTTTTTAAAAGGCACAGTTTACATGGAGGAGTTTAAAAACTCCAGCAGCACTGCCGTGTCTGATCCACATTTATCAGTGCCACACACAGTAACACACCACCACTACCTCATTGTCACAGCAGCGTTGACTCACTGAGAAAGTAACCCTGTATGTTCAGTGGAGCTGAGATACTACACTCATCACAATTGTAAATAATTATTTTATCTCCAACACAGCAACTTTACATAGGAAAGATAACTTAGCTTGTTAAATCTGACATGATATTAGGTCACTGGCAGTTTGTTAGATGCTGGCTTCACACGTATCAGAAGAAGAATGTGCTAGTCTTCACAGTTTGTCAGCATGGTGTGATTGTGGGTAACCTAGTAGTAATGACAGAAGTGGACAATTACTAAACTGGGGAGGTAAAGAAAACCATTTTTCAACAAGTTACTGTCTCCTGGTTCCTCTAGGAGTGGACTGGATAAGGCAGAAGTGACAGCAGTGATCGGAGCTTATGATCTGAAGTCCAATGACTTTGAGCGTATAGCAGTAAAGGAGCACCACATTCATCCAGAGTTCCATTACCCTACTCCCAGCAATGACATCATGCTTTTGAAGGTAAACTCTGCTATTTTCTTTCAGCCTAGCTTTATTGTACAGGTATTGATATTAGGAATATTTCATTGTATTCTAAAGTTAATAGTAACTTCTCTGAGTATGAAAGGTATGTTGTGATGAGTGTGAGGAACTGAAATATCAAGCCCTTAGGGTTTAAGGTTAATGGTCTATACGCACTACAACATGGGAGGATATTTCTGCTAGAAATAGATACACTAGCACTTTAGTTACATTACACTTCAACAGAATAAAGAAATAAAGCTCTTACGAACACATTCACTAAATAAAAATTAACTTCTACACTATTTCTGTAGGATACTCAAGCCCACTTTGGTTGGTGAGGCTGTAGAGCAGAGGTATTCTAACTGTGGGGTGTGTGATGGGAACAGGTGACAAGCAAAATTGGAAATTGCAAAAAAATAAATATTTAAAGACTGTTTGCATCTTTATTTAGCATTTTCATATATTTCACTATCCATTTTGGTAATGTTGGTTTATTTTACTACATTACTAAATGTTTATTTAATGGACTAATAGTACACAAAAATAGTATTTTTCTTTGACTTAAACCAGAATAAATCTGAGAAGAATTCAATGATTAAAATAAGACTAAACGTAATACACATTTTAGTCTAAAGACTAAGATTAAAACTAAATAAAAATCAGCTGCCAGAAATAACACTGTGTCCGTGTCACTGCAGCACTGAGAATGATCAACCACCAAATCATACTCTCTGCTCTGTGGGGGTCCTGACCATTGAAGAACTGTGTGAAGAGCGACAAACAATGTGTGCACAGCAACTGATGGACTACACTCTGTAACTGTAGGAGTAGAAAGTGCTCCTGTATGGTCAGTGAAGCTGAGACAATGGACAGTGAATATAGAAATAAGGAAGAGCACATAATATTCTGATATGATGCTGTATTGAGTTTACACGAGAGAAACAAACAAAATAAAAACCTAAAGATTTTACCTAAAGAACTGGAATAGAATTGAGGAAAGTTATGGACTGGATGAGGAGAAAAAATTATGTTATGTTCATATGTGGTGAATAGAGGAGAAGCATTTAATATACGCTGCTGTAATTTCCATGTTGATGCATTTGTGGTTATGGGGTGTTCTCAAAAAACTGTCGGGTGGGTCTTTGGAGGGTGAGCTGAGTCTTTCCCTGTTCTGTTTTAACTCTTACACAACTGCTCACTCTTTGATTTCTATCAGAAGTTTGACCAGAGGACGATGGGTTCCACTTGTGAGTCTTGGTTCCTCCCAAGGTTTCTTCCTCCAGCCTTGAGGGAGTCCTTCCTTGCCACTGTTGCATTTGTCTTGCTCGCATGGGGCTTTCTGATCCACATTGTTATCTGTTCTGATACCAGTTCTGTAAAGCTGCTTTGTGACAACATCACTTAAAAAAATGTGCTATATAAATACATTTTGATTGATTGACTGATGACATCACAAATGTGTGCACCTCAAAGTGACAGAGCAAGTTTAAAGTAAAGGCTGTTACATCCAGTGCTGTTAGTAACCTTACTGATGCTTAAAGAATACGACCCCAGAACAACATTCAGCAAATGTAATTTTGCCCAATTTTTATTGTCCCCAATGCTCCATCATCCAGATTCTCTCATATTAGTCAAGTTCAGTTTTGTTTACAACATTTAACTAATTTTCTTGGCTTTGTTACAGCTAGGAAAGTCGACTGAAAACATCAAGAATGCTGCAAAGATTTCCATCTCTAAACTAAGCAAAGACATAGATGGGTCTTGCAGCGTAGCTGGTTGGGGAAGAATTAAAACCAAGGGAAATACAAGTAACGTACTTCTGGAGACGAACGTCGACGTCTTTAAAAATTGTGAAACATTCTGGAACTACAACAACATACTGTGTGCAGGTGGTGTTAAAGTTGGATTTTGTGAGGTAAATTATTCTTAAGATTAAACCCATTAAACCCAAGCAGATTTCAGTTTCCTGGACCAGGATTAAACCTAGTCCTGAACTACCCAGCATTCTGATTGGAGATTAACAACAGAAAGTACAATTTAGTCCAGGTCTAAGCCTAATCCCAGGTCAGGAGAAAAATATCAGTTTTTAGAATTTTAGCAGAAGCTTTATAAAGGTTTAGTTCAGCAGTGTGTTAACGTTGCTTATGTTTTGTTGCAGGGAGACTCTGGTGGTCCTCTGGTCTGTGATAACAAAGCAGTCTGCATTGCTTCCTTCATTGAGAAGGACAACTGTGACAAACCCACAAAACCAAATGTCTACACCAATATTTCTGCATTCATGCCCTGGATCAAGAAAATCAATGAACACCAGTAATTCCACTGTAAAGAAGCCTTTATTTGGTTGTAGTGGTGTTTCAGTTCACTGAAGGAAGAGCCTATGTTGTTAAACTTATGCCATTGTAAAAGAATGTAAGGTTAAATGTTGACCGAATATGGATGAAGCACTGTCATTAGAACTTCACCTAGAACTTGATATTTCACTATAAATAAACCATTTCTGCCTTAAAAACTGTTATGAGTTTTCTCACCACTTGTTCAGATGTTATCTGTCCTCTCACGTTGTATGCTGTAATTATAGGTTTATAAAATATACAGAATGTAAAAGATTCTCCTGAGATCTTGCTATTAGCACTCGAGTGGAGTTTTTGTGCATAATTATATCAAACATTAAACCCATGAATGGAGCTACACCATCAGGAGTGCATTTATATAAATGAATGGCTGCATATTTCATGTGTTATTCTCTTCTTAGACAATATCATTGTCTTTGACAATACCCAGGATTAAGCCTAAAATTATAGTTTCATAATTATTAATATATATTAGGAATTCACAAAGGAAATAATCTATATAAATATATGTATATATAAGTAAATAAAGCACGTAATAAAAAATGAACTGTAACCAGAATATATGAACGTTAATATGCTACAGCCCCTTCTAGGGTGTGTTCCCATCTTGCGCCCTGTAATTCTGGGTAGGCTGACATGAGGACACAATCCATGTGACCAATGATATGTGTGAGGCAGGCGGAAAGGTAAAACTTAACCTGGAATGGTATGATCCGATGTAGGGATGAAATGGTATTTCAAGATTTTTCCAGGCATGGATGTTGTAAATTTATTGAAATATTTAACATTATATGTAAAAAAGATGTATAAATGTTTTGACCCCATGTGCTATTACTTTTAGCCTCGTTTGTGGGGGTTCAAGTCATAATTAGGGGGTCTGTCCCCCCCCACCCCAATCCCCCGTAATTCATAACCTGGTATTAAATCTTATTTTGGTTTTCATATTTCATGTGAAGTCAGCCATGGCTTGAACCTCCACTAACTGAGCATCACTGGACTAACAACACTTGAAGGTGCTTGGAGTAGCACATTACTGGCCCAGTTTTGTTGTTAGCTGTAATATCAAATAATGATAGGGCCAAAGAAACCAAAATAACTTTATGTTCACACCCCATGCTCAGAACTAATAACTCCGTCTCTAATCTTTGAAACTGTCTCCGTGAAATTAAACCACACAGGAAATGTGGAGGAAATGATTTTTTATTAAGAAGAAGCAAATAGTATTAAACACCCTCTCCCTCACTGTGGAGAACATAAAGAATAGAGTCATGGCTCTGGTTCATCTGCTCTTACTGCCGGCTGTACTGCTGCTCCTCGGTCACTCAAATAAGTGTCACACACACATAATCACACACACAGCCTGTGTTGTCCAGTAGCTCAGTGGAAAATTGCTAGCTTTCAGCTCCAAGGGTTGAGGGTCTAAATTTCTGTTTGTAACAGCTGTCTTCTCTTAAACAGCTATAAACTCTATATTAACCTGGTAGGTTAATTGTGTGGCTGGGTAACCCCCAATGCTACACCAATAAGGGTCCTTTGCCAGGACTCCAGCACTACATTGACTCACATTTGCAACAGGATTAAACTGTAACGTGCTCTGGATAAGAGAATCTGCCAAATGCAATCAATGTAAATGTGAACAGCTCCAGTATTTGTGAAGACTGGGACAATGTGGAATCTGTATTATGTAATTAGGAAGATGTGTGTGGCTGGCCGTCTGTTACTCTCACTTTGCTTTGTGTTATTAGTGTTGCTAAGCTTTGGCACTTCACATATGAAGTCTCTACTGGTGTATGATCGCCAATTTCTACTGGATCTTAGATATAATACCTGTGATGTAGGTGTTTTTAATCACAGTGGACAGAATCCTCTGCCCTTGCACCTATCGAACATGGACATACCTTAGACCTTGTTCTGTCTTATGGGTTGTCTGTGTTTAATTTAGAGATCAATGAAAGTGGGTTTTCCGATCACATGCCTGTTTTATTTGATGTTGCTTTATCCTGTGCTGCTTTTAAACCTTGCGCTCCTGCTTGGCTTGGAGAGGCAGTATTAACATGGAAAGGCATCGGCATCTTACGTTCGCGTGACGCTGGCACATGCCAGTGACATCGGCACCTTATGTACGGGTGATAGTGGCATCTATTTTTTTTTTTTTTTTTTGTGACAGTGGCATATGCCAGTTACATCGATTTTTTATTTTTTTTTTGACAGTGGCATATGCCTCTGTTTTGCGCAAATGCCGATGGCATTGACATCCGTTTTATGACACTGGCATATACTCCACTTCATTGTTGAACATCTGCCAGTAAGTTTAGCTAGCATTTGGATGTGCTATATATTTAACTACTCAGGAAACAAGGAACGTCCCTGGACGTTCAAAATAGGTTTAAAAGTAGTCTGTCCGTCAAACACATATTTTAAACGTCAATGGATGTCCAAAATCCATCTTAATAAGTTAGTTAAGTGGTGACCAATCGATAACGTCAGTGGACGTCCAAAACGCGTTTTATACAAGTAATTTATTTCGGGACCAATTAATAACGTCAATGAACGTCCAAAATACGTCTAATAGTCGTTTTTTCAATGTCTGTGTTTGGTCGTCTTTTCAACGTTCATTTTCAAACTTAAGAGAATGTTGATGGCAGTCATTACGTTATTTCAACGTCGAATCAACGGCTAATTGTTTACTGGGTAGCACACGTATGCTACTAGTGTAAACGGACCAAACAAGTGACATGCTACAAACATAGTCATGTCACTGTGTTCATGGACAAGTGAACTACAAGTTCTTTCCAGTAAGGGGTATATGACACTCCTCAAATACCACAATACTGCCAAGCAACATTACTACTGGACTACTAGATTAATTAAAATGTCTTTATGGCACATGAAGCTCTAATAGCCTTGTACAACACTGCATGTCAGATTCTTGAAAGCTGACATTTCAACCAAGACAATGTATGACTTTCTGATGAAGGCTCATACAATACAATACAAGACATCCAATTCTACTGACATATAATCCAGATTTCCCCTAAATTTCTCCTTTACAATAAAGCCCATTTGTTTATTTAATGACTTCTTTTTAAGTCTTTAACTTGTCCACAAAAACATGGCACTGTGAAAAGATCTGACAGAAAAAAGAATTCAACATTATGTAATTACTACTGAACATTTAGTTTAGCTGTACAAGTCATCAAAAGTCTACAAAAACAACAATCATAAACAGCACATCATTTTTTAAGTTTTTAATCTCAATAATAAGACAATCATACTGATCACAAAGGAACATTTTGGCCATTAGTATTTCCTCAGCATTTATCAAAATAAATATACCATTATTAACATAGAAATTCAGATTAGAAACAGACTGCTTATTATTGCTAGCATCTTTAAAAAAAACAGAATACTTGAGATGTTTTTTAGAGATGTGGTCCTGGGTGCACTCATCACACTTTCTACAGAATGGACAAGTACTGTGAGCCTGGATGTCATGAAACAGACCATCAAGTGTTTTAAATGTGTGTCCTAAAAAGCAAAATAAATACAGGATAGAATTAAGGTATCAATGTTAACATGTCAGAGACTTGCAGCACCAGAACGCAGGCACACTAAACCTTATAGTATAGTCCTCTGCCACTTTTAATAGCATTCCTATACAGCATTCTATTGTATATTAGCAGTATAAAATTTATTTCCCATATATTACTGATAACCAGTGAACATGATACTACACGGCATTTAACATTACCTGTATAAAATAATATAAATAATAATGGTAGCTACACCACTATTTGTACTCATTTAATACGCAATAGTACAACACACCTACCATGCAATGTCCCCATATTGTTTTCTCGTTCTTCTTGAGAAAGACCTTTGGCCCCTAGATGATGCCAGTGTTCAATTTTCTGATTAGGCCTAGCAGGGTTACTACCTCAATTTAAATTCGAAAATTTTAAAAAGTAATGTTTCATTTAATACACTGTCATATTAGATTTTCACTCTATACACACACACACACACTATATATATATATATTACTGTCTCTCATGTTATCGCACGGCAGCATTGTGGTATGTCGACGTCTTAAAAGTGGTGGTTTTGAGGAGCGTCGTATACCCCTAACTGTGAAGAACTTTTAGTTCAATTGTCCATGAACACAGTGACAGTGGACTGTGTGCGAATAAGGGATGCTATGTTTGTAGCGTGTCACATGTTTGGTCCGTTTACATGCTAGTAGCATACGTGTGCTAGTTAAATATATAGCTAGTTTAAACATCCAAATGCTAGCTAAACTTAGTCTACTGGCAGATGTTCAACAATGAAGTGGAGTATATGTCAGTGTCATAAAACGGATGTCAATGTCATCGGCATTTGCACAAAACAGGCATATGCCACTGTCAAAAAAATAAATAAATAAAAAAATAAAAAATAAAAATTCGATGCCATTGGCACATGCCACTGTCACCAAAAAAAAAAAAAATAGATGCCATTGGCACATGCCACTGTCACCAAAAAAAAAAAAAATAGATGCCACTGTCACCCGTACGTAAGGTGCCGATGTTACTGGCATGTGCCAGTGTCACGCGAACGTAAGATGCCGATGCCTTTCCATGTTAATACCGCTACTGGAGGCTTGGTCGGAGTTTTAACTCTTTCACTGCCGGTCAGTTCACCTGCGCTTTCGACCAGCTTTGTCCTCCTCCTGACTCAGCCTCTGTTAATACGGAGGAGCTCAGCTCCTGGTTTCACTCCTCCTGCCGAATCATACTGGACTCAGTGGCCCCATTAAGAACTAAACAGCCCAAAGTTAAACCTGAGCCCTGGTTCAATGACCGAGCGCGTGCAGCAAAGCAGAAGTGTCGCAGAGCTGAACGCCAATGGAAAAAGGATAAGCTGCAGGTTTCATTTCAAATGTTAAAAGACTGCTGGCATTCTTACCAGAGTACCATCAAAGAGGTTAAGAGAGAACACTTGTCAAATATTATTATGGCAAATTGTCATAAGCCACGTGTGTTATTTAAAACAATTGACTCTGTTCTTAAGGCCCCTCAGCCCGTCTGTTTGGAAGCATCTCCTGACATGTATAATGACTTTCTGCACTTTTTTATTGATAAGATTGTTACTGCAAGAGCTCTTATCACAGCTCCTGCTGTTGACCCCTCTGACTCTGCCCCTTGCTTGGCTGTGTTTGATAGGTTTGAGCCGGTGACTCTGTCGCACTTGGAGGATGTGGTGGGCCATTTAAAGCCCTCAGGTTCTCCTTGTGATGTTTTGCCTCCTCACTTTCTAAAAGAGATTTTTCATACTATAGGGCAGCAGGTTCTGACCATTATTAACAGCAGTCTGTCTGCTGGTGTTGTTCCTGTGAGTTTTAAACATGCTGTAGTACAACCCTTGCTCAAGAAACCTGGCCTCGACCATACAGTACTGGCTAATTATAGGCCTATTTCCAAGCTGCCTTTTATTTCAAAGATCTTGGAGAAAGGTGTTTATGCTCAACTGAAATTATTTTTGGATGAGCATAATATTCTGGAGGTTTTTCAGTCTGGTTTTAAAACCTTGCATAGTACAGAGTCAGCGTTGCTCAGGGTTTTCAATGACATTCTCCTGGCCAATGATTCTGGGGACCATGCAATTCTTGTCCTGTTGGATCTAACAGCTGCTTTTGACACAGTGGATTACAACATTTTAGTTTCCCGCTTGCAGCATCTAGTCGGCATTTGTGGTACTGCGTTGGAATGGTTTAGGTCCTATCTGACGGACAGAACTTTGTATGTGAGTTTTGCTGGCTCAGAATCCTCCTCAGCTCCCCTATAATATGGAGTTCCACAGGGCTCAATCTTAGGACCTCTCCTTTTCTCACTTTATCTGCTCCCATTGGGCTCCATCTTGAGAAAACATGGCATTGCATTCCACTGTTATGCTGACGACAGCCAGATATATGTCCCTTTGAAGAAGAAAGATGCTTTCTCGATTAAACCACTTTTGTTATGTCTCAATGACATTAAAGACTGGATGGCTTTAAATTTTTTACATTTTAACGAAAACAAAACAGAAGTGGTGTTGTTTGGTCCCAGTGGTCCCTGTGAAGCCCATCCAGTTGATTTGGGCCCCTTGACTTTGTATGTGAAGCCAACTATCTTAAATTTGGGTTTTAAGATGGACAGTGATTTTAAATTGGACAGCCAAATAAGCACAGTAGTTAGGTCCGGCTTTTTCCACCTGAGGCAGCTGGCAAAGGTGAAGCCAATTCTCTCACACGAGCACTTTCAAACAGTAATCCATGCCTTCATCACTTCCCATTCTGGCCTCTCTCCACTGGCTGCCTGTGCATTTTAGAGTACATTTTAAGATTCTCTTATTTGTTTTTAAATCTTTAAATGGACTCGCCCCACCTTACCTCACTGAGCTGCTACATCCCCACGTCTCTGCTCGGTGCCTCAGGTCAGCTGATCAGCTGCTCCTGGAGGTGCCGAGGTCAAAAAGTAAGCTCAGAGGAGATAGAGCCTTTTCAATTGCTGCGCCGAAACTGTGGAATATCCTACCATTACAGATTAGGCAGGCTTCTTCACTTTCGATTTTTAAAACTTATCTTAAAACCCATTTTTATTCCTTGGCTTTTAACCCAGCATGAGACGGTTGTTTTGTTTTATTAGTTTTGTTTTTATTTAAGTTATTTTTCCTTATTGGTTATTTTATTTTATTTTGTTTTATAAACATCTTTTGTACAGCACTTTGTTTTAGCTGTTGGTGTTTTAAAGTGCTCTATAAATAAAGTTGAGTTGAGAGAACAGGATACAAAATCAATGTTAGCAGATTACTGTTTATCAAAATATTTTTAAAATTATATTTTGTTTAGGTAATATCAACATATATAGCTCTTAATTCTGAATATCACCTAAAACTGATTAGTAAAATTGAACAGTCAGTTCTATAAATGGTTTTTGGACATTACAAAAACTCACAAGTATGTCAAATTATGTGCAGCAATGACTTAAAGGTTAAAGATGTGGAATTAAGGAACAGCAATTTCTCCTCCCTCAACATTCATGGCTGAAGAGTCCTTGCACAAGTCACCTAACCTCAACTGCTCCCTGGGGACCGATGTGTGTGTGTGTGTGTGTGTGTTGTGTGTTCATAGCACTAAATCACTAGTGTCTGTGTGTGATCATTGTGATGGATAGGTCAAATAATTTTGCAGTACTCTGCAATAGCAATATAAACATGTTTTACATTTTCATTTTGAAATGGTCCTTTAATGAAAACAGTCAACACTTTGATTTGCAAAGGGAGTTCTTTGAAAGTGATTTTAAAGTTGTTAAAGTGATTTGGTGTTATTGGGCTTGTCTTTAGATGATACAGACAAGGAATCAAACAGAAGTGTGATTGATAAGGGTCGGGAGAATCAGAGCAGTGTGATAAGTTTAAAATGGTAATGTTGAATATAATTGTTTAATACATTATTTTTTGTCAGTAAAAGCATTTCTATTTTTATGACTGTGTTAAAATTAATATTTGTTTTTTTATTATTATATTTATGTTAGAATTTTATATGATGACGTTAAATGTTTTCTGTTTCTCTCTTTGTGCAGAATGCTGAGTCACATTTTTGTTCCTTTGGATTTATTGATTGATCTGATGGTGGAACTGAGCTTAATATTAATATAATTGTGGTTTGCAAGTGTTTTAAAGTAGTCACTTAAATTTTATGGATGTATATTTTATTCACGTATTAATTATTAGAAACACTTAGTGTGGAGTGTAAAGCCCTTCTAGCAGTGAAAGATATAATTGCCTTGTTTTTGTGTGTAGCGCCCCAACCAGGTACTGCGATAAGGTACGGCTATTTAATTAATTAAATATAGCTGGGGCCCTGGTTCTTCTATATTATATGGTTGGGTATAGATATATTAAAGTTATCTGAATGAATGGACCATTACCCTCAAACGAACTGCACAGCAAAACGACATACACAACCTAGACACCGGGAAATGCAAATCAAAGCACACAGAAAGAAATACACACAACACTAATATATATGTCAACGGTTTGGAATGTATTGACTTATCCAAAAATAAAGAAAAATAAAAAACAGGGCCCACACTCACACACTCAGACACCTAGCTCCCCAAGAGAAGCAGTTAACTGTCTCACTCAACAGTTCTCTAACCCCCTTTTTTGTTGCAGGCCTGATACCGTTGCTCGAGTGCATAGTGGCCGGGTAAAACACAAATTGGCCCCTTCACTCCGAAGAGCCAGAAATAAAAGAAAGTTACCTCTGCACTGTATGCCTTTACTTTGATTTTCTCTCTCTCTCTCGGTCGTAGTGTTGAGCCTGTTGTCATGCAGTCACATACACCGGGTCTTGGGCATCCGCCATCCAATACCGCCGGTAGAGATTAAACCCTGCAGGTCACTAACTAGAAAGTTCAATCAGCCAATGGAATTGGACGGCTACGTTCATGCATTCAGCAGAGAAATAAAGTCCGACTGAGCTAACCGGGCTTAAAGTCTCTGTTAGCAGTGTTCCCGCTAACGATAGCAGCCTGAACTAGCCTACTATAGAGCACATAAAATAGCAGCCTGAACTAGCCTACTATAGAGCACATAAAATAGCAGCCTGAATTAGCCTACTATAGATATATCTGAGTGGAACACGAGGGGTATATATATGCCCCGATGTATAATAGTCATGGGCTGATCAGTGGACTTTCCTGGCTGTTCATAAGTGAGTCGAATTATGGGCTTCACTTTTCTTTTTCCTGGTGTTTTTTCACACTGGTCCCTACAATTTGAAGGTGTCTCAATACTAGACCTTTGCTCTCCCCTTTCAACATCTGCTGGGGTTTCAAACTCATGTTCTAGTTCTACAGGCTCCTCTTGGTCATATGGCATCTCACCATCAGTTTCATCACTCACAGAGTAATTCTCCTCTGGATCTCCATCGCTGGTTTCTTCACCAATAGGAACTTGAACAAAACTGGAGTCTTTCTCCACAGTCTCACCTACAGGAGAAGTTCTTTCACTTGTCCTCATTCTCGACAGCTCATAATGAACGTCAACATCAGAATCTTCCATTTGAGAACTTGTGCAGTACTGTCGCTCTTCCGCAGTGTTGTCCCTGGACAACCGCAGGACAGGTTTGTTTTTTTTACTGCGTGTAATGGGTCGAGAAGCAGAAGGCACTGTATCGGGGGAAGAATACATCCTTACCCACTGCCCAATCGCCAACAAGTGGTATCTATGAAGAGTCCTTATACCACCCATTCCACTCTCTGGTTTCACTTTGTACACAGGGATGTCTGGATTTTTTTTCAGTACTACATAGGGCATTGGATTCCACTTACTTTGTAGCTTGTGCTTTCCCGGTAGACCCAGATTTTTAACAAGCACCCGGTCTCCATCATTCAGGACTTGATGTCAGACAAGCTTGTCATATGCTACTTTGTTTCGCTGGTGTCTTTGATCAGCTGCCTGAGAGGTGAGCTTGAAAGCTTGGTGTAAATCCTGCCTCAGCCTGTTTACATATTGGGTGTGTGTCACTTCACTTCCACCATCTGGGGAAGTTCCAAAACACACGTCCACAGGCAAACGAGCCTCTCTTCCAAACATTAAAAACTAGGGGCTGTAGCCAGTGACATCACTCTTAGTGCAATTATATGCATGCACTAACTGACTCACATATCGACTCCACTCTCGTTTCCTGGCTGGTGGAAGCGTTCCCAGCATAGATAACAAGGTCCGGTTAAAGCGTTCCGGCTGTGGATCGCCTTGCGGTCTGTATGGGCTGGTCCTAGATTTCCTTATGCCCATCATCAGCAGAAGTTCCTTTATGACTCGACTTTCAAAGTCGCGGCCCTGGTCAGAATGAAGGCGTGCAGGTAAGCCATAGTTGACAAAGAATTTTTCAACTAAAACTTTGGCAACTGCATGTGCCTTCTGATCTGTGGTTACATAAGCTTGGGCATATCTACTGAAATGGTCTGTGACCACTAAAATATTGGCTATCCCTTTGCTATCTGGCTCTAGGGACAGGAAATCTATACACACTAGCTCCATAGGGCCACTGCTGACTATCTGATGTAAAGGGGCAGCACGTGGGCTTGGACTTTTGCGAGCAACACATTCCCCACAGCTCTTAATGTAGTGTTCCATGTCATGAGCCATTTTTGGCCAATAGAACAGTTTCCTTAACAATTCTATAGCTCTATCTGTGCCTAGATGTCCTAAATCATCATGCAATGATTTCATCACGGTATGCCTGTACACTTCCGGTAACACTAACTGAATAATGTCTGTCCCTGTACCTCTATCAGAAATTCGATACAGCAGTCCATTCTTAACTATCAGTTTTCCGCTCTCACGCCTCATCAGTGACATAGCAGAATCTTTCTCATCTGCACCAACTGACCAGTGTCCTGTACTCAAAGAGCCTTTCACCTTGTGAATAAGTGGATCTTCATTTTGTGCTCTCTTTAGATCTTCCTTGGTGAGTTGTTCCATCTGACCTATTTCAAGGTGAGTAGGAAAAGCATATACATATGGAATTCCTTCTGGTCTAACTCCCAGCTGATCAGCCAATCGCGTAGGAGCTTGAGATGGGTTCCTCACACAGATACCCTGAGACAGAGCTCTCACCTCAGAACGAGGGATTACTTTCCATTCTTCGACTTTGGCCGTTTCCTGCCTCCGTGACAGTACATCTGCATCCACATTAGCCTTCCCTGGACGATACAGAACATCAAAATTGTATGACGCCAGGCTTGCTAGCCATCTGTGTCCCGTTGCATTTAGCTTTGGCAGTTGTTAATACGTACGTTAGCGGGTTGTTGTCCGTTCTCACTACAAATTTGGCTCCGTATAAGTAGTTGTGAAACTTATCGACCACTGCCCACTTCAGCGCTAAGAATTCCAACTGGTGTATGTGATAGTTTCGTTCCGAGTTGCTCAGACCTCTGCTTGCAAACGCAACAGGTCTCATGCCTTCAGGATGCTCCTGGTAGAGTACAGCACCAAGACCACTCAGACTTGCATCCACGTGCAGTACATAAGGCTTTTGTGGGTTAGCGAAAGCCAGTAGTGGGGCATTTGTGAGGCAGTGTATAATCTGATGAAACGCATTTGCACACTCTTCACTCCACCTCTCTCCAAATGGATCAGATTCCTTGTAGTAAGACTGAGCTTTAGCAGGGGTGATTTTCTTTGTCGGTCTGCTTGGCGCGTAGCCCTTGGTAAGATCTGTCAGCGGCTTGACAATTGCTGCATAATTCGCTATGAAGCGGCGATAATAGCCACAGAAACCAAGAAAAGACCTTAGAGACTTCAAATTAGTAGGCTGTGGCCAGTTGGTGACTGCCTCCACCTTGGCCGGATCTGTAGAGATACCACTGGAAGACACAATGTGGCCAATGTACTTTACCTTGGACTGGCAAAACTGACACTTGTCAAGCGAAATCTTAAGCCCTGTCTCTTCCAAACAATCAAGAACTTTTAAGAGCCGTTCTTCATGCTCTTCTAGCGTTCTGCCAAAAACAATCAAGTCATCTAGGTACACTAATACCTGGAGCAGGTTCATGTCTCCCACAGCCTTTTCCATAAGTCTTTGAAAGGTAGATGGGGCCCCCATGATGCCTTGCAGCATTCGCTCAAACTGGTAGAAACCTAGCGGACATATAAATGCTGTTTTTTCTTTATCTTCCTCCGCCATGGCGATTTGGTAGTAACCGCTGCGAAGATCAAGAACAGTGAACCACCTACTTCCAGCTAGGCAGTCCAGCGCATCATCAATTCTCGGGGTAGTATACTGATCAGGTATGGTTCTGTTATTTAGAGTGCGATAATCAATACACATACGCACAGAGCCATTTTTCTTTCGAGCAATCACAATTGGCGATGCATACGGACTACGGGACTCCTTTACTATTCCAGCAGCTAACAGCTCCTGAAGATGACGTCTCACATCCTCAAAGTCAGCTGGAGCTAACCGCCTAGACCTCTCACGAAATGGTCTCGAGACACACTCTATCAGATTATGCTTAACTCCTTGGGCTAGACCTACGTCCCACTCATGTAAGGAGAAAACTTGTGCTCTTTTGGACAACTTTTTTCTGAGTCTGTCTTTCCAATGCTCAGGTAGGGAGGAGTCTCCAAACTGAATGAGATCAGGGTCAATGTCCTTTGAGATATGCTGAGTGGGTGGAACCATAACTGAATCAGTAATATACAAGTGTCCCAACACTGTCCCTACCGGAATGTCCACTTCCTTCAAAGACTCATTCTGCATGAAAATGGAGAAATTAGATGTATCAATAGCAGAGGCTGGTATAACAACAGGCTGTGGCAGAACCCTACATGGTAGAGGTACAGCTGGTGGCTCCAGTACTAGTATATCTTTAGCTAATGACTGAAAGAAAGTCACTTGGCTGGGTACACAGCAACTGGCATTAGGAGGAATGACCAATGATCCAGGACCCATCCACTTCACGTGTCCCACTGGTTTCTCCATTGCGTTCACTCTCTTGCAGTTAGGCTGATCTCCCAACCTGCCTGAGATGTGGATCCCACACTTGTCTCTGAACAATTCTGCCAATCTCTTGAAAAAACTAGCATTTGTGCCAATTATAATGGGTGTTTGATCTGGACTTTTCGGACCTGGACAGACTAAGGCCAGCACTGTAATACTTTCTTGGACTCTCATCAGTTCTTTGGGGAACTGCATCTCTACAACTATATACCCAAGGTAAGGGTAATTGGATTCGCTGAGACCCCACACTGCTAAACCAGACACTGGCTGAATAGGCACGTCGGACAGATGCTCCTGATACCAATTCTCAAATATGATGGTCACTTGCGACCCACTATCCAATACAGCACTGCACGGCTTACCATTTACTGTCACCTTCACTACAGAAGTAGGTCCGATCAGACCTTTTGGAAATGTGTCCATCTGTATGACTGCCACTATACTTTTCTTAACCGAACAGGAGTGGTCAGTAGAGTTGGAGTTGTTAGGCTTTGCCACTTGAGCATTTCGCAATGAGCGAATAAGTTTCTGGATCACTTTCTGAGTATTCTCAGGGGCACAACACTTGGTAGAAATGTGCCCATTCTCGCCACATCTGTAACAAAAGTAATCATCAGAATTCTTTACTACAGGCTTTCTAGTGTTAGGTGCAACATTTTCAGAGGTGGTCACTTTCAGTGAAGAAGCTGAGGTTTCAGTAGTCTTTACCCCCATCCCATCCACCTTGTTCTGTAATCTCTTGATTTGTTTTTTGAGTGCAGTGACATCTGGGGTAGACCTACAGTCTGGGGATACGCTTGGCATAGCTTGGCTTGGCTGCGTGTCTTCCTGTGGACAGGTGGTGTTTTGCTTTGCCATTTCAGCAATTTGGTACTTTAGTTCTTTCAGTTCAGCTCTCAGACTTTGCACTTCAGAATTTTGGGTATCATAATTACCAGCAGCTTGAACCTTGCACACTGTGGCATTCACCTTCTGACGAGAAGCTTGGTACTCTTCCTCCATGCGTATCTCGCTGAGCAAATCTAAAAAACTAGGAGGATGACTTTTTCTCTCACGCAGTCTCAACTGCACTAACATGAGATCAGAAGTTATTGCGCCCCTCAAAAGCTGTTCAATACGTACCCTGTCTTTATCTGTGGCTGAGAGACCGCCCTTTTGTACTACCTTGGCTAGAGCTTGTTCCAATCTCCTTAGAAAGTCCGACAACTTCTCACCAGGATTTTGATGTAATAGCCAGAAAGCAAAATATAAGTCTTCTCCAGACTCAGTAGTTCCAAATGCACTATTTATTGCATTAAGGTAAACTTCAGGACTGGCATCAGGATCAGTGCACTTTACAGCCTTTACTATCTCAAGCGCAGGCCCCTTTAAACTCTCCACTATCCGCCGCCGCTTTTCTCTGTGGGAACATTCACTTTCCTCTATCATCATATAGGCTTGCTCTAACCAAGGGTCTAGCATCTCCTCTCCCATAGGTGTGGGACAGACACCTGAAAATGTTCTAAGTCTGCGGTAGCTGTGTCCTTCAATCTGAACACTTCTCGTTTGATTCAGAAGTTCACTCATTGTACGAAGGAGAGGCTCAGAAGTGTTTTGTTGGGAGCTGATGGGTGTATACACACACTGGAGATCCTCCACTGTTCTACCTTCTGCCTGGAGCCAGTTCTTCACCTTTTGTGCAAAGTCATCAGGAGCTGCAGTAATTTCTTTGGCTATTACCACCGTCCAAGGCTCGGATTTATCTGTGGGCCTTAATTCTGGGGGTATCCTCTCCGGATCAATTTTTTCTCTGCATTCACACAGGACTAGGAGGCTTTGAGTCTCACTATTGAATGACCTGCCTCTTATACGTACTCTGACCCAGCAGCGCACGGTGTGTAAAACAGCTTCAATTTGCCCTACTTCCAGATCTTCTGGGACCCCTATTAACAGTAAGGTATGCTGTACTTTTAGACCTTCCCCTCTACACCAGTTTATCAGAATATCCTGACACTTTGAGTATAACTGAGAGTCCACCATGTTGATAGTTATGATTCAGTTAGATTTTTTTTTTTTCAAAATTACTCAGACAGAAAAATAAAAATCGAATATAACATGAAAAATTTGTCACAACACTTTAAACCCTAACCATATCCCAGCGGTGCCTCCATTTTATGTAGCGCCCCAACCAGGTACTGCGATAACGTACGGCTATTTAATGAATTAAATATAGCTGGGGCCCTGGTTCTTCTATATTATATGGTTGGGTATATGTTGTTAACAATAGATATATTAAAGTTATCTGAATGAATGGACCATTACCCTCAAACGAACTGCACAGCAAAACGACATACACAACCTAGACACCGGGAAATGCAAATCAAAGCACACAGAAAGAAATACACACAACACTAATATATATGTCAACGGTTTGGAATGTATTGACTTATCCAAAAATAAAGAAAAATTAAAAACAGGGCCCACACTCACACTCTCAGACACCTAGCTCCCCAAGAGAAGCAGTTAACTGTCTCACTCAACAGTTCTCTAACCCCCTTTTTTGTTGCAGGCCTGATACCGTTGCTCGAGTGCGTAGTGGCCGGGTAAAACACAAATTGGCCCCTTCACTCCGAAGAGCCAGAAATAAAAGAAAGTTACCTCTGCACTGTATGCCTTTACTTTGATTTTCTCTCTCTCTCTCGGTCGTAGGGTTGAGCCTGTTGTCATGCAGTCACATACACCGGGTCTTGGGCATCCGCCATCCAATACCGCCGGTAGAGATTAAACCCTGCAGGTCACTAACTAGAAAGTTCAATCAGCCAATGGAACTGGACGGCTACGTTCATGCATTCAGCAGAGAAATAAAGTCCGACTGAGCTAACCAGGCTTAAAGTCTCTGTTAGCAGTGTTCCCGCTAACGATAGCAGCCTGAACTAGCCTACTATAGAGCACATAAAATAGCAGCCTGAACTAGCCTACTATAGAGCACATAAAATAGCAGCCTGAATTAGCCTACTATAGATATATCTGAGTGGAACACGAGGGGGAAAAATTAGCAGCCCGAGCTAGTCTGCTAGCACTCGACTTGAACAGTTGATTAACAGTGTGTTAACATCCTACACTGGTCCTCAGTCCGACAACCATACAGCGGAATGTACTCACGTACAGTCAGTCACATGCCCGCTTGAGAATAATAAACATTACTGCGTGTTGTTCACTCATACTCGTCCACCTTCTCTGCCATTCCCTCGTGTTCTCTCTCCACTCCCTCGCTTTTCCTTTTCTTTCTTTTCACTCCCTTCTCTCTCCCGCCCCCCTCTAAGCTGATAGGCTCCTAGACCTCCGACCCTTGAATGTTATTGGCTCACCAAAGAGAAAGAGACTAAAACTAATAAAAAGGTACATAACCAGATAAACAAACACATTGAATTCACTGGAACATGTATCAGAACATATACACCACTGTTAAATAAAATATATAAAATATTAACTGTTAGTTTTTTAACCGGGCTACACCCTCCCCCCTTTAAAGGGTCTGGGTGTCCCCATACAGACACTGAACATAAGGTAATCTATCCTACCAATGTTAAAGTTTTTATCAGAGCACTAGCCCAACCTTATCACTATGCCCCGATGTATAATAGTCATGGGCTGATCAGTGGACTTTCCTGGCTGTTCATAAGTGAGTCGAATTATGGGCTTCACTTTTCTTTTTCCTGGTGTTTTTTCACACTGGTCCCTACAATTTGAAGGTGTCTCAATACTAGACCTTTGCTCTCCCCTTTCAACATCTGCTGGGGTTTCAAACTCATGTTCTAGTTCTACAGGCTCCTCTTGGTCATATGGCATCTCACCATCAGTTTCATCACTCACAGAGTAATTCTCCTCTGGATCTCCATCGCTGGTTTCTTCACCAATAGGAACTTGAACAAAACTGGAGTCTTTCTCCAGTCTCACCTACAGGAGAAGTTCTTTCACTTGTCCTCATTCTCGACAGCTCATAATGAACGTCAACATCAGAATCTTCCATTTGAGAACTTGTGCAGTACTGTCGCTCTTCCGCAGTGTTGTCCCTGGACAACCGCAGGACAGGTTTGTTTTTTTTACTGCGTGTAATGGGTCGAGAAGCGGAAGGCACTGTATCGGGGGAAGAATACATCCTTACCCACTGCCCAATCGCCAACAAGTGGTATCTATGAAGAGTCCTTATACCACCCATTCCACTCTCTGGTTTCACTTTGTACACAGGGATGTCTGGAATTTTTTTCAGTACTACATAGGGCATTGGATTCCACTTACTTTGTAGCTTGTGCTTTCCCGGTAGACCCAGATTTTTAACAAGCACCCGGTCTCCATCATTCAGGACTTGATGTCAGACAAGCTTGTCATATGCTACTTTGTTTCGCTGGTGTCTTTGATCAGCTGCCTGAGAGGCGAGCTTGAAAGCTTGGTGTAAATCCTGCCTCAGCCTGTTTACATATTGGGTGTGTGTCACTTCACTTCCACCATCTGGGGAAATTCCAAAACACACGTCCACAGGCAAACGAGCCTCTCTTCCAAACATTAAAAACTAGGGGCTGTAGCCAGTGACATCACTCTTAGTGCAATTATATGCATGCACTAACTGACTCACATATCGACTCCACTCTCATTTCCTGGCTGGTGGAAGCGTTCCCAGCATAGATAACAAGGTCCGGTTAAAGCGTTCCGGCTGTGGATCGCCTTGCGGTCTGTATGGGCTGGTCCTAGATTTCCTTATGCCCATCATCAGCAGAAGTTCCTTTATGACTCAACTTTCAAAGTCGCGGCCCTGGTCAGAATGAAGGCGTGCAGGTAAGCCATAGTTGACAAAGAATTTTTCAACTAAAACTTTGGCAACTGTATGTGCCTTCTGATCTGTGGTTACATAAGCTTGGGCATATCTACTGAAATGGTCTGTGACCACTAAAATATTGGCTATCCCTTTGCTATCTGGCTCTAGGGACAGGAAATCTATACACACTAGCTCCATAGGGCCACTGCTGACTATCTGATGTAAAGGGGCAGCACGTGGGCTTGGACTTTTGCGAGCAACACATTCCCCACAGCTCTTAATGTAGTGTTCCATGTCATGAGCCATTTTTGGCCAATAGAACAGTTTCCTTAACAATTCTATAGCTCTATCTGTGCCTAGATGTCCTAAATCATCATGCAATGATTTCATCACGGTATGCCTGTACACTTCCGGTAACACTAACTGAATAATGTCTGTCCCTGTACCTCTATCAGAAATTCGATACAGCAGTCCATTCTTAACTATCAGTTTTCCGCTCTCACGCCTCATCAGTGACATAGCAGAATCTTTCTCATCTGCACCAACTGACCAGTGTCCTGTACTCAAAGAGCCTTTCACCTTGTGAATAAGTGGATCTTCATTTTGTGCTCTCTTTAGATCTTCCTTGGTGAGTTGTTCCATCTGACCTATTTCAAGGTGAGTAGGAAAAGCATATACATATGGAATTCCTTCTGGTCTAACTCCCAGCTGATCAGCCAATCGCGTAGGAGCTTGAGATGGGTTCCTCACACAGATACCCTGAGACAGAGCTCTCACCTCAGAACGAGGGATTACTTTCCATTCTTCGACTTTGGCCGTTTCCTGCCTCCGTGACAGTACATCTGCATCCACATTAGCCTTCCCTGGACGATACAGAACATCAAAATTGTATGACGCCAGGCTTGCTAGCCATCTGTGTCCCGTTGCATTTAGCTTTGGCAGTTGTTAATACGTACGTTAGCGGGTTGTTGTCCGTTCTCACTACAAATTTGGCTCCGTATAAGTAGTTGTGAAACTTATCGACCACTGCCCACTTCAGCGCTAAGAATTCCAACTGGTGTATGTGATAGTTTCGTTCCGAGTTGCTCAGACCTCTGCTTGCAAACGCAACAGGTCTCATGCCTTCAGGATGCTCCTGGTAGAGTACAGCACCAAGACCACTCAGACTTGCATCCACGTGCAGTACATAAGGCTTTTGTGGGTTAGCGAAAGCCAGTAGTGGGGCATTTGTGAGGCAGTGTATAATCTGATGAAACGCATTTGCACACTCTTCACTCCACCTCTCTCCAAATGGATCAGATTCCTTGTAGTAAGACTGAGCTTTAGCAGGGGTGATTTTCTTTGTCGGTCTGCTTGGCGCGTAGCCCTTGGTAAGATCTGTCAGCGGCTTGACAATTGCTGCATAATTCGCTATGAAGCGGCAATAATAGCCACAGAAACCAAGAAAAGACCTTAGAGACTTCAAATTAGTAGGCTGTGGCCAGTTGGTGACTGCCTCCACCTTGGCCGGATCTGTAGAGATACCACTGGAAGACACAATGTGGCCAATGTACTTTACCTTGGACTGGCAAAACTGACACTTGTCAAGCGAAATCTTAAGCCCTGTCTCTTCCAAACGATCAAGAACTTTTAAGAGCCGTTCTTCATGCTCTTCTAGCGTTCTGCCAAAAACAATCAAGTCATCTAGGTACACTAATACCTGGAGCAGGTTCATGTCTCCCACAGCCTTTTCCATAAGTCTTTGAAAGGTAGATGGGGCCCCCATGATGCCTTGCAGCATTCGCTCAAACTGGTAGAAACCTAGCGGACATATAAATGCTGTTTTTTCTTTATCTTCCTCCGCCATGGCGATTTGGTAGTAACCGCTGCGAAGATCAAGAACAGTGAACCACCTACTTCCAGCTAGGCAGTCCAGCGCATCATCAATTCTCGGGGTAGTATACTGATCAGGTATGGTTCTGTTATTTAGAGTGCGATAATCAATACACATACGCACAGAGCCATTTTTCTTTCGAGCAATCACAATTGGCGATGCATACGGACTACGGGACTCCTTTACTATTCCAGCAGCTAACAGCTCCTGAAGATGACGTCTCACATCCTCAAAGTCAGCTGGAGCTAACCGCCTAGACCTCTCACGAAATGGTCTCGAGTCCTTGAGCCTGATGTGATGCTTAACTTCTTGGGCTAGACCTACGTCCCACTCATGTAAGGAGAAAACTTGTGCTCTTTTGGACAACTTTTTTCTGAGTCGGTCTTTCCAATGCTCAGGTAGGGAGGAGTCTCCAAACTGAATGAGATCAGGGTCAATGTCCTTTGAGATATGCTGAGTGGGTGGAACCATAACTGAATCAGTAATATACAAGTGTCCCAACACTGTCCCTACCGGAATGTCCACTTCCTTCAAAGACTCATTCTGCATGAAAATGGAGAAATTAGATGTATCAATAGCAGAGGCTGGTATAACAACAGGCTGTGGCAGAACCCTACATGGTAGAGGTACAGCTGGTGGCTCCAGTACTAGTATATCTTTAGCTAATGACTGAAAGAAAGTCACTTGGCTGGGTACACAGCAACTGGCATTAGGAGGAATGACCAATGATCCAGGACCCATCCACTTCACGTGTCCCACTGGTTTCTCCATTGCGTTCACTCTCTTGCAGTTAGGCTGATCTCCCAACCTGCCTGAGATGTGGATCCCACACTTGTCTCTGAACAATTCTGCCAATCTCTTGAAAAAACTAGCATTTGTGCCAATTATAATGGGTGTTTGATCTGGACTTTTCGGACCTGGACAGACTAAGGCCAGCACTGTAATACTTTCTTGGACTCTCATCAGTTCTTTGGGGAACTGCATCTCTACAACTATATACCCAAGGTAAGGGTAATTGGATTCGCTGAGACCCCACACTGCTAAACCAGACACTGGCTGAATAGGCACGTCGGACAGATGCTCCTGATACCAATTCTCAAATATGATGGTCACTTGCGACCCACTATCCAATACAGCACTGCACGGCTTACCATTTACTGTCACCTTCACTACAGAAGTAGGTCCGATCAGACCTTTTGGAAATGTGTCCATCTGTATGACTGCCACTATACTTTTCTTAACCGAACAGGAGTGGTCAGTAGAGTTGGAGTTGTTAGGCTTTGCCACTTGAGCATTTCGCAATGAGCGAATAAGTTTCTGGATCACTTTCTGAGTATTCTCAGGGGCACAACACTTGGTAGAAATGTGCCCATTCTCGCCACATCTGTAACAAAAGTAATCATCAGAATTCTTTACTACAGGCTTTCTAGTGTTAGGTGCAACATTTTCAGAGGTGGTCACTTTCAGTGAAGAAGCTGAGGTTTCAGTAGTCTTTACCCCCATCCCATCCACCTTGTTCTGTAATCTCTTGATTTGTTTTTTGAGTGCAGTGACATCTGGGGTAGACCTACAGTCTGGGGATACGCTTGGCATAGCTTGGCTTGGCTGCGTGTCTTCCTGTGGACAGGTGGTGTTTTGCTTTGCCATTTCAGCAATTTGGTACTTTAGTTCTTTCAGTTCAGCTCTCAGACTTTGTACTTCAGAATTTTGGGTATCATAATTACCAGCAGCTTGAACCTTGCACACTGTGGCATTCACCTTCTGACGAGAAGCTTGGTACTCTTCCTCCATGCGTATCTCGCTGAGCAAATCTAAAAAACTAGGAGGATGACTTTTTCTCTCACGCAGTCTCAACTGCACTAACATGAGATCAGAAGTTATTGCGCCCCTCAAAAGCTGTTCAATACGTACCCTGTCTTTATCTGTGGCTGAGAGACCGCCCTTTTGTACTACCTTGGCTAGAGCTTGTTCCAATCTCCTTAGAAAGTCCGACAACTTCTCACCAGGATTTTGATGTAATAGCCAGAAAGCAAAATATAAGTCTTCTCCAGACTCAGTAGTTCCAAATGCACTATTTATTGCATTAAGGTAAACTTCAGGACTGGCATCAGGATCAGTGCACTTTACAGCCTTTACTATCTCAAGCGCAGGCCCCTTTAAACTCTCCACTATCCGCCGCCGCTTTTCTCTGTGGGAACATTCACTTTCCTCTATCATCATATAGGCTTGCTCTAACCAAGGGTCTAGCATCTCCTCTCCCATAGGTGTGGGACAGACACCTGAAAATGTTCTAAGTCTGCGGTAGCTGTGTCCTTCAATCTGAACACTTCTCGTTTGATTCAGAAGTTCACTCATTGTACGAAGGAGAGGCTCAGAAGTGTTTTGTTGGGAGCTGATGGGTGTATACACACACTGGAGATCCTCCACTGTTCTACCTTCTGCCTGGAGCCAGTTCTTCACCTTTTGTGCAAAGTCATCAGGAGCTGCAGTAATTTCTTTGGCTATTACCACCGTCCAAGGCTCGGATTTATCTGTGGGCCTTAATTCTGGGGGTATCCTCTCCGGATCAATTTTTTCTCTGCATTCACACAGGACTAGGAGGCTTTGAGTCTCACTATTGAATGACCTGCCTCTTATACGTACTCTGACCCAGCAGCGCACGGTGTGTAAAACAGCTTCAATTTGCCCTACTTCCAGATCTTCTGGGACCCCTATTAACAGTAAGGTATGCTGTACTTTTAGACCTTCCCCTCTACACCAGTTTATCAGAATATCCTGACACTTTGAGTATAACTGAGAGTCCACCATGTTGATAGTTATGATTCAGTTAGATTTTTTTTTTTTCAAAATTACTCAGACAGAAAAATAAAAATCGAATATAACATGAAAAATTTGTCACAACACTTTAAACCCTAACCATATCCCAGCGGTGCCTCCATTTTATGTAGCGCCCCAACCAGGTACTGCGATAACGTACGGCTATTTAATGAATTAAATATAGCTGGGGCCCTGGTTCTTCTATATTATATGGTTGGGTATATGTTGTTAACAATAGATATATTAAAGTTATCTGAATGAATGGACCATTACCCTCAAACGAACTGCACAGCAAAACGACATACACAACCTAGACACCGGGAAATGCAAATCAAAGCACACAGAAAGAAATACACACAACACTAATATATATGTCAACGGTTTGGAATGTATTGACTTATCCAAAAATAAAGAAAAATTAAAAACAGGGCCCACACTCACACTCTCAGACACCTAGCTCCCCAAGAGAAGCAGTTAACTGTCTCACTCAACAGTTCTCTAACCCCCTTTTTTGTTGCAGGCCTGATACCGTTGCTCGAGTGCGTAGTGGCCGGGTAAAACACAAATTGGCCCCTTCACTCCGAAGAGCCAGAAATAAAAGAAAGTTACCTCTGCACTGTATGCCTTTACTTTGATTTTCTCTCTCTCTCTCGGTCGTAGGGTTGAGCCTGTTGTCATGCAGTCACATACACCGGGTCTTGGGCATCCGCCATCCAATACCGCCGGTAGAGATTAAACCCTGCAGGTCACTAACTAGAAAGTTCAATCAGCCAATGGAACTGGACGGCTACGTTCATGCATTCAGCAGAGAAATAAAGTCCGACTGAGCTAACCAGGCTTAAAGTCTCTGTTAGCAGTGTTCCCGCTAACGATAGCAGCCTGAACTAGCCTACTATAGAGCACATAAAATAGCAGCCTGAACTAGCCTACTATAGAGCACATAAAATAGCAGCCTGAATTAGCCTACTATAGATATATCTGAGTGGAACACGAGGGGGAAAAATTAGCAGCCCGAGCTAGTCTGCTAGCACTCGACTTGAACAGTTGATTAACAGTGTGTTAACATCCTACACTGGTCCTCAGTCCGACAACCATACAGCGGAATGTACTCACGTACAGTCAGTCACATGCCCGCTTGAGAATAATAAACATTACTGCGTGTTGTTCACTCATACTCGTCCACCTTCTCTGCCATTCCCTCGTGTTCTCTCTCCACTCCCTCGCTTTTCCTTTTCTTTCTTTTCACTCCCTTCTCTCTCCCGCCCCCCTCTAAGCTGATAGGCTCCTAGACCTCCGACCCTTGAATGTTATTGGCTCACCAAAGAGAAAGAGACTAAAACTAATAAAAAGGTACATAACCAGATAAACAAACACATTGAATTCACTGGAACATGTATCAGAACATATACACCACTGTTAAATAAAATATATAAAATATTAACTGTTAGTTTTTTAACCGGGCTACACCCTCCCCCCTTTAAAGGGTCTGGGTGTCCCCATACAGACACTGAACATAAGGTAATCTATCCTACCAATGTTAAAGTTTTTATCAGAGCACTAGCCCAACCTTATCACTATGCCCCGATGTATAATAGTCATGGGCTGATCAGTGGACTTTCCTGGCTGTTCATAAGTGAGTCGAATTATGGGCTTCACTTTTCTTTTTCCTGGTGTTTTTTCACACTGGTCCCTACAATTTGAAGGTGTCTCAATACTAGACCTTTGCTCTCCCCTTTCAACATCTGCTGGGGTTTCAAACTCATGTTCTAGTTCTACAGGCTCCTCTTGGTCATATGGCATCTCACCATCAGTTTCATCACTCACAGAGTAATTCTCCTCTGGATCTCCATCGCTGGTTTCTTCACCAATAGGAACTTGAACAAAACTGGAGTCTTTCTCCAGTCTCACCTACAGGAGAAGTTCTTTCACTTGTCCTCATTCTCGACAGCTCATAATGAACGTCAACATCAGAATCTTCCATTTGAGAACTTGTGCAGTACTGTCGCTCTTCCGCAGTGTTGTCCCTGGACAACCGCAGGACAGGTTTGTTTTTTTTACTGCGTGTAATGGGTCGAGAAGCGGAAGGCACTGTATCGGGGGAAGAATACATCCTTACCCACTGCCCAATCGCCAACAAGTGGTATCTATGAAGAGTCCTTATACCACCCATTCCACTCTCTGGTTTCACTTTGTACACAGGGATGTCTGGAATTTTTTTCAGTACTACATAGGGCATTGGATTCCACTTACTTTGTAGCTTGTGCTTTCCCGGTAGACCCAGATTTTTAACAAGCACCCGGTCTCCATCATTCAGGACTTGATGTCAGACAAGCTTGTCATATGCTACTTTGTTTCGCTGGTGTCTTTGATCAGCTGCCTGAGAGGCGAGCTTGAAAGCTTGGTGTAAATCCTGCCTCAGCCTGTTTACATATTGGGTGTGTGTCACTTCACTTCCACCATCTGGGGAAGTTCCAAAACACACGTCCACAGGCAAACGAGCCTCTCTTCCAAACATTAAAAACTAGGGGCTGTAGCCAGTGACATCACTCTTAGTGCAATTATATGCATGCACTAACTGACTCACATATCGACTCCACTCTCATTTCCTGGCTGGTGGAAGCGTTCCCAGCATAGATAACAAGGTCCGGTTAAAGCGTTCCGGCTGTGGATCGCCTTGCGGTCTGTATGGGCTGGTCCTAGATTTCCTTATGCCCATCATCAGCAGAAGTTCCTTTATGACTCGACTTTCAAAGTCGCGGCCCTGGTCAGAATGAAGGCGTGCAGGTAAGCCATAGTTGACAAAGAATTTTTCAACTAAAACTTTGGCAACTGTATGTGCCTTCTGATCTGTGGTTACATAAGCTTGGGCATATCTACTGAAATGGTCTGTGACCACTAAAATATTGGCTATCCCTTTGCTATCTGGCTCTAGGGACAGGAAATCTATACACACTAGCTCCATAGGGCCACTGCTGACTATCTGATGTAAAGAGGCAGCACGTGGGCTTGGACTTTTGCGAGCAACACATTCCCCACAGCTCTTAATGTAGTGTTCCATGTCATGAGCCATTTTTGGCCAATAGAACAGTTTCCTTAACAATTCTATAGCTCTATCTGTGCCTAGATGTCCTAAATCATCATGCAATGATTTCATCACGGTATGCCTGTACACTTCCGGTAACACTAACTGAATAATGTCTGTCCCTGTACCTCTATCAGAAATTCGATACAGCAGTCCATTCTTAACTATCAGTTTTCCGCTCTCACGCCTCATCAGTGACATAGCAGAATCTTTCTCATCTGCACCAACTGACCAGTGTCCTGTACTCAAAGAGCCTTTCACCTTGTGAATAAGTGGATCTTCATTTTGTGCTCTCTTTAGATCTTCCTTGGTGAGTTGTTCCATCTGACCTATTTCAAGGTGAGTAGGAAAAGCATATACATATGGAATTCCTTCTGGTCTAACTCCCAGCTGATCAGCCAATCGCGTAGGAGCTTGAGATGGGTTCCTCACACAGATACCCTGAGACAGAGCTCTCACCTCAGAACGAGGGATTACTTTCCATTCTTCGACTTTGGCCGTTTCCTGCCTCCGTGACAGTACATCTGCATCCACATTAGCCTTCCCTGGACGATACAGAACATCAAAATTGTATGACGCCAGGCTTGCTAGCCATCTGTGTCCCGTTGCATTTAGCTTGGCAGTTGTTAATACGTACGTTAGCGGGTTGTTGTCCGTTCTCACTACAAATTTGGCTCCGTATAAGTAGTTGTGAAACTTATCGACCACTGCCCACTTCAGCGCTAAGAATTCCAACTGGTGTATGTGATAGTTTCGTTCCGAGTTGCTCAGACCTCTGCTTGCATATGCAACAGGTCTCATGCCTTCAGGATGCTCCTGGTAGAGTACAGCACCAAGACCACTCAGACTTGCATCCACGTGCAGTACATAAGGCTTTTGTGGGTTAGCGAAAGCCAGTAGTGGGGCATTTGTGAGGCAGTGTATAATCTGATGAAATGCATTTGCACACTCTTCACTCCACCTCTCTCCAAATGGATCAGATTCCTTGTAGTAAGACTGAGCTTTAGCAGGGGTGATTTTCTTTGTCGGTCTGCTTGGCGCGTAGCCCTTGGTAAGATCTGTCAGCGGCTTGACAATTGCTGCATAATTCGCTATGAAGCGGCAATAATAGCCACAGAAACCAAGAAAAGACCTTAGAGACTTCAAATTAGTAGGCTGTGGCCAGTTGGTGACTGCCTCCACCTTGGCCGGATCTGTAGAGATACCACTGGAAGACACAATGTGGCCAATGTACTTTACCTTGGACTGGCAAAACTGACACTTGTCAAGCGAAATCTTAAGCCCTGTCTCTTCCAAACGATCAAGAACTTTTAAGAGCCGTTCTTCATGCTCTTCTAGCGTTCTGCCAAAAACAATCAAGTCATCTAGGTACACTAATACCTGGAGCAGGTTCATGTCTCCCACAGCCTTTTCCATAAGTCTTTGAAAGGTAGATGGGGCCCCCATGATGCCTTGCAGCATTCGCTCAAACTGGTAGAAACCTAGCGGACATATAAATGCTGTTTTTTCTTTATCTTCCTCCGCCATGGCGATTTGGTAGTAACCGCTGCGAAGATCAAGAACAGTGAACCACCTACTTCCAGCTAGGCAGTCCAGCGCATCATCAATTCTCGGGGTAGTATACTGATCAGGTATGGTTCTGTTATTTAGAGTGCGATAATCAATACACATACGCACAGAGCCATTTTTCTTTCGAGCAATCACAATTGGCGATGCATACGGACTACGGGACTCCTTTACTATTCCAGCAGCTAACAGCTCCTGAAGATGACGTCTCACATCCTCAAAGTCAGCTGGAGCTAACCGCCTAGACCTCTCACGAAATGGTCTCGAGTCCTTGAGCCTGATGTGATGCTTAACTCCTTGGGCTAGACCTACGTCCCACTCATGTAAGGAGAAAACTTGTGCTCTTTTGGACAACTTTTTTCTGAGTCTGTCTTTCCAATGCTCAGGTAGGGAGGAGTCTCCAAACTGAATGAGATCAGGGTCAATGTCCTTTGAGATATGCTGAGTGGGTGGAACCATAACTGAATCAGTAATATACAAGTGTCCCAACACTGTCCTTACCGGAATGTCCACTTCCTTCAAAGACTCATTCTGCATGAAAATGGAGAAATTAGATGTATCAATAGCAGAGGCTGGTATAACAACAGGCTGTGGCAGAACCCTACATGGTAGAGGTACAGCTGGTGGCTCCAGTACTAGTATATC
Organism: Hoplias malabaricus; assembly: GCF_029633855.1. Taxonomy (NCBI): domain Eukaryota; kingdom Metazoa; phylum Chordata; class Actinopteri; order Characiformes; family Erythrinidae; genus Hoplias; species Hoplias malabaricus. The sequence goes on along the minus strand of NC_089815.1, from coordinate 20,152,113 downwards.
TTTAGCTAATGACTGAAAGAAAGTCACTTGGCTGGGTACACAGCAACTGGCATTAGGAGGAATGACCAATGATCCAGGACCCATCCACTTCACGTGTCCCACTGGTTTCTCCATTGTGTTCACTCTCTTGCAGTTAGGCTGATCTCCCAACCTGCCTGAGATGTGGATCCCACACTTGTCTCTGAACAATTCTGCCAATCTCTTGAAAAAACTAGCATTTGTGCCAATTATAATGGGTGTTTGATCTGGACTTTTCGGACCTGGACAGACTAAGGCCAGCACTGTAATACTTTCTTGGACTCTCATCAGTTCTTTGGGGAACTGCATCTCTACAACTATATACCCAAGGTAAGGGTAATTGGATTCGCTGAGACCCCACACTGCTAAACCAGACACTGGCTGAATAGGCACGTCGGACAGATGCTCCTGATACCAATTTTCAAATATGATGGTCACTTGCGACCCACTATCCAATACAGCACTGCACGGCTTACCATTTACTGTCACCTTCACTACAGAAGTAGGTCCGATCAGACCTTTTGGAAATGTGTCCATCTGTATGACTGCCACTATACTTTTCTTAACCGAACAGGAGTGGTCAGTAGAGTTGGAGTTGTTAGGCTTTGCCACTTGAGCATTTCGCAATGAGCGAATAAGTTTCTGGATCACTTTCTGAGTATTCTCAGGGGCACGACACTTGGTAGAAATGTGCCCATTCTCGCCACATCTGTAACAAAAGTAATCATCAGAATTCTTTACTACAGGCTTTCTAGTGTTAGGTGCAACATTTTCAGAGGTGGTCACTTTCAGTGAAGAAGCTGAGGTTTCAGTAGTCTTTACCCCCATCCCATCCACCTTGTTCTGTAATCTCTTGATTTGTTTTTTGAGTGCAGTGACATCTGGGGTAGACCTACAGTCTGGGGATACGCTTGGCATAGCTTGGCTTGGCTGCGTGTCTTCCTGTGGACAGGTGGTGTTTTGCTTTGCCATTTCAGCAATTTGGTACTTTAGTTCTTTCAGTTCAGCTCTCAGACTTTGCACTTCAGAATTTTGGGTATCATAATTACCAGCAGCTTGAACCTTGCACACTGTGGCATTCACCTTCTGACGAGAAGCTTGGTACTCTTCCTCCATGCGTATCTCGCTGAGCAAATCTAAAAAACTAGGAGGATGACTTTTTCTCTCACGCAGTCTCAACTGCACTAACATGAGATCAGAAGTTACTGCGCCCCTCAAAAGCTGTTCAATACGTACCCTGTCTTTATCTGTGGCTGAGAGACCGCCCTTTTGTACTACCTTGGCTAGAGCTTGTTCCAATCTCCTTAGAAAGTCCGACAACTTCTCACCAGGATTTTGATGTAATAGCCGGAAAGCAAAATATAAGTCTTCTCCAGACTCAGTAGTTCCAAATGCACTATTTATTGCATTAAGGTAAACTTCAGGACTGGCATCAGGATCAGTGCACTTTACAGCCTTTACTATCTCAAGCGCAGGCCCCTTTAAACTCTCCACTATCCGCCGCCGCTTTTCTCTGTGGGAACATTCACTTTCCTCTATCATCATATAGGCTTGCTCTAACCAAGGGTCTAGCATCTCCTCTCCCATAGGTGTGGGACAGACACCTGAAAATGTTCTAAGTCTGTGGTAGCTGTGTCCTTCAATCTGAACACTTCTCGTTTGATTCAGAAGTTCACTCATTGTACGAAGGAGAGGCTCAGAAGTGTTTTGTTGGGAGCTGACGGGTGTATACACACACTGGAGATCCTCCACTGTTCTACCTTCTGCCTGGAGCCAGTTCTTCACCTTTTGTGCAAAGTCATCAGGAGCTGCAGTAATTTCTTTGGCTATTACCACCGTCCAAGGCTCGGATTTATCTGTGGGCCTTAATTCTGGGGGTATCCTCTCCGGATCAATTTTTTCTCTGCATTCACACAGGACTAGGAGGCTTTGAGTCTCACTATTGAATGACCTGCCTCTTATACGTACTCTGACCCAGCAGCGCACGGTGTGTAAAACAGCTTCAATTTGCCCTACTTCCAGATCTTCTGGGACCCCTATTAACAGTAAGGTATGCTGTACTTTTAGACCTTCCCCTCTACACCAGTTTATCAGAATATCCTGACACTTTGAGTATAACTGAGAGTCCACCATGTTGATAGTTATGATTCAGTTAGATTTTTTTTTTTTCAAAATTACTCAGACAGAAAAATAAAAATCGAATATAACATGAAAAATTTGTCACAACACTTTAAACCCTAACCATATCCCAGTGGTGCCTCCATTTTATGTAGCACCCCAACCAGGTACTGCGATAACGTACGGCTATTTAATGAATTAAATATAGCTGGGGCCCTGGTTCTTCTATATTATATGGTTGGGTATATGTTGTTAACAATAGATATATTAAAGTTATCTGAATGAATGGACCATTACCCTCAAACGAACTGCACAGCAAAACGACATACACAACCTAGACACCGGGAAATGCAAATCAAAGCACACAGAAAGAAATACACACAACACTAATATATATGTCAACGGTTTGGAATGTATTGACTTATCCAAAAATAAAGAAAAATAAAAAACAGGGCCCACACTCACACTCTCAGACACCTAGCTCCCCAAGAGAAGCAGTTAACTGTCTCACTCAACAGTTCTCTAACCCCCTTTTTTGTTGCAGGCCTGATACCGTTGCTCGAGTGCGTAGTGGCCGGGTAAAACACAAATTGGCCCCTTCACTCCGAAGAGCCAGAAATAAAAGAAAGTTACCTCTGCACTGTATGCCTTTACTTTGATTTTCTCTCTCTCTCTCGGTCGTAGGGTTGAGCCTGTTGTCATGCAGTCACATACACCGGGTCTTGGGCATCCGCCATCCAATACCGCCGGTAGAGATTAAACCCTGCAGGTCACTAACTAGAAAGTTCAATCAGCCAATGGAACTGGACGGCTACGTTCATGCATTCAGCAGAGAAATAAAGTCCGACTGAGCTAACCGGTCTTAAAGTCTCTGTTAGCAGTGTTCCCGCTAACGATAGCAGCCTGAACTAGCCTACTATAGAGCACATAAAATAGCAGCCTGAATTAGCCTACTATAGATATATCTGAGTGGAACACGAGGGGGAAAAATTAGCAGCCCGAGCTAGTCTGCTAGCACTCGACTTGAACAGTTGATTAACAGTGTGTTAACATCCTACACTGGTCCTCAGTCCGACAACCATACAGCGGAATGTATTCACGTACAGTCAGTCACATGCCCGCTTGAGAATAATAAACATTACTGCGTGTTGTTCACTCATACTCGTCCACCTTCTCTGCCATTCCCTCGTGTTCTCTCTCCACTCCCTCGCTTTTCCTTTTCTTTCTTTTCACTCCCTTCTCTCTCCCGCCCCCTCCAAGCTGATAGGCTCCTAGACCTCCGACCCTTGAATGTTATTGGCTCACCAAAGAGAAAGAGACTAAAACTAATAGAAAGGTACATAACCAGATAAACAAACACATTGAATTCACTGGAACATGTATCAGAACATATACACCACTGTTAAATAAAATATATAAAATATTAACTGTTAGTTTTTTAACCGGGCTACATGTGGATGATATCTGACTATACTCTAAGCGAATAAAAACCTGTAATTTAACTCTTGATTTTGGTGGAGTTGTTCTTTAATGGCCATATGCTGAAACCTGTTGTATTAAAAGTGTAAGGTTAAGAGTTGACTGAGTATGGATGAAATACTGTCATTAGACCATCATCTAGAACTTGATATTTCATTATAAATAAACCACTTGTTTTGTATTTAAACCATCTGTCCTCTCATGCTGAATATTGTAATGATAGGTTTATGAAATAAACAGAATGTAAAAGATTCCCCACAAAAGGATTTTTGTTCATAATGAAATCAAAGATGGAACCCATGAATGGAGCCACCCCATCAGGAGTACGTTTATATTAATAAATGCCTGCATAATTAATGTATTCTTCCTACACTCTTAAAAATGATGGTTCTACAAGGGTTCTTTATTATAGGAAATGGTTTTTTGCATCATGAAAGGGTTCTTCATATTGATAGAGAATGGGTTATAGATGGTTCTATATAGCACCATTTAGAGAAGGGTTCTATATGGCACCAAAAACGGTTCCTCTATTGTTACAAGCTTGACATCGAAACAATAAAGAAACTTAAAGGTGCTATATAGAATAATCTATAGCACATTCTCCATCAACCTGAAGAATCCCTCCATGATGCAAAGGATCTTTTAATCATGCAAAATTTTCTCAAGTGTTCTTGGTTCTATATAGAAACATTTTCTTTACTAAAGAGCCTTTAAAAATCTTTTGTCCTTGACTATGCACAGAAATATAGTAGTATCATATTAATTATTATAATTATTATATAATTGCGAGGGATTCAAACATCAGAACATATAAATGTCAATATGCTACAGAAACACAGCATGTTGGGTAAAACACTATGCTGATAACTTTACCACTAGCTCCACTAGAACCCAGATAAAACCATCTGATGAAATGTTTATTCTTATCTTTGTTTTTTGGGGTGTTTCCAACTTCCTGAAGATGGTGAAGGCTACAGAGGAGCCTCAAAAAACCTCACAAATTTAACACAAATTAAATTCAGAATATTTGGGCTTCACAAGTAAATGAAGCTGTGATGGACTTCAGAGTTTTGTGCTGCGGTACCTGAGAGTTTGTGAACCCTTTAGAATTTCTCAAAAAACATTTGTGTTGAGGAAGATAAGGCAATATTATCTGTGAGTGACAAAATTGTATGAATTTTTGTTTTCAGTGCGTGTTGTGACTCCCTTGTAAACATTTCCATTAACTGCTGATCAGTCCTGCACATGACTTAAAGGGTTTTAATCTCGCTCCTTCAAACAGAACAGTTTCAACTAAGGAAGTACCTTATATGAAATTCTTGCACCAGGTTCTTCCAAAGGATTAAGATCAGGACATTGACTTGACCTTTCCAAAACATTAACTTTATACTTTTTAACTGTTCTTTGGTAGAATGATATCTGCGCTTAAGGCCTTTGTCTTACCACATGGTCCATGTTCTCCTGAGATTCAGTTAATAAACAGATATCCTGGAATTTCCCTTAACAATTTGGGATACTTCAGGATTCAACGTTCCCTCAATGATGGGCAAGCTTTACTGATACCTGAAGTTATGTAATAACAATTTTGCCACTAGGACTATGCTCAAACTCCTCCCCTCAGCCGTAGGGCGTAGAATTAGTATGGACAGAAGTGACTAGCACTGACTAGTTTTTCCTTCTAGGTTTGAGCACTGACTAGATTGTATTGTATATTGCACTTATTACGTTTTGTTCGCACTGGCCTTTATTCTGACAAGTGTCTGAACTTTAGTTTGAGTTTGGACTCTAACCTATTTGGATGCTGGACCTTACAAAATACACTCATCACAGTTGTAAATAATCCTTTTATCTCCAACATAGAAACTTTATATGGGAAAGAAATCTTGTTAAATTTGACATGATGTTAGGTCACTGCCAGTTTGTTGGTGGCTGGCTTCAGACGTATAAAAAGAAGCATGTGCTAGTCTTCACAGTTTTTCAGCATGGTTTTGAAGGTAAACTTTTTCCCAGATAGCAAAGAATATTTGGTCCCAATCTGGCCCGTCTGCAGACCTCTTATGGCCCACATTTGGCTTGGAATGACAGCAGTGACTCAGGGTGAGTCTGGGACAAGTCTAGCCCACACAACAAAACAAATGTCTGTTATCTGGGTTGCTATTTACTTTAGGCTTAGGTTTATTGTACAGGTATTTATATTAGGACTTGTCATTCAGTGTACTCTAAAAATGATTAGTAACTTCTTTGTGTATGAAAGGTATGTTGTGAAAAGTGTGGGGAGGTGAAGTACCAAGGCCTTAGGGTTTAAGGTGTTAAACCTATACCATTGTAAAAGAATGTAAGTTTAAAAGTTGACTGAATATGGATGAAGCACTGTCATTAGAACCTTCTTTCATTCATTCATTCATTCATCAAAGTTGTGGTGGGTCCAGAGCATACCAGGAATCACTGGGCGAAGAATGCTACAGAAACACAGCAAGTTGTGTAATAATTCTATGTTGATAACTTTACAACAAGCCCCTTTGGTCACAATCCAGATACGCTATTTTTATTGATCAACTGCTGTCTCGTAAAAAAAACACACATATGGCTGTCTCCCTAATTTTCAGTGCAGAAATTAAGGGGTCAAGGCATGCGTAGAATCCTTGAAAACCTGTTCTATCTCCATTTAATGGAAAGATTCTATTTCCTACAACCATTTATGGAGACGGCTCCACAGTTATTGGCACCAAGGCAGCACCCTCCATGATGGAGATATACGTTTTTTTATTTTATAAATAAAGATTCTATAATAATTAACTTCTTATTTCAGAACTGTCTATGCTACAAATGTAGAACAATGTGTAATATGAGAAAGACTGAGAAAAGGGAGTTTCATTATCATTGAGCTGCTACTGGTAATGTTTTCATTGCTTTCATTGGGCAATATTTCAGGCGCCCGGTTGAATGCAGAATCACAGCTATCAAAAATCTTTGCTCTGAGAAAATAGCAACATATATTTAGCCAATCATGTTCCGTCAATTGGACACCTCAGGGGTGCATTGTCTATCGCCCTAAGCAGATCAGTTAGAGGTGAATTCAGGACACCTGGGATTATTTGTAAAGAAACTACAGGTCAAAGAGCTTGGGCCAAACACACACACACACACACATACATACACATAAAAAGGGAAAAACAGAGAGTGAGAGAAAAATCTTTGTGATGCTTCACTAACCTGTACCATGGAGAATATAGCCTATCATTGCTACTATGGGCTCAGCAATGCAGAAACTGCACTATCTAACTTTTGTAACTCCTGGAGGAGGGTAGGGGAAGCCACAGAAGCGAAAAAAAAATAACATAAATAAATAGATACATTTGTTTAAAATTGATTAATTTTTCTCATCTTTACCTGTCGTGAAAATAATTTTTGAGTGGACTGTATTTTTGAGAGTAAATTATGTGGGTCATAAATACACTTGGAAAACTCAAATTATTAGACAGATTTATATATGCTGCCCTATCAAAAATGTAGTTCTTGAATAGTAAATTAAAAGGAACTATAATTACGTATTTAAGGGAATCCGGTTCTGATTCTAATCATGTCTGGTAATCAGATTATGAGTAGTCTTAACACGACTCAACACAAGTTATCAGCTTTAAGAAGGTTTATTCAGAGGGGAACTTGCAGGGCAATTTAGGTTTTGTAATGGCTTAAATTTGGGGAAATATTCACCAATAAATTTTACTTAAATATTTATAGTTTGCACTGAAAGAAATATTTATGGTTTGCACAGCAGGCAGTGTCGCTGTCACACAGCTCCAGGGACCTGCGGTTGTGGGTATACGCCTGGCTCCAGGTGACAGTCTCTGAGGAGTTTGGTGTGTTCTCCCAATGTTCACGTAGGTTTTCTCCGGGTGTCCTGTGTTCCTCCCACAGTCCATAAACACATGTTTGTAGGTGGATTGGCGACTCAAAAGTGTGAATATGTGCCGCCCTGTGTATGTCTGGTGCCCCCTCCACGTTATGTTCCTGCCTTGCGCCCAGTGAACCTGGATAGGTTCTGGACTAACTGCGATCCTGAATTGGCTAAGAGGTTACAAACAATCAATTAATGAATAGTTTGTACTACAGGCCTACTTCTACTTTTCACAATTTGTGTGCAGTAGTAGGAAATAATACATATTTTTACTGCCATATTTCATGTGAAGTCAGCCGTTGATTCTTTTTGACACTGTCTCTATGAAAGTAAACCACACAGGAAATGTACAGGAAATTATCTATTTTTAAGGAGGAGCCATTAGTATTTAATATCTTCTCCCTCACTGTGGAGAACATAAAGCATAGAGTCATGGCTCTGGTTCATCTGCTCCTACTGCCGGCTGTACTGCTGCCCCTCGGTCACTCAGGTAAGTGTCACACACACATAATCACACACACAGTCTGTGTTGTCCAGTAGCTCAGGGGAAAATTGTCAGCTTTCAGCTCCAAGGGTTGAGGGTCTAAATCTTTGGTTGTGACGGCTGTCTTCTCTAAAACAGCTATGAACCCTATACTATTTATAGTGCTCTGGAAGGTTAATTGTGTGGCTGGAGAACCCCCAAGTGCTACACCAATAATGGCCATTTGCAAAGACTCCAACACTACATTGGCCATTGGCTCACATTTGCAACAGGATTAAACTGTAACTTGCTCTGGATAAAAGAATCTGCCAAATGAAATCAAATGTAAATGTGAACAGCTCCAGTGTTTGGGAAGACTGGAACAATGCGGAATCTTAATTATGAAATTAGAACAGGATACAATTTAAGTGTAATCAGAATAAAAAAGTATGATTTCTTTTTTAATTTACACGTGTCGGCGCATAAACTTCTTAATTCTGTATATCACCTAAAACTGATTAGTAAACTTGAACAGTCAGTTCTATAAATGCTTTTTGGACATTTAAAAAACTCACAAATATCTCAAATTATGTGCGGCAATGGCTTAAAAGTTAGAAAACTGAATTTAGAGACAGCAATATTCACACCTGAAGTGCCCTTGCACAGAAGATTGAAAATTGTGAAAATTTTAATTTGCAAACTCTCAAAAATGTTGATTTATTTAAGCAAAATGAAGATTATTGGCCAATATTTTGATAGATTTTCTTAAACAAGGATATGTCTAGAAGAAACATATATAATCTAAGAGCTTATTATTACCTGATCATAGCAGTCGACTGAACATAATCAATATCACAGATATAAGAAACGTTGATTAATTTCCATTGATTTCATTTACCAAGTTTGCTGCAGTATATCTTTTAAAATGTACGTTGTTTAATGGCAGTGGCTGGTGATAGAGCTTTGGTTCAGTGTTGTTTCTGAGAAGAGTGAAAAATATACATACCAGTAAGTACTTATAACCAGCATGTCTCTGTACTGAAATCCTGCATCTCTCTCTCTCTCTCTCTCTCTCTCTCTCTCTCTCTCAGCCAGTGTGAATGTGGGTATCGTGAACGGCACAGTGGCAAAGCCCCACTCCAGACCCTACATGGTTTCTGTTCAAGGAAACAGGGCGCACACCTGTGGGGGTTTCCTCGTGTCTGATCTCTTTGTCATGACGGCTGCACACTGCTGGACAGAGTATGCTCTTTTTTTACTGAATACTTTTGGGCAAACTGACCTTTTTATCTGACTAACACTTCTGCCTAGTTTCTGTTTGTTTGCTAAATTGAAAATGCACAAAAATAAAATGTGGCCCATGTAAAGATTATGGCAGATTTCTTCATTGTCTGTAAGCGCTTATTCAATTCAGTGTCATGGTGGGTCCGGTGCCTACCCGGAATCACTGGGTGCAAGGCAGAAACACACCAGTCCTTCACAGGGTTACACACACACACTTTTGAGTCGCCAGTCCACCTACCAACATGTGCTTTTTGACCATGGGAGGAAACCCACACAGACCCAGGGAGAACACACCAAACTCCTCACAGACAGTCACCCGGAGCAGGACTTGAACCCACAACCTCCAGGTCCCTGGAGCTGTGTGACTGCGACACTACCTACTGCACCACCGTGCCGCCCCATGGCACATTTAGTATATATGTCAGGATATTTCTTGTTTAACAGTACTGTATACTTAACATTATAGTATTTTTGAAGTCTTATTACATCCTGCAATAGTTGTTCTTCTGTGTTTTAATTAAAAATCACACTAACAGAAATGTAATAGTCACTATCATTTTTACGCTTCTTTCTTTCCCATAGATGTAAATGTAAGTAAGTTACAATAGTTACACTTCACCACACGTCACACACCACACAAGGCAGGAATACACACTGGGCAGGGTGCTGGTCCATCACAGGGCATTACACACGAACATAGTCACTCACACCTGTGGACAATTTCACACAGTCAAGCCACCTATCATGTATTTTTGGATTGTGAGAGGAAATCTGAAGTAGATCTATACAGACGAGAATCGAGCCTGCAACCCCAAGACTCTAGAGCTCTGTGGCAGCAGATGTTTACCCTTTTTAAAAGGGACATTTTACATGGAGGAGTTTAAAAACTCCAGCAGCACTGCCGTGTCTGATCCACATTTATCAGTGCCACACACAGTAACACACCACCACTACCTCATTGTCACAGCAGCGTTGACTCACTGAGAAAGTAACCCTGTATGTTCAGTGGAGCTGAGATACTACACTCATCACAATTGTAAATAATTATTTTATCTCCAACACAGCAACTTTACATAGGAAAGATAACTTAGCTTGTTAAATCTGACATGATATTAGGTCACTGGCAGTTTGTTGGAGGCTGGCTTCACACGTATCAGAAGAAGCATGTGCTAGTCTTCACAGTTTGTCAGCATGGTGTGATTGTGTGTAACCTAGTAGTAATGACAGAAGTGGACAATTACTAAACTGGGGAGTAAACTGAGTAAAGAAAACCATTTCTCAACAAGTTACTGTCTCTTGGTTCCTCTAGTAAAGGACTGGATAAGGCAGAAGTGACAGCAGTGATCGGAGCTTATGATCTGAAGTCCAATGACTTTGAGCGTATAGCAGTAAAGGAGCACCACATTCATCCAGAGTTCCAGTACCCTCCCTACAGCAATGACATCATGCTTTTGAAGGTAAACTCTGCTATTTACTGTCAGCCTAGCTTTATTGTACAGGTATTGATATTAGGACATGCCTTTCAGTGTATTATAAAATTAATAGTAACTTCTCTGTGTATGAAAGGTATGTTGTTATGAGTGTGAGGAACTGAAGGTTAATGGTGTATACGCAATATACTACAATATAGGAGGATATTTCTGCTAGAAATAGATACATTAGCACTTTAGTTACATTACACTTCAACAGAATAAAGGACTCTTAGGAACTCATTCACTACATAAAAATCAACTCAACACTATTTCTATAGGATACTCAAGCCCACTTTGGTTGGTGAGTCTGTAGAGCAGAGGTATTCTAACTGTGGGGTGTGTGATGGGAACAGGTGAGAAGCAAAATTGGAAATTGATCTTGGTTTGCATTTTTATTTACCATTTTCATATATTTCACTATCCATTTTGGTAATGTTGGTTTATTTTACTACATTACTAAATGTTTATTTAATGGACTAAAAGTACACAAACATTTCTTTGACTTAAACCAGACTAAATCTGAGAAGAATTCAATGATTAAAATAAGACTAAACGTAATACACATTTTAGTCTAAAAACTAAGATTAAAACTAAATAAAAATCAGCTGTCAGAAATAACACTGTGTCCGTGTCACTGCAGCACTGAGAATGATCCACCACCAAATCATACTCTCTGCTCTGTGGGGGTCCTGACCATTGAAGAACAGCGTGAAGAGCGACAAACAATGTGTGCACAGCAACAGATGGACTACACTCTGTAATTGTAGAAGTAGAAAGTGCTCCTGTATGGTCAGTGAAGCTGAGACAATGGACAGTGAATATAGAAATAAGGAAGAGCACATAATATTCTGATATGACTCTGTATTGAGTTTACACAAGAGAAACAAACAAAATAAAAATCTAAAGGTTTTACCTGGAATACTGGAACTGGAATAGAACTGAGGAAAGTTATGAACTGGATGAGGAGAAAAAAATGATGTTATGTTCATATCTGCTGAATAGAGGAGAAGCTTTTTTTTTAGATTTTTTGTGCACCTCAAAATAACAGGGACTCAGAGCAGGTTTAAATTAAGAGCAGTGCTGTTAGTAACCTTACTGATTCTTAAACAATGCAACCCCAGAACAACATTCAGCAAATGTAATTTTACCCAATATTTATTCTCGCACCATGCTCCATCAACCAGATTCTCTCATATTAATCAAGTTCAGTTTTGTTTACAACATTTAACTAATTTTCTTGCCTTTGTTACAGCTAGGAAAGTCGACTGAAAACAGCAAGAATGCTGCAAAGATTTCCATCTCTAAACTAAGCAAAGACATAGATGGGTCTTGCAGCGTAGCTGGTTGGGGAAGAATTAAAACCAACGGAACTACTAGTAACGTACTTCTGGAGACGAACGTCGACGTCTTTAAAAATTGTGGAAAATTCTGGAACTACACCAACATACTGTGTGCAGGTGGTAAAAAAGGTGGAGTTTGTCAGGTAAATTATCCCTAAGATTAAACCCCCTTAAACCCAAGTTTTTACATGAAGATTTCGGTTTCCTGGATCAGGTTTAAATCTTGTAATAAACTACCCAGCATTCTGAATTTTAGTAGATTAACTACTAAAAGTACAATTTAGTCAAGGTCTAAGCTTTATCCCTGGTATGAAAAAAAACAAAAAAATTAGCAGAAGCTTTATAAAGGTTTAGTTCAGCAGTGTGTTAATGTTGCTTATGTTTTGTTGCAGGGGGACTCTGGTGGTCCTCTGGTGTGTAATAACACTGCAGTTGGCATTGTTTCCTTCACCGAGGAGAACAACTGTGACAAACCCACAAAACCAAATGTCTACACTAATATTTCTGCATTCATGCCCTGGATCAAGAAAATCATTGAACACCAGTAATTCCACTGTAAAGAGGCCTTTATTTGGTTGTAGTGGTGTTTCAGTTCACTGAAGGAAGAGCCTATGTTGTTAAACCTATGCCATTGTAAAAGAATGTAAGGTTAAATGTTGACTGAATATGGATGAAGCACTGTCATTCGAACATCATCTAGAACTTGATACTTCACTATAAATAAACCATTTCTGCCTTAAAAACCAGTTGTGATTTTCATCACTACTCCATCACTACAGATGTCATTTGTTATCTCATGCTGTATACTGCAATAATAACTACTTATTTGAAAACTGAGTATACTACAAATATAAAACAATGTGTAATATAGGAAATATATTGTGGATATAGAGTAATGTTTCCATTGGCTGCAGTAGGCAATATGTTGAATGCTGTAGGCAATATGGGTGAATGCAGAATAACAGCCAATCAGAAACCGCTGCTGAGAGAAAATATGCAGATATCAACATAATTTCAGCCATTGTCCTTGAATTGGACATCTCATGGTACTTCATATTTAACCCTGAGCAGAGTCGCTTAATGGTGAACACAGGACACCTGGTTATTATTGGTAAAGAAACCACAGGTCAAAGAGCTCGGTTTAGACACACACACACCTATACACACACACGTATACACAAACACACGCACACAACGAGAGAGTGACAGAGAGAAAGAGATGCAGTGTTCTTTGCATATATATACAATATGATCCAGCAATATGGGAATTCCTTATAATGTTTTATTGGTGTTTTTGCTAAAACATCAGCATGTTTCTGAACTAGTCTCTAATGTAATGATTCATATAACATAATGTACCTTAAATCTAAGCACATTAGAGCTGAAATTTATTTCAATTTTTATAACTATTCATTTGCTGATTGTTTTTTAATGTCTATTAAAATGACTGATATTCACAGAGCTTGGGTGTTCTGCAGTATTAAATGTTAAATTGCTATTGGATGGTTGTTGTAACTGAAAATGTGGTGCAAACAGTACACCACAATATTTTTCACCAGCCGCCATTGGTTATTGGTACCATGATACAATGTGGTTTTGTTAAATATAATTAGTTATTAATAAGGGATTGTTTTCCTCACAATATATTTACTTCAGTTAAAGGAACACTATGTAATATTTTTACCTTAAAATACAGCTTCAAAATCATAGTGATGCTTCACTTGCCTGTATTATGAAGTATAGAGCCTTTCATTGCTGCTCAACTCAGCACTGCAGTTACTGAACTATGTAACTTTTGGAGGAGGGTAGGGGAAACCTCAGGAGGAATAACAAAAACAAATTTAAAAACGTTTTCTGAAACTTTTTCTCATCTTTACCTGTGGTGTTAATAATTGCTGAGGGGACTCTATTTTTAAGAGTAAATTATGTGGATCATAAACACACTTGAAAAACTGAAATTATTAAACAGATTTATATATGTTGCCCTACCAAGTTCTTAAAGAGTAAATTAGAAGGAACTATGATTACTTATTTAAGGGAATCCGTTTCTGGTTCTAATCATGTTTGGTAATCAGATTATGAGTAGTCTCAACATAACTCAACACAAGTTATCAGCTTTAAAAATCAGCTTTAATAGTTTATTCAGAGACGAACTTGCAGGGCAGTTTAGGCTTTCTATTATGTAGTAGGCCTAATGATTTTGGGAAATGTTCACCAGTACATTTTATTTATATATTTATGGTTTGTACAAAATTACACTTTTCACAGTTTGAGTGCAGTGGTAGTAAATTACATTTTTTATTTTTCGTATTTTGTGTAAAGCCAGCCATTGGTTCTTTTTGAACTGCTGCTAACCAAGCATCCCTGGACCAACAACAGCGCAAGGCGCTTGTGGAAGTACATTAGCGGCCCAGTTTTGTTGTTAGCTGTAATACCAGAAAATGATAGAGCCAAGATCAATCAAGAGTTGAAAAAGAAACCAAAAGAACCCCATGTTAACATCCCATACTCAGCACTGACTCAGCAATAACTCTGTCTCTAATTTGTGACACTGTGAAAGTAAACCACACACTCTCAGATAAGAAATTATTATTTGTTTTATTAAGAAACAATTGGTATTAAATATAAAATATTAAAACAAAAAGCATAGAGTTATGGCTCTGGTTCATCTGCTCCTACTGCCGGCTGCACTGTTGCCCCTCAGTCAGTCAGGTACATGTCAAACACACATAATCGCACACATAGCCTGTGTGGTTCAGTAGCTCAGTGGAAAATTGCCAAGTTTCTGTTCCAAGGGTTGACTGTCTAAATCTTTGGTTGTGATGGCTGTCTTGTCTAAAACAGCTTTGAACACTGTACATCCATCATTCATATTGTTTCTCATTAATCAAGTTCAGTTCTGTTCACCAAATTTGTAACTAACTTTCTTTTAAATTTGCTTTTGTGAGTGAATGTGTGAGTGTCTGTCGCCCTATGAAGGACTGGTGCCCCCTCCAGAGTGTGTTCCTGCCTTGTGCCCAGTGATTCAGGGTAGGCTCCAGACCCAGCACGACCCTGAACTGGATAAGCGGTTACAGACAATGAATGAAGGAATGAATATTTAAAGTGTTTCTCCTACACTCTTAAAAATGATGGTTCTACAAGGGTTCTTAATTAAAGGAAATGGTTCTTTGCATCATAAAATGGTTTTTCATATTGATAGATAATGTGCTCGAGATGTTTCTATATAGCACCTTTTAGAGAAGGGTTCTATACGGTACAAAAAAACAGTTCCTCTATTGTTACAAGCTTGACATCATAACAATATAGAAACTGAAAGTTGCTATATAGAACAATATATAGCACATTCTCCATCAATTTGAACTCTTCAATAATGCAGAAATTCTTTTAATCATGCAATAGTTTCTTCAAGTGTTCAGGGTTCTATATAGAACAGTTTTCTTTACTGAAGAAACTTTGATCAATTTTTGTCCATGACAATGTGCAGAAAGAGAGCTATATAGTAGTATCATATTAATAATAATTATTATTATATAATTGCAAGGGATACTACAGAAACACAGCATGTTGTGTAAAACACTATGTTGATAACTTTACCACTAGCTCCACTAGAACCCAGATAAAACCATCTGATGAAATGTTTATTCTTATCTTTGTTTCTTTGGGTGGTTTCCAGCTTCCTGCAGATGGTGAAGACTACAAAGGAGACAAAACCTCACAAATTTAACATGCAATTTTAATTCTGAATATTCAAAAGCAGTAAATGAAGCTCTGATGTACTTCACAGTTTTGTACTGTGGTACCTGAGATTTTTTGAACCCTTTAGATTCTCCCTACATTTCTCAAGAAAACAATTAGGCAAATAAGGCAATATTATCTGTGAGTGGCAAAATTACATGAAATTTTATTTTTCTAGTGTGTGTTTTGAGTTCCTTATAAATATTCTCATTAACTGCTGATCAGTCCTGCACAAGGATTTTAATAAATCCAAACAAATGATATTAAATTTATTTTCATTTTCTTCGCATTTATTAAAATAAATTTGTTTAACATCAGAATTGTAACTTTTCCAAAACAGACTAAACAGCACAAGAGTTTGTTCAGTAAAACAACTACTGGATTAGAATTTAATGAATATGACAAATCAAAATTAAATGAAGAACTGTGCAAAACCAGTTTTTCTATACTTTTGTGAACTTGAGAACAAACCACCATCTGGAAGATGAGTGCAAATCACTGTTCAACAGTTCATTTATCAAAGATGCAGTAAAATAGGAATTGTCTCTCCCTCCTTAAAGTTCCCCCAACCTTTTGAGACTGACCTTTCCTCAGTACATCACTCTGCTGGTTGAATTTAGCCCACAGCAACTGGCTCAGCTTGTGAAAAAAGAGAGTGTATTTAAATTGTATTATTCTTGAACCAATTATTTGTACCAACTCATTACTAATAAGTAATTTAAATTAAATTAAGTTACACTTTATTTTGACATGGTCTGATTGCTTGTTTATATTAGTGACACTTATTTTATGTTTTCTTCATTTTTAAGCTCATTTTAATATGTTTAAGAGTTCAGGCAGGCAGCTCATAGAAACATATTGCAGTTGCATTAGAAAGGTGACAAAAATAACATATGACTAGTATATTCAGTATATATTAAGTGTAACTTAATATAATTTAAATTCCATTTGTCATGATTTAGTACAAATAAGTGGTTCCAAAACAACATAACTTTAGTATACTTTCAGCTTTGACAAGGGTCACTTTTCATAGTGACAAGCTAGTTAGCTACTAGCTAGCATTTTCAGGCTAATATATATAGCATTTTGCATTGTATAGTTTTATACATTGGTAAATCACCAACTTGGATCATAAATATATTTGACCCAGATAAATTTGCTTTGACATAGCAGTCATTGCATCTGATATCTTAACGTTTTACTCTGATAAGCCAAAAACAGTTTTTTAAGTTAACTGGTGCTTACCACCCCTCCCATGTACGTTTACTTTTCACATTCTGGCAGATACAGATAAAAGTTTCCTCAGTTAGCAGTTAAATTCCTGTGTAGATGGTGAGTAAGATGTAACTTTTGAGGTTTTGTCACCTCAGTAGACACCATTACCAAAAAGAAGTTGGAAACATCCCAAAGCAACAAAGAAGATAAGAACGTCATCAGTTTATTTAATCTGGCATCAGACCAATGATATGATGGTAAATTTATCAACATAGTGTTTTTCCACAACATGCTGTGTTTCTTCCAGAACAGTGTTGCAATTACAGATGCTTTGGTTTTCACATTTTATTTCTTTCTTTGCATCAGAATAACACAAACACAACAGAAAAAAGTCCAGTTTAATCATTTCCACATAGGTCCAATAAAAAACTGTGGAAAAGCACAACAGTCTCAAGGCTACAAGTACTGTATATATGCAGAAGTCCTAATGTTCCTGTGTCTACTGTGCACAAAGTCAAGTAGAAGATTATGAGTCCACGGCATTTTAACTTACCTCCCTGGACATGGACAGAAGCGAAAAATTAAAGGAAGATTGCAATGACTGATTCTTCATAGGACTGGACAACAATCGCAATCATCTTCCAAATTCAAGCTAACCTGCAGGCACAGCATTGAGTAAAATGTAAGCCTGCACTATCCTTCACAATTTGATGCTATGTTAGGATCCTCCCAAGAGAATATCTTGTCGACAGCTAAGACAAAAATAGAGTTTTTTGGCAAAGTACATTATTACACATTTACAAAAAACAGAATGAGGCCTATAGAGTAAAGAACAGAGTCCTTACAGTCAAACATGGTGGACATTCACAGATGGTTTGGGGTTGTTTTGCTACTTCTGGATTCAAGAATTTTTATTGTCAATTCCACTATATTTCTAGGAAACACAGAAGAAACGAAATGCCATTTCTCTATCATCTTATACATACATATTTACAGACAGACATGTAGGCCACAAATACAATATAATAAAACATAGAATGGAGAGGGGGGCTTGGGGAAGGGGAGAGTAGACTATATCAAACGTACAAATAGTAAAGTGCAAATACATTATGGAAACCATAACATCAAAGGTGCATAGAATAGCAGCTTGTGAAGAGTAATAGTGCAGTTGATTGATAGCAGCAAATGTTTTTTATTCGAGAAGCTGAGGTAGTTCTGATGTATTCAAGATGTAAAGTGCAAATACTGACTTAAAAAGTTTCATTGTCAATGAATGAGTTCCAGATGCTTTCCTTGCACATGTACGGTGTAGTGTGCAAGAAGCTGATTTTGAGAGTGTTGATGTATTACAGTCCGGAAGAATAGTGAAGGTAGTGAACAGGAGTTCCAGCTCCTGATGGCCTGGTGGATGAAGCTGTTCAGAAGTCTTGTGGAGCGGGCTCGGAGGCTCCAGTACATTTTCCCTGAGAGCAGAAGGCTGAAGAATGAATGTAAAGTGTGGGGACAGTCTTCAGCGATGTTGATGGCTCTATGGGTGAAGCGGGAGTGGTAGATGTCTGTAAGGGAGCGTTGAGGGGTACTAATGCTGGCAGTGTTCACTTTGCGTTGCAGAGTCTTCCGGCAGGAGGCAGTGCAGCCTCCGAACCATGCAGTGATGCAGCTAGGTATGATGCTCTCAACAGTGCCCCTCTAGAATGAGTGCATGATGGTTGGTGGGACCCATGCGTTCCTCAGTTTGCAGAGGAGGTAGAGGCAGGTTTGAGCTTTCTTGGCCAGCATAACCATATTGTTGAGCCAGGAGAGGTCTTGAGTGATGTGCACCCCCAGGAATTTGGTGCTGCTCACCCTCTCCACTGCAGCACCATTGATGATCAGGGGTGGATGCTGTGAGCGACCCCTCTTGAAGTCGACCATGATCCCTTTGGTCTTCCCAACATTCAGGAGGAGATTGTGGTCTTTGCTCCACTGGACCAGTTGGCTCACCTCGTTCCTTTAGTTGGTTTCATCATTGCTAGTGAAAATGCCCACCACTGTCATGTCATCTGCAAACTTGATGATGTGGTTGGTGATGTAGCTAGGTGTACAGTCGTGGGTCAACAGGGTGAAGAGCAGCAGGGTGAGCACACAAATTCATGTGTTTAGCATGATGGTCCTGGCACCCAGTTACAGAGTGAGTTGTTGAGTCCCAGATGTTTGAGTTATTGTATTAGTTGAAGGGGAATAATTGTGTTGAATGCTGAGCTGTAATCCAAGAACAGCATCTGCACGCAGGTGTTCTTTGAGTCCAGGTGAGTGAGGGCTGGGTGGAGAGCAGCAGAGATCTGTTTGATCCTCTGTGGATCTGTTTGATCTATAGGAAAACTGAAAAGGGTCATGGGAGGGAGGGAGGATGAACTTGACGTGTGGCATAACCAGCTGCTCAAAGCACTTCATGATAATGGAAGTCAGAGCGATGGGCTGATAGTCGTTATAGCCGAATGGGAGGGGCTTCTTTGGCACAGGTATAACTTGTGATTTTGAGACACACAGGAACAACAGCTTGGTTCAAGGAGATATTGAAGATGTCAGTGAGGACATCCTTGAGCTCCTTGGCACAGTCCTTCAAAACATACCCAGGTATTTTGTCAGGAACAGTGGCCTTGCTTGGATTTATCCTGGCGAGGGTTTACTCCATGTTGGCTAAAGACAGACATGTGGCCTGTTCATCCTGGGGTGGAGTGATCTTATGTGCTGGTGTGTTGTTTTGAGTGTCAAATCATCCAAAGAAGTCACTGAGGCAGTTTAGTAGTGTGTTGTTGTCACTCATGCAGGTCTGGGGGTGGGGGTTTGTAGTTTGTGAGGGTTTGGATGCCACGCCACAGAGACTGAGCATCTCTGGTGTTGTTGAAGTGGCTAGATATTTTCTCGCTGTATTGGCGTTTTGCTTCTCTGATGCCATGGGACAGGTTGGCCTTGGCAGTTGATAGACCTGCAGTGTCACTGGTCCTGAAGGCTGTCTCGAGCCCTCAGAAGCCTGTGAACCTCTTCTGTCAGCCAGGGCTTCTGGTTAGCATGAACAGTGATGGTTTTGCAGTGAGTGACATCATCCGTGCATTTTCCAATGTATGCTATGATAGTTTCTGTGTATTCCTCAATGTCTATGTGATCACTGTATGTAACTGCTTCTTTGAAAATCTCCCAGTGTGTAGTGCTAAAGCAGTCCGGCAGAGCATGTGAGGCTCCCTCTGGCCATACACGTATCTGCTTTTTTAGGTCTGATGGCTTTCACTCTGGGTCTATAAAGAGACCTAGTGTGAAAGGGGGGAAGCTTTGCAAGCTTCTTTGTGGGTTGTGTATACTAAGCCAAGTATGTTATCTCTTCTTGTAAGGAAGTCCACATGTTGGTGGCCTGGTGGAGTTCGTTTAGTGCCTTGCTCCTTCCGGTGTTCTTTACGGTGGAAGGGATGTAAACAGCAACGAGCAGAATCCATGTAAATTCCCTTGGTAGATAAAACGGATGGCATATAATGACGATAAACTCTGCCAGTGCTGAACAGTGTTTGTGTCTGGCACTGAATGCTTTGATTGTGCATGGCATCATGAAATATGAAGACATAGGGCCCAGAAAGCTGTGTCTCCATCATGGGTTCATGAGGTCATGGTTCTTAAAGCAGGACTCTGACCCCAGTATGAAGACTGTGGTTTTCATTCACTCACTCACATCCTTAAAATTACGTATTTATTCAGTGTAACAGTTCGAGTAAAGCATGTGAAGGAGGCTGTGCACAGCTATGTGGAGTTTCATAAACACACTAATGCCGTAAAAAGTCTCCCCACCACTTCCCTTTACAATATTCCAGGAAAAGACATACACTCATATGAAATAAAACATTTTGCAGTCCTCCTCTCTCTTGAGATGTAATACGTGTGTAAATGGTCAGAGTCATCCTACTGAGCTTATGAGCGGAGAAAAGTAACCAATGCAGAGCCGTGGCTCTGGCCAACGTGCATGGTGTTGTGCCAAACACAGCCCCAGAAACACACACAAACAGAGCATGTTCCTGTCCTGCCCATTTCCTATTATTTATTTATATGAAAATTTGTAAATGACCCCATCCAGCTCCACTGGGTGATTTCAGGCTCTGAGCTCTTTCTTGAATTACTGAACATCGACACGCCCACGGACAAAGCCACAGTTCACACTGAACAACCTACTCTTCTTTGGTTCCAGCTGGGAAGAAAATTTTCTAGTTCGTGAACCAGTTAAATTTGTTTGAAATGCACAGAATGGTTCAAATTTAGTTCACAAACTGGAACCATTAAAGTTCCGTGTTGGTGGAAAGGCTCTATATGAAATATTGCTGAACTAACAACAGAAAGTGAAATAATATTCCTACTCATGCATGCACGTTTCAACATTAGGAGTCAGTCTGTCAGTACGAAAAAATACCTCTTCTAGGCTGACATAGTAAGCAGTCTGGCAAAAATAGCTGCACACACCAACACATCAGGGCAGACACATGTTTATTCAGAAACCTTTCAGAAATGAAATTTTCAGAAAGAAACAACTTTCATTGACTTTCATTACTTTTTTTCATTGAATAAAGTTGCAGTCACACTAGATAATAATTGATGAAATTTCATGATCACATCCCCATTTAATGTCATTCAATGATTTATTGTAGAAAATTCTGGGGCAAATATGTTTCAAGTTTTAATTTTTGCTCCAAGCTCAAGTTGTGATGAATATTGACATGTGAATTTGCAACTTCAACCAGTAACACTACATTTTTGAGTGACCTGAAGGGGTAAGGCTTTTTATAACAGTAATCTTCTTTCAGATACTCCCTCCTATCATGGGTCACCACAGCGGATCAACCGTGATCCACACCATCAATCTGGCACAGATTTTACGCCGGAAGCCTTTTCTGACAGAACCCTCCCAATTTATCCAGTCTTTGGAAGCAGCACTACAGCGCAATGCATTCCAGTGGCTAGGTACACACACTGACACCTATGAAGAATCTTCCGGACCATGAGAGGAAACTGGAGCACCTGGAGGAAACCCACATGAACACGGGGAGAACATACCAAACTCTTCAACGACAGTCACCTGGAGCCGGACTTGAACCCACAACCTCCAGGTCCCTGGAGCTGTTTGACTGCAACACTACCTGCTGTGCCACCAACATTGTGGAAATGCTAGTTGTAGCATTTCGTGTTTTCCATGTTTAAGCACAGCATTTTATATAACATGATCTGATATTCGATTCAGTTATAAATTGGTCCATAACAGTTTGCTGTCATTCAGGATGGTGGTTTATAATGCATGCATATTTTGTGTTTTTATTTTTTGTATTTATTTGTATTACTTTTTTTACTGCTATAGATGTGAATTTGCCAGTTTGTTAGTCATCCTTCAGCTCTAAGGCAGAAGGAAAGCTTGTATTACTCTTCCCCATTGTTTCCTCATTCTCATTCCAATATGCTAGCAAAGGTTAAGATGCTAACTCACAGAAAAGCTGCTAACTACATTGCTAACCTACTAGCCTCTCCTAGAGCTATGAAAACTGCTAATGTCTAGTGACCACTGCATCAGTTTTATGGCATTCATAGTTAGAGAAATTAGTTTGTTAACACAAGGCTACAAAAACTATCAAGGGCCTTTCAGAAAAGATATGAGAGGCAAAATAAGATGGCATTTACCAGGGCACTCCAGACAGCACAGCCATACTCTTAAACTCTCTGCCAACATAATCACATTGCACTGGGTGGCAGTTTTTAAGTGCTCTGATTACTCCACCTGATAAAAACTGCATTAATTACTTTCAGATATGAATCCTGCATCATACTGAGAGGCACTAAGAGCACACAGTTCACACCTGGGGCTGCACAGAGAGCTTTCCCTAGACCCAATTAGAGACATGCTTAGGTGGGTGGGAGTGAAAGCCCAAGCATCAGGGGAACAAGTAGCACACTGAGAACTCTTTTAAATGAACAGTGTTGCCTGCTGTTCTTCATAAGCCAGAAGGTCATGTAACTACCACTAAACCATAGCCTGTCTGCGTTCTACACAGTGTAGCCAAAAGTGTTTGGATGCAAAACTTTTGGAGACTAGCATATTTCTGAAATTAAGGCTATTTATTAACTGCTAATTTCTCTGTTTTTACTGTTGCTGTTCTGAAAAGGTTACTGTATGGAACATTTCTGTAAGGATTTTTTGACAATCAGCCACAAGGGCCTGTCAAGAGATATAAGGTCATGTAAACACCATTAAACATAGCTATGAGTTAGACTGTTACCCGTTTACCCTCATCTGTAATATTCACTGTGTGCCAAATGTAGCGACACAAAAAACTTACTTCTGCTCTCCTCAGAGGGCTGTAGGAACATTTTTCTAAAGATTTGATGGCATTTATTAATGATTAATTCTGCATCACCAACATCAGGCCAAATTAGCCCAAAGTATTAAATGATTCCCTGCCATTTTAGAATACATTATTTCACTACTCATACAAGCTGTGTGCTCTATACTAGTTATATTAGCATTGGATCCACATCAGCCCAATGCCCGTAACTGTCACTGTTTATCACAAAAAACATGACTTATGCCACTTCTGTTTACCTTTTTTTTTTTTTTTTTTTTTGAGTATGTAAGTCTGTAGCAGTGAAGATAACAATCACATGCCTGACTTGGGCTTCAGCTGTTGAATGAAGTTAATTAGGTGCCAGTCCATCTGCTGCTCAAAGATCCATACAGCAGCATCTCAGTGCCAAGTAGTAGAGCCTTGCAGTCAGATTTCAGGAATCCTCAGCCTTGTGTTTACAGACATAAACAAACACTGCAAAAATGGATTTCATCAAATGAGATAATAAAATCTTATATGTAACATTCTTCATAACACTGTTGTAAGTATATTCAACAACTTCACTGACAAATTGACTTGTTTTCAGAGATTTTATACAGTGGATAATAGTGTCTTTTTCCTTTGACATGTCAATGAACTTTTTCACATGTATGCTGCACATAATAATGGCAGGTAGATTCTGGACCCACCCTGATGAAGATAAAGCTAGTATAGTAGATGAACAAACACACAAATTAAAAGAGTATATAGAGATGAAAATATATATCAAATTTAAATACAAAAAGCAGCATTTATTTTAAATCTACATGTTTTAAATACACGTTTTTAAACGGTTTAGCGCTTGGCTACAGAAAGATGGAACAAGAGTTCCACAATTCCATGATAACAAAAAGTCAGCACTGTGTATTAATGCAAAGCACAATAGCACCCCCTTGTGGGGGAGTCCTTAATTATTAGTATGTGAAATATATTATCCCTTTTGCTGCAATTACTGTGAGTGAGTCAGTCAGTTAGTTTATGAGTGATTATGTATGTGAGTGAGTCAGTATGATGTTTTTTATGTTCATTTAAAATAATTTTCTGTAGTATATTCATTCCTTAATCCTAAAATTAGCCCAGCAGATCTTTGCCTTAACCAACCAAAAATTCATCTGACAGCTGGTCAGAATCTTACCATCCCTATAAATGGCTGGACTTTATATCAGTGGGCGGTTGTCACCTACACACTGTGGTGAAGGCTTTATTTTTGTAACTCACAATGCATCTCTGACAGAAAAAAAAAGGGAAAAAGAATAAAGTAATGCTAATTAACATGCACATTCATCTATGGCACAGAATGTAATGACAGAGAAGAAGAGAGAAGGGGAAGGTAAAAGAAATAAAGGTGGGGTGAAAGAGAGAGGTGTTGAGAGAAAATGAGAGACTGAAAGAAGAGGTGAAGAAAGAAAAAAAGATAAAGGAATGGATCTTATTATGTATCTTTATTTTTTGTGTGTGTTTGTGTGTGTGTAAGTGAGAAAAGAGAGAGAGAGAGAGAGAGTACTTATTCCAGTGATGACCTACAGAGGGGTGGAGGAAAGTGGATAGGGAATCAGGGAGTTGGGGGCAGACAGATAGAGAACATCTATCACAGAGATAACCCGGAGATAGATAGATAGATAGATAGATAGATAGATAGATAGATAGATAGATAGATAGATAGATAGAGAGGGAGAGGGAGAGAGAGAGAGAGAAAAGGATGCCCGTCTGGAACGCACTGTTATTTGGGCAGCCTGTGCAGCCTCGGTTAGTGTATAAAGAATAAAGATGAAGTGATAGCAGCATCTCCCCTCGGTAAAAATCTGAAGCCTGTAAAGTGTGTGAAAGAAAGATAGACCTTTGCAAACTGTCACTGACAGGATATTTACTTGTCATTACTGATACCAAAGGAAGAGATGATTATGAACTCCCCCACCGCTAGAGGGTATTTGTGAATTATTTGTCTTTTTTGAGTGGTTAACTTCAAATCTAAATTAACTACTTTTTTCATTGATTGTAAAGTGTCCTTGGTTTTACAAAAGGCATTATATAAGTGTAAATTATTATTATTACTATTATTATTAAAATCTGAGGTATGTGATATTTTTTAAAATCCAGTAAATTGAAGCCATTTTTTTTAATCCATCAGAAAAACTTTTAAAAATTAGCTGATTCATTTCTCAATTTTCCAGGCCTGTTATCTGAAAAGAGTGTTACCCAGAAAAAGTAGCATAAGTCCTTGAGACAGAGGTTACAAACTGGTACTATATCTCTACATGAGTTCTTGTGTTTTCTTACGTTCTCACGTTCTTGCCTGACATCAGCTTTCGCTGCCAAAGTTACATTCCAAAACTCAAGAACATAAATGGCAAAAACGTTTTGACAAACGTTTTGCTCTTCCCAAAGTAATAAGGATGCATCAGTTTGTGACTTGCCACTGAGAACGACCAGAAATATGCTTTTGAAACATAACCTCTCAAGAGCGTTCTTCTGAAGTCCATTCTTTGTATTCTTGGCGTTGTGAAACAGCCCTGGAGAAAACTAGAACTAGTCAGTTTATATGACTCCCATGATGCACTGGTTATTGAGGGGCTGTGGTGTGTTGGCCATTTTTTTTTATTAAAGCTGTTTGTTTGTAATACACTGGAATGGTCTTCTATTTTTCCCGTTTTGTATTTTCTCTGTTCCGTTATGTTGGAGAAAGGTTTAGCTCTGAGGTCAGTGTCCACATTATGCTGTTTCTAGATCGTTACACCAGACAATAAGATTAATTAAGAGACAATAAAATGATCCATCTACTGCCTACACCAGTGTTTTCTGTGGGAACACTACAATAACAAGCAAGTTAGTGTCATGAATAAAGTTAGTGTCTCAGGGTACAGGGATTTGTGGAATGAAGTGTTCTCCGGTTTCTAAGCAGGAGACACTACTGAATGTAGGTTCTTTTTCATTCAAAAGAATTGATTGTGTTCATGTAATTCAAGACTTCCACTGAAGCACATGCCTGCCAGACAGTTTCTTGTCTGACATTTAGAAAGATGGATTTGCTGCCTTCCTTCTTCTTTGTCTGAGAGATTACTTATTCTACAGCTTATTGCTGCACATCTTTGTTGGTATATGGAAAGCGCTTTAGCTATTCAGCCCCAATAATGTTCACATCCAATTCTTTCTGATATGTTTATTTAAAATCTTCTCTCAGTCAAATGGTTCAGAAGCCATCATCCCACGTTCACATGCCTCTGAAAGACATGACATGTTCTTCTCAGTGGGAGAGCAGGCTGGGTAACTGTGTGTAGCTTTAGTGTTGGGATACTAGCAGCAATGCTAGCAGAATGTGCTTTGAGGGTGGCCTGGGCCTGTCTGAAGCAGAGCTGTGTTTGCTGATAAGAGACTGCCAAAGAGACATCATCCATTCTCATTACTGTCTCCTCTCATAAAGCTGGGCTCTAAAAGACAGACACAATCCTCAGATGCAAGAGGATGAGATTTGTGCAAGCACATACTATTATAACATTTTGAATAAAAGAAATGGGTAGAAAAAAATGGGAAAACTGTATTTCCTGAAGTATCCAAATAGTGAGTTCCATACCCAAATCAACACACAATATTTTACCTTCATAGAAAAGCATTTCCAATAGAAGGTGATGCTTTGCAGCAGCAGAACATGACCCTTAGTCCACCATACCTAGTACCAAGGGTTGGTTATAGGGGTATAAAGCCCCCCTAGCATTTAGCTTAGAAGTAGTGGAACTACATTGTCTGCAGTAATGGTGCTTCAGCTTGAGGCTGACTGCAATAAAATATTAATAGCATGGCTTTTGTGTGTTTTGTAAAATATTTGT
Organism: Hoplias malabaricus; assembly: GCF_029633855.1. Lineage (NCBI taxonomy): Eukaryota > Metazoa > Chordata > Actinopteri > Characiformes > Erythrinidae > Hoplias > Hoplias malabaricus. The sequence continues at coordinate 20,124,881 of NC_089815.1, read as the reverse complement.
ATTAATTTGACAGTAAAATAAATGTCACATTATTTTGTATTCATGAATGTTTAATAATGTGTTGTTAACTTTAATGAGAGAAAAAAAGTAATAACAGTTAATCAACTATAAACTTTAAAGGTGTAATCAAAATGCAGAAAATGACCCACTTAATGGGCTCATTGTGGACTGGCGACCCAAACAACTGCATGAAATGGCCCGGTTCCAGTTTTTGTGGGGGTTTTTGTGGGGGTTTCTGTATAAAACATGATGGCCATTTTGTTTTTTGTTTTTTTTATAACCAGCTTAACTTGCTCCACAACTGTCCAGATCAGTAGATGCATAGTTAAACTGAGAGCAATTGAGATTGCTGTAAATGATGAGTAAATCTTGTCCAAAATCTCAGCAGCTGCTGCCAAAGACCTTTGTGGACCTCTGTGCTCTCATTAAGTTACTTGTACATTGACAAGGTGAGGATATTTTTTCCACTTCAGTGCGGACACAGAGGAAGCAGGTGTCCTGCAGCGATCTGAGGAAGAAGAGAGTGTTCGGAACATCCAGCGTTTATGAGATATCAATAATTCGACTGATGGCTCATCCCAAGGAGTGGCAAGGGGTCCTCAGCTGTCTGGATCCAGTCCACAGCCTTTTTTCCACTGCAGGGTCGAAACGCTTTTGAGCAAAATGTATAACAGTACAATTAGCTAACTGTGCTGAGAGCCAATGAGCAAACCTGGTGGGATGGCTTAATGACATAGTGATTCATAGATTGGTTCCACAATTATGATATTTAAATGTCACAGCTGTGTTCTTATGCATTTCCTAATTATACAAACAGATGCAAAGAGAACACATAACAGATCACAAATCCAGACCAGCTATGGTAACTAATTGGCCTTGCACAGAAAAAAACCCACTAATGACTACTTTCCATAAAATGCTTTTAAAGTGTTTCAAAATGTCACAAAGAGTATTTTCTTAATTCTTTATGATTTACATTGTTGGGAGTGGGCTTTACACATGCAGTAAATATCAGTGCTATATACAATTAAAACTATTGTCATATTGTTACAAATGTATATATGACATGCAGCATTTTGGAGTAAAACTATTCACTGGTATATAACCATATGTGTTATCCCTCTCTCTGCCTCTGAAACACCTGGTCCTGCTTCCTTTAATTAGATTTAGGTCAGACTCCTCTGGGCGTTTGCTTTATTAATGCTGAGAAACACCAAACACAAAATGTTCTCAATTAAAATGAAGATGAATGGCAGAGTTCAGCCTCCTGCCGAGCCTCTCCACCAGAATTACTGCCGTGCAGACGCACCATTAAACTCCATCTCTCTGTCTGTCTCTCAAGCACACACACACACACACTCTTTTTCTATCACTTTCTCCCTCTCTTTATCTTACACACACAAACACACACACATCCTCTCTCTAACACTCTCCTGTTTTTCAGTGTTGGACGGCAAGGAAAAAACATGAAGCGGTAGACAGCAATCTAAAAATAAGCCATTTTCACACTAGACACCAATCACATTCTGCTTTCTAAACCCTTCCCATAATCAGAAGCAGTTACTTAGCCATTCTTAATTAAAAATGTAAATATGACACAAAGCGGCATGGTAATGCAACAGGTAATGTCTGTCACACAGCTCCAGGGTCCTGGGGTTGTGGGTTTGAACCAAACGACAGGTGACAGGTGCCTGTGAGGAGTTTGGTGTGTTCTCCCCATGTCCAAATGGGTTTCCTCCGGGTGCTCTGGTTTTGTCCCACTATCTGAAAACACACCTAGCGCTTTTCCACCAAAGGACTCTGGCTCTAGAACCGGTTCCGTTCCTGATTCTTGGTACCTTGGTTCTTTCCAATGAACCGGCCCACGTTTCTACACGTTTAGAGGGGAACCAAGAATACGCCATTATCAGGAGGCATCACTGTGGCTGAATAAAGCGCCAGAGCCAAAGATAAACTGTTACAGTCATGACGGGGTCATTGTTTATTCTTTGTTTACCGTGGAGTCATATTGCTGAGTTCAGAGCCGTCCTGTTGAGCTTGTGAACAGCGAAGAAACGTAACAGCTGCAGCTCTGACCAACGCGCCTAAAAGTACCAGAAAGATGAATTCATTTACGATGCTCTGGGACAATGATTTCCATAGTAGCTATAGCAGGGGGGATGCAGCCAGGCAGATTATTACATATAGATTTCATGTGCCTTGTAAAACGTTCACTATAAAAGTGATTTGTCCAATAAGATGCAGTGATATATGAATTATAATGTGTAAAATAAATTCAAGCGGCATCTAGAAATAAAGGATGTACTCACGTGTGTCAGAGTTTGTGTGTGTGAGAGAGGTCTAAGATATTTTTATCTACAAAAGGGGGGCACTGAGGCAGGTTTGGGAGCTAGTGCTCCAGAAAGGTCTGTAAATCCTTGTTTTTTTTTTATATTGTATATACTTTCCCCTCTTTTCTTACGTGAATTATTATTGTCTATTTAATTTAACCAGGAATACCATCTGAATAACTCGGACAAACAAAACAATAATTGTTGACGCACCCTATGGACAAATGTTTGTGGACATTCAGCCATGAGAGCATTATTAAGACTTATTAGTAAATGATTAGTTTTTGATGTCAAGTACAAAGGTATTGAATGATGCTCCATCACTTCAGAACTCACAGCCAATGCTTAGCACTGAGCATGGCAAACACGATGTTGCTTACAGCTGTTTCAGAGAATTCCATTTTATTTCAGGCTTTTCTATTGTGTGTGGGGTCTGTTTTCACAGTGGGTGCACCTTAAAGTAGCTGAGTTCACTAAAAGTAAAGGGTGTCTATAAATGTTTGGGCCTCTCTGTCTGTTGATAATAGACGGTGAATGTAATAGACCATCCAGAATATATTAGATCCAACTTTGCTGCAGAAACACAGAGCCATGCAGAGAAAGATTTATATCAGCAGCACTGGTGCCTTGAGGGAAAGTATCTGCTTCTGTAATAATAGCCCAAACACAACTAATAATGCTCTTCTAATGTGGACAGACGAGAGCTGGGCAAAGCAGGGATACAAACAAACAAACAAAAGGTGAATTGTGTGTGTTGACTGCTCCTCGTAGGTGTAGGAGCCTCTCCGTTGGAGATTTCTAACCTCTCGGCTGAATTAATTTTCACATTCAATAGGACAAGTGCATTAATAAGTCCCACCGACCCTCGAAACCGCTATTAAAGGGCAGGGCAATGAAATGAACATCCACTTATCTGTGAATATAGAAACAGTTTGACGCATTACATTTTCAGTTATCCAATTTAAAAAAAGATCCTCTCCCTCACTCCCTTCTCTGGAATCATAAATACACTGAATGTCCATATGTTTATAGACACCTAAGTTGTGTTACTGTAAGGTGCTCCCACTGATGTTTAAATGTGCAAAAAATATCTTCTGGAATGAGACACACCCAACCAGCTGCACAGAAGCCTAAGAGTGGGCTAGTGGTGTATAGCTTTGCGCTGTGGAACTTGGAGTGATGGATCTCCAACATCTAACATTTTTGTAATGAGTGGGAGTGGAATATGCAATCCAGAACTAATCATCCAACATCAGCATCTGACCTCTCTAATGTTATCAAGGATGAATACCATCAGATCTTGACAGAAATGTCCCAAGGTCTAGTCTAAAACCTACCCAAGGGAGTAGAATCTGCTACAGCAGTAATGGAGGACAAGCTACTTATTGATATCCTTTGTTTCATAAGAAATTATAAGCAATGATAAACTTTAAACCTGTTTGTAAACAAAGTCAACTGCCTATGCACTAGTGTGATGCCAAGTTTTTTTTGTTTTTTTTTTAATCAATCGAAAACTGGAGTAGTTTGTTCCACCTCCAGCACTGAATTCAGCTCTGGTTTCCTCCCACGGTCCAAAAACACACATTGGTAGGTGGACTGAAGACTCAAAAGTGTCCGTATGTGTGAGTGTGTGTGAGTGACTGTGTTTGTCATCCTGTGAAGGACTGGCGCCCCCTCCAGGTTGTGTTCCTGCCTTGCACCCAATTATTCCTGCTCCAGACCAACTGCGACCCTGAACCGGATAAGCACTTACAGACAATGAATGAATGAATGAATGAATGATGAAATTGACAGGCAATTTTATCAACATAATTACAGTCATAAATTAATTTTTTTTTTTCAAAACAACCGTTTGTGCAAAAAGAAAATAAAAAACATTTTTTAATTGTATTTATAATCACCCTATCATTGCTGTCAAAAGAAAAACACATCTCCAAAACAATAACTATACAGGATAAGGAAAAAACCTTCTTAATTTCCAATGGAGACAATGTAAAAAGATTTTTTCCAAGGTAATTTTGGAGCATTTCAATTGGTCCATTCATAATGAAATTGTCACACAATGTGAAAGAAAGTGTTCAAATGATGTGGTAAATTAAAATCTATAAAACTGAAGATACATGTTATTTTCTGGACAGTGATGCTATACAGATTTAGAAAGGCTCAAGTGTGAAATTATAAGTAATTATGTGGTGTGTTTGTGTGTGTGTGTGTGTTTGTGAGTGTGTGAAATTATTTACTCCAGTGACATTTGACAAGTGTGTGAGTAAACACACCCAGTGGACTCCATGCCCCAAGGGGAACAAAACAATCTCCAGAAATCAATAACAGATTTTTGCACAACTTGAATTCTGAAATGTCCTGCCAAGCCTGTCTTTTTATCCAAGATCAATGCACCCAACACTGAGTTTACAGAACACCGACACACAATTTAGGCACATTACCTACCTAGCTAGCTACACTGTGAGACAATGCTTAACCTCCACATGGACACTATGAACAGTATTGTTTTTTTGTTCATTTAATTGGATTGAATAAAGTTAAACTTCTAAGGACTGGCGTCCCCTCCAGGGTGTGTTCCCGCCTTGCGCTCGATGATTCCAGGTGGGCTCTGGACCCCCCGCGACCCTAAATTGGATAAGCGGTTGCAGATAATGGATGGATGGAAAGTTAAACTTCTAGTTATCACATTCGGAAAAACAAACTGAATAATGGATATTAGCTGGCATGAAAAATTGGACAGTCAAGGTATGTCTCAATTCCTGAATGCAATAAATAATAATTGCCATTTTTTGTAGTAATACATTTCTGAGAAGTTTTATTGAACTGTATTAATTAAACAAACAAATATTCTCTGCTCTTTCTCTTTTCTCTGACTTACTCTCCTCACAGAAGTTGTACCACACAAATAACAGTATTTTTTTTAAATAAATGGATCATTGAGGCCAGTGGAAAATTGAAAGGCTGTATTAGTAATCACATATCTTTCTGAGGTGAACAGAGTTCAATAGAACTCTCCCATAAACAATATTTTAGAAAAATAACCGCCAATACGTTCTGCTTCAGCTTTAATTGCTGTGCATTTACCTGAGACCAGTGTTGTTTAACACCGCAGATAAACGAGACATAAACCCTACATTTCTCTACCATTTAATAAACTGCTTGTTGCTCCTTCCATAAAATGTTCCTTCTTAACATTTGTATTGTTAATTATTTGACTTTATTTGTTAATTATTTGAACACATTCAGCAGTTGGGTGAGACCAAGAACTTGCATGCAATTGGCAAAATTCTTATTTATTTGTTTCTTCCTTCCTTGCTTGCTGAGGATCAGTGGTGTTTGGTTAGCCATCATAGCATCATAACAGCAAAAGTGTGTTCTAATGGGTGCTGAAGATGCTATGATATAGTGGTTGAACATTTCTGTGGCTGAAGAAGTCATTAAACGTAGAATTTTATATTGAATTTGGAGAATCAACTGGCTATATTTGTTGTGTTCAAATAGAACTGAAGACCATTGTTATATTTGAGAGTAAGCTAGCGCATTGTTTGCATATACAAAATGCCCATGTACATTACCTTTTCTCTCCTCAGTGCATATGTTTCTGCCTTGAAGTAGTGAATCTTACTGAATCTTGTGATTGAACAGCTGCAGATACAGATGTGCAGGTGTCACATCAGCAGTTTGAAAGAGCAGCTTTTTTATTTCCATATTGCATATTAATGAGGGACTAATTTGAGGAGGTGAATGAGTCTGACCTTTCCCACGATGCTAGCGCAGCCGAGAGGTCCACACTGAGGGCATGCACATTGATTATGATGAAGATGCTCCACACACACACACACACACACACAAAACCATCACGCATGCAAAATCCTAAAAACATGGTTAAAAAAAAATTCATAATGGCTGAGATGTAAACAATGTCATTCAGGGTGGTTTGACATAATGTTGTGTATTTTTTTAGAGTACCGGGAACCACACCTTAAATTCTGCACTTTTACATTTCTGTGGAATTCCCCTTCAAGTGTGTAATTCACAAAAAAAAATTGACCACATGCACAATGTATCTCATTCTCATTCTCTCTCTCACACCACACACACACACAAGTATTTAAGGCCATTAAATTTGATTAATTTTGTTAAGACTTACCCTTAATCATATCTATAACTTCTACTATCCTATCCCTAACATATAACACACCCTTAAATTATATCATAGTTACACAAAATTTTAGTATTTATTTGGTGAAGAACAGTCTGTGGTCATGGAAGAGAAATCCCACATGTGAGTGTAACAGGTTTTAGTCTCCACATTGTCACATATACCCCCACACACACACAGAGAGAGAGAGAGAGAGAGAGAGAGAGTAGCAGATAACAGTGGGTCGGTCTAATCTGCACATCAGCAGGTAATTTTCTCCTTGATGGAACTTGGGGATGAGGTGAGTCGTGCTTTAAGCTGTAAACCCTCATAAACAGCAACTTTCTTCTGCCCAAGGTTTGGGAAAGCAAGAACAACCTTCCCTATGAGACATTAGCCAGCACTTACCCGGATACACCACAATATTACAACACTTTATAAGCAGAGAGAGATATCGGTGTTAGCCTCAGGGAACTAACTGGGATTTAGATAGAGCAGCCACAATGTGTTCTCATGCAGAGAGAAGATAGCAGCAGAGGTGTTTTTGCTGGAGTTAGAAAACCCACACACACTGGAGGAGGATCAATGATTGCTTTACTGGAAAGATCCACTGTATGGCCAAATGTTTGTCATCCAACATTTTTACTGAAATTAAGGGTATTGAGGTTTTTATTCCTTTGCTGTGGGACCAGCTTCTACCTTTTAGAAGAGATTTACACCAGATGTGGATTTGACTGCATTCACCAATAGGGGTATTAGTGAGGTCAGTTAAAAATTTTGGATAATTAATTCTGGTTCACAAACTTGACATACTGTATAATACTGGATGTATCCTTATCACCCCTGAAAATGCAGATCAACTGCTCCACGGCATAGTCCCTGAGGGATTTATGCCCCTCTATCCCAGGTTTAGCATACCACATAGTGACCCTACACTCCATAGCTGCTCCAGAGCATCCACTACTCAAACTCTCAGAGTAAAGTTCGCCAGAGCAACCCTGGTACCCCATACTCACAGAGCACCTCCCACAGAATCTTGGGGAAAACAGTCATACACCTTCTCCAAACCCACAAAGCATGTGTAGAGTGGAGTAGCAAAATCCCACGCCCCCTAAATCATCAGTGAAAAAGTAAAAAGTTGGCCCATAGTTCCTCCATAGGGAGGCTGAGAAGTGTGATGCCACGCTTTACTCCGGTCCCCTGAGAAGTGTGATGCCATAATTGACACATTTTCTCCGGTCCCCTTATTTAACAATAAGAACCAACACCCCCATTTGCCAATCCAAAGGCACCTTTCCTGACGTCCATGCAATATTGTCAAGTCATGTCATCCAAGACAGCCCAATAGTATTGAGTGCCTTCAGTAACTCTGAACAAATCTCATCCACTCCTGGGGCTTTGCCACTGCGAAGTTTTTCACCACCTCAATGACTTCAGCCAAGTAAATGGAATCTGACACCCATGACACTTCTAGTCCGGTACCCATCTGCAGAATCTGAAGTTCCCTGAGCCAGCCAAGCCCGAAAAGCCTCCTTCTTCTGCTTTACAGCTTCCCTCACACCTGGTGTCCACCAACGCGTTCTTGGGTTGCCACCATAACACAGACACAGACAAGCTTCTGACCACAGCTATGTGCAGCTGCTTCCACAATGGAAATCCGGAACAGGGTCCATTCCGACTACATTCCCCCTACCTCCTCCGGAACATGTGAGAAGTTCTCTAGGAGGTGAGAGTTGAAATCCATCCGGACAGTGTCCTCTGCCAGCTTCTCCCAACACACCCTCAATACACATTTGGGCTTACCAGGTCCAGGTTCCCCGCCATCGGATCCAACTCACCACCAGATGGTACTTGGTTGACAGCTCAGCCCCTCTCTTTACCCGAGTGTGTCCAAAACATGTGGCCTTAAATCAGAAGACATGATCACAAAGTCGATCATTGACCTTTGGCCCAAGGTGCTCTGGTACAAAGTACACTTATGAGCAACCTTATGTTCAAACATGGTGTTCATTATGGGCAAACTATGACTAGCACAGAAGTCCGACAACATCACACCACTCAGGTTCAGATCAGGCAGACCATTCCTCCTACCCAGACTTCCCAGTCATTGCCAGTGCGAGCATTGAAGTCCCCCAGCAAAACAATAGAGTCAGCGCATGGAATCCTTTCTAGAACTCCACTCACTACCTCCAAGAAGGCAGAATACTCTGAGCTGCTGTTCGGTGCATATGCACACACACCAGTCAAAGTTTTTCTCTCTGCAAGCTGAAGTCGCATTGAGGCAACCCTCTCGTTTACTGGAACAAACTCCAGCTGTACAATTTATGAAGTTATGTGGTTGTATATTGTTCTCTTGTCGCGTCATATGACATTTCGGTTTGGTTGCATTTTGCTTGAGAAATCTGGACTCAAACCGTATTTAAAGCTGAGAGAAACAGCAGGGGAGATAAGAGGTATATATCACCCAAATGAAAAAAGGTTTACGTGATATTACCAAGACTGCTCTTCTAAGCCTTCCATAGAGCCCAGGGAGCCAGAAGTGTATTATATTAGCATTTCTCTGCAGCCTTTAACAGCAGAGGGGATTATTGAGTTGGGAAGGACACGAATAACAAATCAACGCTGCCCCCGCAAATAATAACAAAGTGTGCCGGGTCCCTGCTTGCTCATGACAGTGAACTAATGAGGTTTATGCCTTGAAAAATCCAAATATTTTGGTGTGTACCCTCTCATCACTCACCGCCAAAAAGAGCACAAAGACAGAATTTGATTAAATTATGCGTCCAATTACATCCAGGTCTTTTGTTTTGTCTTTTGATGAAGACAATTGCTTCTAATGACACCAGTATATATTTGGAGTCTTCATTGGCAGCAGTGTCATTTTTTATTTCACCATCTTAGGGTCGACTTTCCCCTGCTACATTACTTCTTCCTTTCACCAAGAAGATGAGGCAAAACTGTGAAATAATGAGTGTGCTTGCACACACAAACAAACACACCCCCACACACACTTTCTCATCACCACCAATCCAATTACTCAAAAGCCACTTAAGATGCAATGACAAAGCCACCCTTTTCTTACAAAGAAATCTTCACTATGTAAATGCTGCACAGGATCAGCAGACATGGTTGTCAGCATGTTTTTCTGGCTATATTCAGAATTCAGTTTGGGGTCTGGAGGGTCAAAACACCAAGAGCATTCTAAAAGCAAAGACTTTAAGGAGATCACATATGTCTTAAGAAGAACAAAATAATATTGCCTGTCTACTCTTCTGTGATAAGTCCCAGTGACCCTATTCCAGGCAGGATGAATAATTTCCTTATCCCGCTACTCTTAAGCTGAATTAGTGGAATGAGTCTTCCTTTGCAGTTTACATTTGCTGTAATGGGGCAAAAACTATGTAAACACAAAATATTATGAATTTTTGTCTGGTAACATAATAATAACTATTATAAATAAATAAATAAATAATTAAATATGCCCAATACCGACTCAAGTATGTCCTCAGCTGTTATGAGTAAAAATTAGACAAACATTAAATATTCTATTTTTAAATGGAAATTACTGTTTGCAGTGGCACCTTTTAAAATGGAATGAGGTTCCATTCAGTTATGAGAACTTAATATAGAACTAATCACTTTCCAACAATTAGCTGACATATATTTGAAATATGATAGAATATCAGCACCATTGGGTCTGTGGGATGAAACATGAACTGCTACAAACTTTAATTTGGACCAGAGTGTTGTGTTTAGAAGTGTGGTTATGATGTATTTTTTCTGTACTAAAAATGTTTTGTTTGTCTTTGACACAAATCAAATTACATGTGCACACCCAATGTCTTAAAACCAAACTAAACGCTGTTTTTAGTAACAAATCTAGCCAGACAAATAAAAACCCTCACTTCTAGACGCTTCTTTGAAAGAGGAGTGGACACTGAAAGCAGCGGACAAACTAACATGCTTGGTCTTGTTGTGTTCTGTTTGCTGTGATTACTCTTCTCTCATGCTTCTAACATTGTGTCTGAAACCCTTTTTGTAGTAGCGTCTAAAAACAAAGTGGACAATTTTCAGTGCACTCAAACAATCCCACAATGCACAAAATGTAGTGTACAACCCATGTACACTAAAAGATATCATATTAAGATATATATTACCCATACTCCACTGCGTTGTTTGGTAAAAACCCACATGATGTAGTGTCCGAAATCATTCACCATCCTTGTGAATTCAGTTCCCTATAACAGTGAATAATATAGGGAATAGTGAATAGGGAGCCATCTCTGACACAGGGTCAGTGTCACGTGTCTTGATTAGTTCCCAGGTGTATCTTGTCTGTGGTGTGTTTTTATAGTCTGTGGGTCATTTGTCTGCTGTCAGTACTTCATGTTTCTGTTTCAAGGTCTCTCTGTATTTGCATCTCTCTCTTATATCTTGTCTTTGTGTCTTTATTTCATTAAATTATTTCCTGCAGTTACCTCCTGTTCCTTGTCCCTCGCCCCAACCCTAACGTGACAGAAACACTAGACAAGGCTAAACACTAAACAGAAAACCAAACACAATAGAACACATCAAGATCAAACATATTACACAAACAGAGGGGGGCATGGCACATGTTATGCTCTGATATTTAATTGCTGAATATGAACTACTACTTACATTTCCAACATTTATCACCTTAAGTGCAGGCAACTAACTTCACTGCAATGTTTTGTGTTTTATTTTATGTGCTCTAAGGAAAGAAATGGTCACTGTAAATTTATTTAAGAATGAATAAAATTTTATTTATATGATACTAATGTAATCCATTTATTTACCACTGCATTTTGAATACTGTTTACATTGAAACTGTATAGGAATACATTTACTTATAATTTGAATTCTAAATACACAATATTATTCTGATACTGACCATCACAGCTCACAGGGGTGATTACTTGGTCTTGGATCACTTTCATTAATTGAACAGATGATTTGGCAATGTTGGCCTTATACCACAAATTATTTAAATATGCAGCTTAAGATATTATCCAGGAAAAGATTTATATTACAGTGTCTAACTGACTATAGTGTTACAGCGTTCACCCTTAGTGAAATTGTGCAGTTCCTAATGTTACACCTTTGTTCTTAGTTTGTTTTCCTTGTTGATATGGTCTACTTGTTTCACATCGGTAAACTTCGCCACCTAAGGTTGAAGTTATTTTAAGCTTATGTAATATTTTATAAACATCCTTTTAAACCTCAATAAACAGGATTGGATATGCCTTATATCACTGATATATATTGTATATATATGTATCTGAGACTGAAAATAATCTGAAGAAATATACATATTAACAATCATCTTTGGTCAGAACATCTCTTCATCAACCCTCTTCAATATATTGCTCTTTTAGGGACTTTAAATCTTGTAAATTCTCCCAATTAAACTGTTCCAACATGTTTGGAATATCGTAATTGCTGTACATCAAAGTAATGATGTTTTGCTGTTTGCAAGAGACAAATTTGAAAACCTTCAGTGTTCCTCATTTAGATGGAAATGTGGAAAGGATTCCCATCAATAAAAACACACACACACACGAGAGAAGTTCTATTTGCATTCAATATGTGTTCTTCAACTGTGTCTCAGCTCAGTCTATTTACCAGAGAGGTATGTCAGAACTGCCTGCTTCAAAATGCTGAGAGAGAGCAGTTTATTAAAGAAATCATCTGCCCATTTTATCATCACCACTGCAAGTATAGGTGTCCTTTGTTGTTCTACAATTACATACTTTAGTCCATCTATTACTATGGGTAGTAATTCATTCTCAGTGCTGCAGTGAAAATGACATGATGGCAGTGTGTTAGCGTGTGATGTGCTGGTACGAGTGATTTAGGCACAGAAGTGCTGCTGGACAGACAGCCAGCACCACATCAGTGTCACTGCAAAGCTGAGAATGACCCACAACTAATAATACCAGCTCTGTGGTGGTGCTTTTGGTGTCCTAACCATTAAAGGATGGTGAAAAGGGGCTAGGTAAGTATGCAGAGCAACAGATGGACCACAATCTTTAATTATAGAATTTCAAAGTGCATCTCTATGGTAAGTGGAGATTATATAATAGCTGATATAAAAGAATAGACAACCCACATCTATTGATATACTGCAAAGATACAAATATAATACGTTTCACAAAAACATTTCATGAACAACTCAGATCAAACACTTCAGTTCAGGAAAACAGACTTGGGACGTTTTATAGCCTTCAGATTACTTATACATCAATTTAAACATGCCTCTACTCCAAAAAGCCTTTAATTTAACTATAATTAATTACCATAACAATACCATACAGCCTTAGGTAAAAAGTGTGTATTAAAAACACATTGTCTCACACATTGATTGTCTTGGTTTAAAATGTTGGATAGAGCACATTTAAGTAGTAAACAACTTGGTGAAAATATGCCCTTGACAAAAATATCCTCTGATGTCTGACTGTCCTGTCTAGTAAGTTGATATATTCACATCTCATCTGCCAAGTCAATGTCTGCAAAGACTACAATGAAAGTCAAAATCTGACATTGATCAACAGTATCAAATGCTAAATAAAGCAGACCTTCTAAAACTATGCCAGTAACACAGAAATGATATCTGGCAGTAGTCCTGGGAAAAGGTTTAGAATCTGTTCTTGGGACGACACATGTTGTAGAGGCTTTTCATTGTGTTGGGTACCAGCCAGCTTGCAGATATTTAGTGAAAAATTGAGCCAGCACTGGAGTAAATTCCTCACAGGATTGCTTCAGAATCCAAGACCTGCTGCCTTTCTTTTTCTCAGGAAGCAAAATGCAGCTTCATTTGACCAGTCCTGAAATCCAGGATACTGTAGTTTGACTGTTTGTTCTCAGTTTGTTCTGCAAACTGTCTGGAACAGTAGGGCTTAACCAAACAGCTACTTAACTGTCCTGTTCCAGATGCTTGAATCTCCTGACTTTCACATTTTTTGCTGTCTTGCTTCATAGACCAGAGTTAACACACTTAAATTATAACACTTACCTGTTGTCTCTCACTGATGGAATTCTTGATCCAAGGATTGTCAAGATAGACAAAGATGAAAGAGATGGTGGCAGACTGACAGGTTAAAAGTGATAAGAGAAAGAGTGTTTGTATTATAAAAGCTTGATAACCACTAAATCCTGCTCTGGAATTTACTTCTCTTTGTAAGCAACACAACCATGATATTGGTTGAAATTTGTGCAAACCAGACAAGGTATGGTCTGCTCTCTGCTCATTGGCTAAAGACCTGTTAGTATTTTACATTTTTCTAAGAAGAACGATCATTTGTGCTGTTTCCTCAATCAAAAAAACAAAGTAAGAAAAACAAAGGAAACTCCTTTTGAAAATGGCTGGTCAGTTCTGCTCTATAAGCTAAAATGGGAAAAATAAAATGCTCCTGAATTACTGTCTTGCCTTTGCCATGGGCTCCGATTCTGAATAAGTATTTGTTGTTCTTATGTTAATGTTACATTACACTAGTAGCATGTTTTATTTATAAAACTTTACGGAACTTTTAGTTTGATGTTTGTTGCCCTTTATTTGCTGAGGATTGATGCCAGCTCTTAGTCCCCAACTGACAGCACAGTCTGATGTCTCACTCATTCTGCAAGACTCAAACAAAACACAGATATTCTTCTTCTTTTTCAAAGGGTAGGTTATGAGGATTGAGCTTTTACATGGTCACTGTGCTGCTCCCATTAGATGTACAGGACATAGCTGATGTACAGCTCAGCAGGCCAGCTACTCACATCTATTAGATACATTGACCTGCACTGACCCCTGTCCAACACAAACTGCCACTAACCAAAACTCCTCAGCCCTAGAGTTCCTTTCATTACAGAGGTAGACTAGTTAGTAGAATCCAATGAATGAGAGAGAGAAAGGGAGAGATAGAGAGAGCGAAATAGGCAGGAAGAGAAAGACAATGGACTTTCTCACTCAGATGAACTTATTTGATGAAGGCACAGTGGAATGGCTCTCAGTTATTGAGCAACAGATTAGAGAGGAGGGAGGAAAATCAGGAATGAAATTAAAGTTAGTCCCAGGGGAGAAGAGCGGAGAGAGAGAGAGAGAGAGAGAGAGAGAAAATGGGGAGGCAGAATGACAAGGGGAGAGATTATGAAGAATTAGAGATAAACCAGGATGTATATATTTCAGACTGCAGTGTATGAAATTGATGCAGATTAAGAATATAATCAGAATATGATATAAATCTACAGCTCAGATATTGGTACTGACCAGTTACTATTATTTCCATGTAATATGATTATAAATGGGAAACAAGACAAATGTATTTTCATGGTATTTCCAGTTTTCAAAACAATATCAAATTCAAAATTACTTTGAGATCTAATTGCAGTCCTCAGTGTAATATACTTGTTTTGTTTGTAAAAAATAATGTATGTGTAGATTTATTATGTACTTATGATTCAGCACCTGAGCCAATCATCAAGCTGTGTGTGTGTGTGTGTGTGTGTGTGTGTTGCATACAGGCCTGAGAATTATTCTACATGATCCAGAACATTCTTCACACAAACACACACCAGATCAGATGACAAGAAACAGGGAAACAAAGCAAAATCAAACAAAGAAGGAGTCCGAGCCTCAGAGGTGATGGAGAAAATGTGATTATATATTGAGAGAAAAGTGAGATTAAAATTCCGCATCTGAGAAAACAGAGAAATAGTAACCATAAGTAACAAGCTGCCCCCAATCTACCTCAATACACACAACAATCCACAGGACGAGGCTCTTTTATCTGTGAGGGATATTGAGAATTTGAGGTGTTATTGGCCATTAGGACATCACCAAGAGCCTGGCACTGATGAAATGGAAATCAATGCAGATTGTCAGTGGGGATCGCAGGCAGCCGGAGGAGGACAGACCAAATAAAGCTAATCTCCTCATATCCGCCCCAAAGTTGCTAATGCCATCCAAGGAGATTTGGAAGTGTGATTACAACTAGCAGTAGGGAAAGCAATGATAAGGGAAGAAGAGTAAAGAGCAGGAAAACAAATAAGCAAGGACAGCTTGATTGGAAGACCCACATTAGAAGATAAAAGGCCATAAAGGAGCAGTATAGAGAAGGGAGACGCTAATGAAATATAATTCTGAGATTCATAACTGTTCCCCAACATAATAGACCCCTGACATTTAGCAGTATCTTACAACAAGTAAATAGACTATATTGGTCTCATTTAGTCTAAGCTGTTTTTCCCAGTGTGTAAAGTAAAAACATTTGCACCCTGTGGTAAACAAAAAGGTTCTAAAGCAATAAAAACACTGTATAGCAATAAAAACTGTGTATTTAATAATATGTTTTTATGTATTTTTTTGCTATTTGTACTTTATTGTTTGTTTAATATAATTTTCAGAAGATTGAAATAACAGAAAATCCTTGACAACAGAAAAATACACTGTGGAGCAATTGTGTATATGAACATAAATCACTTTGTGCAATGCCAACCCTGGGATAGAGTAATGTAAATGCCCCAGTTGTCTGGAGTGATGAAAAGCTCTCCTACCTGAACTGTGTTAGCCAAAATATTACTTTTTTTTTTTAACTATCCCTCCTTTGTAGGCTTAAGAATAAAAAATGGGGTGTAAACAAATTATTTATTCAAAAGGTGATATATAAATAAACAGCTGCAGCACTTAAGGCGGAATAGAAGATAAACGAAGCAAACTTAGCTGTTTATTCAAAAGCTTGCAGCTTTAACGTTAATGTTAAATGATGCAGTAGTTTTGTCCAGGCACCTGTAAATGCTTCATTGTTTAAGGTGTAACAAAACGTCAGATGCTTGTGTTAGTGATTGTGTGAATATCGCGGCAGTATTTAAGGTGGAACTGAAACTGCGAAGAACTCAGATTAGCACTTGAAAATAACCACGTCATTTTTTAAGGTGGAATGGAATAGTAAGGAATTTTAGTGTACTAGTGCGTTTAGGGACGTTTAAACCAGCGGTTCTCAGACATTTTAAAGACCAGGCCCTTGTCTGACCAGTGTCAATTTTGCTGGATATCTCCACAAAAACCGCCCGTAGTTGCCCGTAGCCTCTATGAATGTGACACTGTTCTAAGGATTGACAACCCGCCAAATCAGCGCGGACGACTGTGAATTGTGATTGGCTGGCAGACATGTATTTTTACACCGTTTTTTAATTATTATAAATATTTTTAAAATAATAATTATTTTTTAAATCATGGACCACGTTTTAAATTATAAGTTAATGATAAATGGACATAACTGAAAATTATAAAAAGAGATACATCCTCTAGTGCCTTATCTACAGCCACCATTGTGTCCCCTTGCTGCCCCCAGTTTGAGAACAGCTGGTTTAAACCAGTACTAAACAGTATAAAAACATCAGTATATGTTCACTTTTCACTTTTGTGCTTCAAAGTTTGGTTCATGATAATGTGCCTTTTAAGGTTGTGGAAAGCGGCTGCACAGTGCACGGCAACTCAAAATATATGTTTGAAGACTATTATTTATTAACAATCCAACCTCAGGAAGAACAGTCACAGGTTTACTTGACTGCTGTTCCCGCAGCTCAGTCTCGTGGAGATTTTTTTCTTTTTCCCACTTTTCATATCCTGAAGGTTAGTTTTGCTTCATCTTCTGGTGATAAATTAACTCTCCCTAACTTGACGAGAGTGGGCCTTTGTTCATTTGCGTGCATAATGAGCGTATAGGGCAGTCCAGCTCTTCAGTAATGACCGTGTATTGTGTGGGTACAATTAAGGTGGAAAGAAGCACCACCCCTGAATGGAAAAAAAATCACATGGAATATGATTTACCTGGTCAAACTGAAACACTGAATCATTTATTCAGATATCAATTTTGAAACGGATGTAAACCGCTTACAAATATTCTGATTGAAACAAGTTCAATTTCATATGGTTCTTTGCCATTCATGGTTCAAAAATTGGATTTGAACTGCTTCTCTGAACAAGGCCATAGATTTACAGAACCTGTGCTAATGGCAACATGTCCTCAGAGGTTAGTTACCTGACATTTTTTTCAGTTCCCAAGCGCATTATAAGCTCCAGATGACTGACATGTGATACATGTATCTTAGTGATAGAGGAGATATAATCAAAATCCCACTTTACTGAGCTGTAGGCACCTTTAAAAAATACGACAGGAGCTACAAAGAACTTTAGCCATGAAAGACTCTTAGGGTAAGCTAATGCATCAGCCCTGCTAGTATCACTAATTTATCTCCAGCTTAGCTGAAATGACATAGAGAGAGAGAGAGAGAGAGAGAGAGAGAGAGAGAGAGAGAGAGAGAGAGAGAGAGAGAGAGAGAAATGTGTGATGGAAGCAGTGACAGCTCGGGCACAATATCCATCCCACAGCAATTTACACAGCAAAGCTGCTGCCTTGCTTTGGTTTGATCCAGTCTGCAGATTATTCAGAGCCTCACTCGCATCGTCAGTCTGAACGACAAAAGAAATCCACTGAGTAATGGATTTAGACTAAGAACAAAAGAGAGAATCTGATACAGAGGCCATCTTGTTGCAAAATAACTCCTACTTTTTCCTTTATATTCAAGTATATGTAACAGTGGTTAAAAATATGCTTGCTTGCTATTCAAAGTTCGAATCTGCATAGGGAGATTAGAGGCTGAAAATGACTGAAAAGGATTACTGATGTTAAATTAACGTTGCGTAAATTATCTGTGATCATTACAGAAATTGCCCATTTCAATATAATGATCAATATGCCCCTCAGCCCATCACAGCAAAGGAAAAACATCTCTTCTTAGTCCAAAATGTTTTAAAAGTAAACTGTATTAGTGTTAAATTAGAATAATTTCTCAGTTTCTCCATTTTAATGGACATAAACAATCAGCAGACTAATACATACCAAATGGATTCTAAATTGCAACTATAATGTGCTCAGATATAAGGTGTCTAACATTATATTAGAGCAGCATGGTGGTACAGCAGGTAGTGTGGCAGTCACAACTCCAGGGACCTAGAGGTTGTGGGTTCAAGTCACGCGGGCGACTGTCTGTGAGGAGTTTGGTGTGTTCTCCCTGTGTGAGAGGGAGGCACCCTAAGACCCTCTATTGACCAGTCACACAAATCTGGGTTAAAAGCAATTTATATAGGGTGACCAGACGTCCTCTTTTAGCCGGACATGTTCTCTTTTTTAGACTTAAAAAAATGTCCGGGCGGAATTCCACAATTTTTTTTTTTCTAGAGCTTACATAGAATTTCGAGAAGTGTTTCGTTCACAAACTAGTCCCTCCCTCCCCTACTCTGTTTGGTTCACTTGAGTGAGAAGGGGGCGTGGTGAAGTAGCCTAAAATCTTCTGATTGGACGGTCTGACTGTAGAGCTACCGTTATTGATAATCTTCTCTGTAAACCTTTAATTGGTCAGTCTGCTCAGGCAATGCTCATGTACCTACCCTCATCTCGAGCAGCTATGCCGAAACATAAATGTTAATTTTTGGATGAATTAAAAAAGAAATTCCCATGTTTTCCCATGTGTAGCAAATAAAGGTGTAAAGGACCTAAAAGCAAACATAGGGTCAGCTAAGCATACAACGGCAGCGAGGGGTGAGAACTCATCACCTCCCCGCTCCCCATCTCAGATCTGGTCATCCTAATTTATATAGTCAGGCATTTAGTAATTTGATTCCCATTAGTTAAAAGATACAGATCTAGGGGTTCGAGGACATGTAGAATTGTGGTAATCTGAGATGATCAAGGTAACTTACATTGATGTTTAGCCAGAGGGTTGCTCGTATCTCTGGGAGACCTCATGTCTGTGCTGCCTCTTTACCTGTCTGCTCTTAGTTACACTGTTCTAATGAGGTCTGCTGGAGCTACAAAACACACTCTAATTACTCTTATAATGTTCAGTCACTCTGAATTAAATATCAGACCCAACTCTCTGCATGTGCCTCTCCTCAACAGAACAACTGCACATCCTGTCTGGGCTAATTCTGGGGAAAGATTGTCTGAGTGTGTGTGTGATTTCCTGCTCATGAAACACCACACAGCTATTAACACACGTAGAAATTAACAGACCACTGCACACTCATTATATCTTTATAATTCTTCATTTGCCTTTTTGTTTTATTCTAATGTTGACCAGAGGAGGACGGGTTCGCCTTTGAGTCGTGTTTGCTCTAAAGGTTTTCCCTCAGGGAGCCAGGGCATGGGATTCTGCAAAGCAGCTTTGTGACAATGTCAGTTGTAAAGTAAAAAAAAATGAAATTACATTAAATTAATTACAATCTCAGAACAAATCTGAAAAAAGTGAGAACAGCCCAGCCAACACACATCGAAAGGTTAAATGTTAGCCTCAAGTATGGATGCCCTCCAGGGTCAATGATGTAGGATCAATGTTAGTGCCACTATTTGGAACTATTTTAAAATATAAAGTAATAAAATCATTATAACCTTTGGGTGCATTTCTCTGATTCCTGGAAATGCATGAATATTCTCAAAAAATTGTTTAGTCTACTATGTACTAAAGGACTCTTTTTTTGCATTAGGAAACAGCATGTTTTCACAAAGATGGTAGCCTTCAAGTGAGTATCATTATCATATTCTAAGACTGAAGCAGAGCGACTCTGATACAGTGAGGAAAAACACACCTGCGTCTTCAGAGAGATACTGATAGAGGGAGCTGCCTGTTTTATTCTGGAGATGTACAGCACTTGACCCAAAGATTACCACAATCTGAGCATGGTAATGTTCTTTTTTCCAATCTCTATTGTAAAAATAATGGCACAGACCAGTCAGAAGTATACACAGGTTTACACAGGTGCTGGGTGTGGTTACCCAGAACAATCAAGCTGGTTGACCAACATACCTGTCGTCCAAAACATAACACATTCTGGTTTTGCTGTTAATGTCCTGGTCTTTTATAAGCAGAAGGGGCTGCAAAGACCACAAAGTTCTCTTACACTTGTCGTGTGAGGTGTGTGAAATCTATGTAGCATGATTCTTGCTGAAAAGACCAAAAATTACACATTTGGTTAACAGCTCAGGAATTATTTCATTTCTGAAACATATTGTTCAAATATTCTTGATATGGAAAAAATGTGTATTTCTATAAACATTAAAACCCCTTTTGTGTATTATGTTTCAATAAGATGCTGACCTTGAACAGTGCATCATTATTATAATCTAAGGCTTAGAAGCAGAGAAACTGTTACAGTGAAGAGACAAACACCTGTGGCTTCAAGCAGAAAGGTACTCTGATCATTTGATGTGTCTATTCAGAACCAGCTGGAATTGAACACTGGAAAACATTCATTATTCTGTTTCTATGTGTTTGTCCCTTTCATCTGCTATAAATACTGTTCAGTCTCGTTTGTGGGTCATGAGTCGGTGTAACAAATGATTGGTGCATCCAAAGAGGTGCCGTGAACGCTCACCTAGAGGACACATCAAATTTCTCTCTCAATCAGTGCTTTCTTTGTTGTGTTAATCATTCTCACAGCATAGGCAACAGACCCTCTCTCCACCATCTACACATTCATTCATTCATTCATTCACTGTCTGTAACTGCTTATCCAGTTCAGGGTCGCGGTGGGTCCGGTGAGATATATGACCATGAGGTCATATATTCTCCAGCATTTCATCTGAAATCAGTGGCTTTAAACCTTTAAGGCTTTAAGGTGTTGAATGTTTCCCTGAATATTAGATTGCATTCAGAAAGTGAAATCAAATGAAGCAAATTAATCAAATATTGATGTTGGATGCATATGCCATTCCAGCTCATACCAAAAGTATGCTAGTCTGCTTAGTTTGCATTTTCTAAAGCATTTTGTCTCAGAATAGACACAGTAGAGGCAATAATGTTATTGATAAGCACAAAAGGGCTGTTTCACATTTAAAATTTGAATTTTGCTATCTTTCTAGTGTGGTGGTGAGATTACATTTCAAATATATTGTCACTAAGTGCAAATGTATTGAATAATATTTTAATGATAAATATGAGGGTGGCACGGCAGGTAGTGTTGCAGTCACACAGCTCCAGGGACCTGGAGGTTGTGGGTTTGAGTCCCGCTCCGGGTGACTGTCTGTGAGGAGTTGGTGTGTTCTCCCTGTGTCCGCGTGGGTTTCCTCCGGGTGCTCCGGTTTCCTCCCACAGTCCAAAAACACACGTTGGTAGGTGGACCAGTGACTCAAAAGTGTCTGTGTGTGTGAGTGAATATGTGTGTGTTGCCCTGTGAAGGACTAGCGCCCCCTCCAGGGTGTATTCCTGCCTTGCGCCCAATGATTCCGGGTAGGCTCTGGACCCACCGTGACCCTGAACTGGATAAGGGGTTACAGATAATGAATAAATGAATGATTAATATGACACAGTTGTTGCATGATCAAATGAAACATGTTGATACAAATTGGTAAATATTTTTTAATTTACATAAAGATAATCATAAACCTTCAAATCTTACTGTAAATAGAATATCTATAGAAGCCTACCAAATAGCAAATGTAAATGGGGGTTTGAGCTCAGACTTGCATACATTAGTGGGAAAGTTAATTTCAAATCTAAGATTCCGTTGCCATTTTTCATATTAGGCTAAATTTTCATTTTGATACTGATAGACTTCTTGATGGGCATAGTGATCTTAAGCCCATAATCAGCTACAGTGGGTCAGTGTATTTTTATTATATTATTGAAATGTTTTAACCAAATCTTCTGGCAAAGTCTGGAATCCTGAAAATGTACCAAAATAGTGGTGAAGATAAAATGGGCAGCTGGTTTCTGTAATAAACTGATTCTGAAACTCTCTCTCTCTCTCTCTCTCTCTCTCTCTCTCTCTCTCTCTCTCTCTACTCAGCCATATCATAAACAAGCAAAGCAGATATTCAGAGGCTAAAAGCTAGAGGAATAATTGCAGGAGAAAAAAAAACCCAAAGGCTTTCTGCTATTTTTCTATTCTCCTTTTGCTTTGCTGCCTTTAAAGCCAGTAAAAGAGGCTGGTGTTATTTTCTGACTTTGATTATTGCCATTCACATGTCATTGCCAGTTTGACCAGACTGCTCATTTTGGTTTTGAGTGTTAAACTAAATGTTTTTCCCTTCTTTGTATTTATTTTCGTCTTTTTTCATGTTTGTGATTGTGGACAGCACATATTATGATGTCATTTTTTTTTGCTCTTCTATGGTTTTACTATTAATATTATTTATATTAATACATATTATATAAATATATATAAATTATTACATATTATATCATATTAATTAATAGCACGTTTATATGCATTTATAACGAGCGTTCAGAAGATTTATCTTGGTCATTTTTGCTCTGGTGGTTGTAAATATCTGCTGTTGGGGTTCGAGCGAAAGGAAAATAAATGTTTGAATAACAATCCATTGTAATACAGAGGAAAGGAAAACAAATATGTATTTGAGATTTGTAATGGGAACTTTAAAGTTTTACATTTGAATGTATGTAGTATGTAGTAATATTCTCTTTACAAATAAACTGAGCAAATGTGTACATTTGTGCACAAGTATAGCAGAAACCTTCCAAAATTATACTTAATAGAGGCGTTCAGCATATTTCACATCTGAACACAATTTGTGCCCATCTATGTATGTTAACTCATTTGGCAACATCAGTTCCCTGAAAACATTATTTTGAAAGACAAACACCTACTAAGATAAAGCAATTTTATTTAAATTTTCAATGTATTTCTGCTGTGACTTGGTCTAATCTATAGTGTAGAAACACAAGCATGAGCACACATCTGGAAAGTGCCCTCAACACAGTGGATGAAGGAATACATATATTTTATTTGATCACTAAACATTTTAAACAACTAGAAACTTTAGCCTCCTTGAATGCCTTTTCAT
This sequence comes from Hoplias malabaricus, assembly GCF_029633855.1. Lineage (NCBI taxonomy): Eukaryota > Metazoa > Chordata > Actinopteri > Characiformes > Erythrinidae > Hoplias > Hoplias malabaricus. The sequence goes on along the minus strand of NC_089815.1, from coordinate 20,101,539 downwards.
TAACAATAATGTTGACAAATTAATTATGTGGTACTATTGTGTATGCATTAGCCAGTGTGTGTGTGTGTGTGTGTGTGTGTGTACAATGTGGGTTCAGTTGTAGAGGGAAATGTTTTTATTTTAATAACTTTTAAAAATTGTTTATGTAAATCAAATAAGAATATCTGAGGTGCCTATTAACCAGCCTATGGGTGTTTAGAACAGCTCAAATATGAAAAAAGTGCAGTTTATTAAGTACAGATTAACGACAGTTTTTTGCAGGCTTGGATCACTACAATCTAAAAGCCATATAAAAGTAATTATAAAAGTCCAGAAGAAAATGTGAAGTCCAGAACTGTAACAGACACCAAGGCCAGTACAAGGGTCACCTCACTACACTGTGGAGTCCAGTTGATTTTGTCTACTCTAGCTCTCTCTCTGATTTAAGGGCATGAGTTACTGTTCGTCCTCCTGTAACCTTCAGAGTGTTTGATCCGCCACTGTAGCTTTGCTTTGAATGACTGCACAACCAGTCAAAGTAAAATGAAAGAACAGGGCATAGAGAAATCCCAGTGGAACTGCACATCAGTCAAAGAAGAGTGAAGCAGCCTTTTGCCCTATTCTCCTCTTTCTTGCTGTGATGTATGGTGTCTGTTTGAATGAAATGTTAAGAAAACCCAGCTTTTCCATTCACAGTAGGATGGTGGCTAAAGCACCTGTTGCTGACATGTGAGGTTTCTAATTACATGTGGAGACAGGGCCATGCTGGGGCTTTTCCGCATTGGTACGTGTGTGTGTGTGTGTGTGTGTGTGTGTGTGTGAGTGTGTAAGTGGGTTACCAGTGTTCATTGAAATGTCTAGAATACAGCCATGTTTTTCAGATCATCATGATCCTTCATAGATGAATTCTTATAAACAACTATTTCTTAATTATACCTGCAAAGCTTAAAAATGTACATAATCTGATATAATATAGTACTGTGGAAAATTCAGAGACCACCATTTCCAACCTAATAACTGCCATAGAATTTGCATCATCATAAAGCTAATTACTGGTGACTGATACAGCATTATTCATTCATTCATTCATTCATTGCCTATAAGCACTTATCCAGTTCTGGGTCCCGGTGGGTCCGGAGCAAGGCAGGGACACACCCTGGAGGGGGCGCCAGTCCTTCCGATGCAGCTTCAGTGAAAGTCTAGTCATATTTATTTTCTATAACTGATTTTTAGGGTCTCAGTGGGTCTGGAACATACCTGGAATCTTTGATGCAAGGCAGGATCACACCCTGGACAGGGTACCATTCAATCACAGGGCATAACACACTCATCCGATCACCCACACATTTATAAATGTGGACAATTCCCCACATTCCATCTACTAACATTTTTTTTTAGTGGGTGGAAACCAGAGAACCCAGAGTGTGTCCTCCAGGTGCTCTTGTTTCCTACCACCATCCAAAAACACGTTGGTAGGTGGATTAGCGACTCAAAACTGTCTATAGGTGTGAGTGTATGAATATGTGTTGCCCTGTGAGGGACTGGTGCCCCCCTTCTGCCTTGTGCTCAGTGATTCTGGGTAGGATCTGGATCCACGACGAGCCTGAACTGAATAAGTGGTTTCAGACAATGAACGAATAATCCAGCAATCCTCCAGGTATTTTAGCCTAAGACCCCCTTGTTGATAGTAAAGGCCCCCATATGTATTTCATGTAGTTTGTTAAATGACAGCATTATTTTTATATTTTATATTTGCCTTCAGCAAAGAGCAAAAAGGACTTCCAAGAGGTGGACGAAATCCAAACAGTGAGGTTTTTTGAAAAGGCTGAGTAAAAATTGCCTCTGCTTTGGGAGGTCCTGCTCTTGCTCCTTAGACACCTGTTCAATTGTGCAGTAATTCCTTTTGATTTTATGGAGGCAGTGCATTAAAAAGATGCCGAGCTGGATTACACCGTGCATTATGCTCATCTTTCTCTCTCTCTCTCCTCTCTGACTCTAATTAAAGCTTCCCCGTCGCAGCCTGATGTTAATTCACAGGTGTCCGCATCAGCCGTGTCTCCATAGTGACAGTGAGGTATCCCATTAATCCCCAACATTTTATCAATGCTGATTAATCTGGACCACAAACAATGTCTCAGTTTTGTGGTGAGTGGAATGGGGGGTGGTGGGGGGTGGGGTGTGGAGGGAGAGAGAGAGATTGAAAAGATTGGATTGCAATTTGGGCACATTCATTTAGAAAGCTCCATGAATCGGAATACTGTATTCTTCTTGGATTCTGTAACAGGTTCCAATTGCAGTCCAACCTGCCAAAAGTCTTGTCAAGCGCAGGATTCCAGCAGATTGTGCATAGAAAAATCTAACCGTGAGACAATAAGACAAACAGCATGGAACGGCATCCCTGAAACCTGTCAAAAAAATAGCTGAGACTCTTCCCCAATGAACTCTTCTGCCTTTCCAAGTTTCCAACCATACTCCGGCTCTCACCATGGAACCCTGCCCCCGTGGCCTTCTGAAATGTCATATTTAACTATTTCAGGATAGGCATATGAGATGACATTTTAAATGGCAAAGCCCCAATCCTATACTCTTCATTATCTTTCCTCCATTAGAGTAAAAGCACCACTTTATCCATGAATACTGGAATGATGCCTAATAATGACACCCCAGTAACCCCAAACCGAATAGTGCAATTTGTAGGGATGACACCATTTGTCTCATGCACACTAAACCTCATATCACTGTTTAATTCACATTCCTATGGCCCAGCCTCCCTTTATCCTGTAGAATTATGCAGGCGGTGTTTGTTACTGTGAGATATGTAAATGTTTCCTTCCAGCATGCTCTTATATTGCCTGCCGTTCAAAAAAAGCATTTCAGGTTGAATGAAGTGTTCAGCTTAGTATCTGCCCAGACTTTATGGACTGTTAAGTAAAATATATAATTTAAAACTTAGGAGAAAGTCATTTTTGTGCTATGGGTCTTTATATTCGTATCCGTATAATGCGTCAGTAAACATGTCAGTCAGTCTTCTATGGCTGTGCTCTTCCTACCTTCTAAAATGTTCCTTTTTCTATCACCAAACAAAATGATACCAAATTAATTACATTTTCTAATGTACTGTCAGCTAATGAATTTGTATCCAATTAATGTTTTTTACTTTTGAGAAAGCATGAATTAGGCCTGAGAGAGAGAGAGAGAGAGAGAGAGAGAGAGAGAGAGAGAAAGAGAGAGAGAGAGAGAGAGAGAGAGAGAGAACAAGAAACAAGAGTATCAAACCGACAAATTATGGATAAGAAATGTACTGTGGGCCCCAGTTTCCAGTTTGACCCACTGTGACCACATCCATTAAACATAAGACACAAAAGGTCAGTTCAATTCCATCATGCAGCAGCCCTGAAGACATTAGCCCTGTGTTTTCTCTCCCTCAAAAGTCTGTTAACAACCACATGCTGAACTGTAATAACACTGGTGATTGTGTGAAAGTAAAAACGGAATGAAGGAGAAAGATGGCCTTGTTTCATGTAACACTTGAAAGTCCAGAATTATTACTGTCTCGTATTATTATTATTATTATTATTAATAAAATAGAAGTGACCTGTTTTTAAGAAACTACATAATGAAAAACATATTAATATATTACATATATTGAATGGAACCCTTTCATCTTTTTGTTTTGTTTATTGATTTTTTTTTCCCAAAGAAAAGTGCACACAGGAAAACAGCTTTTTGTCAAACTCCATTATAAAAACATCTCCTAGATGTTTCTGCTTCTTTTAATGAATGAATATGAAACAGTAAAAAAAAACAGTTTGAAGATAAATACATTCATTGACTGTAAGCGCTTATCCAATTCAGGGACGCGGTGGGTCCGGAGCCTACCCGGAATCACTGGGCGCAAGGCAGTGCTTCACAAGGTGACACACACTCACACCTATGGACAATGTGTGTTTTTGGACCATAAGAGGAAACCAGAGCACCCGGAGGAAACCCACGTGGATACGGGGAAAACACACCAAACTCCTCACAGACGGTCACAAGGAGCGGGACTCAAACCCCCAACCCCAGATCCCTGGAGCTGTGTGACTGCAACACTACATGCTGCACCACCGTGCTGCCCAAGATAAATACATATTAAGTTAATTACATATTTATATATGGCTGAATTTTCATTCTTGTTTTATTGTTAATCTTTTCCAAAATTTCTTTTGTTGAAGTCACTGTCTATTTGCTAGGTCTTCTCCAATCAGACAGTCCTACCAAACAGGGAGAATGAAGGCAGCATATGTTTATGAAGCATATGCGGTACAAACATATCTATTCAAGCTGCCTAAAATGCAACGCAATTGGACAGGTTAACATGCTTGGATTGTGTTATGTTAGTTTATAGATGCTGGCTTTGACTAGCATCATGAGTCATTTTGAAAGAGAGATATGGCCATATCAAAGAGAGTGACAAGTGCTCTCTTGAACTCCGAGATTGACGTAAAAATACCAGCAATTACACAGTGGTATTAGTTGGATTAAGCCACAATTCTGATAAAGCATTAAAAAAAGGAATCTGAAGACTTGAATAAATTTTGTGCCTCCATTATTTTGCCATTATACCTTTCATAATGTTGCCATTCTGCAGGAAAATATGATTTGTGTTTGAATCTAGATTATAGGTTACTTTGCATGCAATGTATTGTACTTTAATTTGCATGTTCAGCCACTCATAAAATGCACTTGTGTGTACAGGCATTGTTTTTAGCAGTTGAATAGTGGAGTTAGGCATGATTCTCTAGGTTTCCTCTTATTGCAAATAGTACTCAGTATTTTCATAATGCACAGAGAGTATAAGCCATTCCAGCTGTATGAAGAGCAAAGCCTAGCACAGCTCCATTTCCTTTCAATTTCTTGCAGACAAGACATATGCTATAAGTAGCCATTGTTTGTGCTTGGAGACTGATACAGTTTCCTTGTGTGCGCTAGTGTAATTAGCATGCTAATGAAAATAATATGGCAGAATGTATACACTACAAAGAGGGTATAGACAACAAAACCAGAGCATTGGGGCTTACTCAAATTCCTCTTAAGGACACCTATGTCATACACGTGGATTGTTACGCTAGGTTTAATTATTTTGATTTTCTTGTCAAATTATTTTGCTAATAATAATAATTATAATAATATATATATAATGCAGTGTACATGCTAGACGAAGGCTTTGAAAAGCAATAGATTTATTCTATGAGAAATATCTTATATTTCACAGGCTGTTCATTCTTGGGAGTTTGCTTTATTCTTCCTTTTTTCTCCCAATCACCCATTTTAAGTAATTGTGGGATAATTTAATAAGTAGGTAATGGAAGTACAGAATGAACATTGTACTGAACTTGAGATTCATCATATGTTTTTGTCTTCTTCCTGTTATCACAGGGGACAGACCTCCTCTGGTTTCCATGGGAACGAGTGTCACTGTGATTCTGATTGCACAGTTGGTGCCTCCAGGTTCAATACCGGGAGCTGGGAGTGGACGTGTGATCAGTGGAGCAGGCCACGGAGTCGGAGTCTGGGGGAATTAGGTGCTGCAGGCAGTCTGGGAGTACCACTGCTGGTTCAGTGCTGTAAAACACTGATGAGTGACATAATAACAGAAGATTATGTTAAATCTCTAATTAGAAGACAAGGTTTCAAGCTTGTTTAGTTCTGGTGACCAACAGGTGTGTCTTTGTTTGCTGCTCACTTATCACCAGGCTTTAAGAGCCTTTTTTGAAGTTCAGGACTGGGGTATTCCTAAAAGACCACAATCAAAGGTTAAGTGTATACACATGGGATTTTTGTAGGCATATTTTATTAACCCCTTCAGTTACAAGGTTTATATCATTTAATGGAAAACAAAACCATTCTCCCATCAAACCTCCTCCACTACTTCCCTGCAGCTCAAAAGACTTAACTGCAAGTTGATGGGATTGATTCTTTAGGTTTTTTTTATGTAAGAAAGCCTAGTTTTTCCAAAGATGGGTGTTTCAAAGCAGATATCTCAGTCTTCTACTTCGAAAGCAACACATGGACGTTAACCAAGAAAAAACTTAATTTTCACTGGAGAGATCTTTTAAAATTAAGGAGTCATTGAGTCTTTATTTCTGGTTGGTCTGACTTTCATGAAATTTGACAATATGTAAATAGCTGTTGCTTATGAAGGAAAAAAATGCAGATTTTGTTTAGACAGCAATTATCTAAATTGTACACCAGAGGCGAGTGCTCTAAGACTGCAAGGGAAGCGCAGCTTCCCCTAAAATGTCAAAAAATAACTGATCAAATATATACTGTTGTGTGTACATGTGATTGAATTAATATGCACAACAACACGCTCAACTTTTGTTCAGAATCAGCTTCTTATCACTGGTAAACACACGGCTTTCCCGCAGTTTCACAGTGCTTTAAACAGCGTCCACAGAGTTCAATAGCAAAGCAGCAAAGTGCAGCGAAACGAGACGAGTCATTGGATAAATGCTGGGCTTTGTCCCGCCCATCGGACACTCAGCGTCTCTGGGGGTCTATGGGGCAGTGGGCTGGCCTCGGCTGGCCCGGGCGCTCAGCTTCTGCATGAGGATTGGATGATCTGTCTGAGGCTGAATCCCTTTTTGATTGACAGCGAAATTAGCAAATCAGAGATCCTTTGGTGTAGTGATCTGTGGGAGAATTACATTTTCATTCTGTTCTGAGTGGAACCGGAGACTTTCTTAAACCTCTTAGCGGCATTTTCTTTGTTAAAAACGACTAGCGACAAATCGAGCTTCTATTTCTGGTGGGGTTTTTTTGTAGCTGCTTGTGTTTTGAGACTGACTTTCTATCACTCTTTCTGACTTCTATCGCAGTTTCTGTCCAGCGGGTGCTGCTGAGCCCCTCCACCATCACAAAGCACTCACAGGCGGACACACTTCACATGGGACAAGGCCGTTTAAGCAGCCTAGCTCTGCTGGCCATTGAGAGGACACTAGTCAAGTCCCTGGAAAAGACGCCTTGTTGGTACGACAGGGTCACAGATCATTTTCTTGAAAAGGAACGGAGGGTAGAATTTACGTATAAATAAACTGACACATTTTATGATGTAGGCAAAAATTGAGCTTCCCCTCCTTGAAAGACCAGCATCCACCACTGTTGTAGACATATTACATGTTGTGGCCAATAAAACAAATGTTTTTTGTAAATTCATGTGTGTGCAGAAGAGGGCAGCATGGTGGTGCAGTAGGTAGTGTAGCAGTCACACAGCCCCAGAGACCTGGAGGTTGTGGGTTCGAGTCCCGCTCCGGGTGACTGTGAGGAGTTTGGTGTGTTCTCCCTGTGTCTGTGTGGGTTTCCTCCGGGTGCTCCGATTTCCTCCCATGGTCCAAAAACACACGTTGGTAGGTGGATTGGCGACTCGGAAGATTGTACATAGGTGTGACTACATTGCATTGCAGTGCCGGTCCCAAAGCCCAGATAAAATAGGGAGGGTAGCGTCAGGAAGTGCATCTGGTGTAAAAACTGCGCCAGATCGATGTGCAGATTGTGGTTGGTCCGCTGTGGTGACTCCGGATGGGAGCAGCCAAAAGACAAAGAAGACGACGTATGTCCCCAGCCCCAGCCAGAGCTGTTACAATAACTAGGAAGTCTGATCATATTAGACCAAAACTATCAGAGCTACAATGGCTGCCAATCAAATCTAGAATATATTACATATTACATAAAATACAAACTTATATCATAATATGAACCATTGAACTTAAACAAGGCACTGGCTGCCTGTTTGTGCCAAGAATTATTAAATTCACTGCAGGGGAATAGTGTTATGGTATAGAGCCTACAAGCTTTGCAATGAACCTCTAATCCATTTTCAAGACCTAGACATTGTCTCTATGTTTAAGACTAGATTATAAAACTATTTATTTAGTCAAGTGTTTAGTAATTTTTCCCGTTAGTTAAAATTTGAAGATCTAAGTGTTTGAGGACATAAAAAGTGTGGTAATTTGAGATGACATCGTTGTCATTCTGCTGCTCTCACAAGGTCACTCAGGTTTGTTGATGTTAAGACGGAGGGTGGCTGGTATCTCTGGGAGACCTCATGTCTGTTCTGCTCCTTTACTCCTCTGTTCTTAGTTACACTTCTCTAATGAGGTCAGCCAGGGCAACAAAACACACTCTAATTACTTTTATAATCTTCAGTCACCCAGAGTAAAATATCAGACCTAACTCTCTGTATGTTTCCCTGCTGAGTTGAACAACTGCCTGTCCTGTCTGGTCTAATTCTGTGGAGGATTGTTTGAGTGTGGTGTCCTCAAATGTCTACCATCCACCCACAAACAGAACATGTTTCAAGATTTGCAGATTCCAGCTCATCCCTGGTGTGCCTGTGTCTCATCTTCACCTCACAAACTGACCACTGAGACTGGGCTTTATCTAGAACTGCTCGCTCTTCACCTGCTTCAGACTGTTCTTTATTAACACTGCTATCAACACTTCCAGAACAAGATAAAATACACCACTGTACATTCACTATAACACTGAATTTCTTCATTCATTCTGTCCTCTGTTTATAAACTGCCATTCATCTATTTATCTGTTTGTTTTATTCCACTGTGTAGAGCAGAGGTGGATGGACCAGAGGATGCTTTGAGTCCTGGTTGCTCTCAAGTTTTCAGCCTCATTGTTTGAGAAAGTTTCTTCTAACCCTCACCATTAAATTATTTTATTTATTTATTCATTCTATAAATAAAATTGAATGGAACAGAACTGAATGTGGGCAGCACAGTGGTGCAGCAGGTAGAGTCACTGTCACACAGCTCCAGGGACCTGGATGTTGTGGGTTCGATTCCCGCTCCGGGTGACTGTCTGTGAAGAGTTGGAGTGTTCTCCCCGTGTCAGCGTGGGTTTCCTCCGGGTGCTCCGGTTTCCTCCCACAGTCCAAAAACACCTGCTAGTAGGTGGATTGGTGACTCAAAAGTTTGTAAGTGAAGTGAATATTTCCTGCCTTGTGATTCTGTGTAGCGGATAAGCGGTTACAGACAATGAATGAACTGAATGTATGTAAATGCAGACCCTTGCTTTAAGAGGCACCTGTGTTTTTTGTTTGTATGTTTTTTGTTGTATAACAAATGCTATGAATAAAATGTGCCTTGAATTTTTTTATTGCTGTATTGCTCTTTACAGGTTAAAGCCTACTGGACTGAACTGGACTGAGCTCAGGTCATTCTGCTTGACTGGACCTCTCCTACCTCTCCCAAGTTTATTCTTCCATTCCTCCACTGCAGTGGTCAGACAGAACCCCTTCTCCCAGCTCCCCAACTCCGTAGTTGCCATAGCAATCCCCTGGCCAATAATAGTCCCTACATTTGCACCCTGAAGCCAGGAGAGCCAGATGAAAATATGCTCCCCCCCTCCCCAACCCTTCCCCCACAGCATACCTCATTCTGACAGAGAGATTACACTCTAATGTTCCTCACTCGACCAGAATGGACCCCAGAAAATAAACGTATTACCTGGATGGAAAATGTTACGTGGGGCCTGTTCACCAGATTTAGATCTGTGTCTATTCATAAGAATCTGGAATACAGGAAACCTCTCCAAGAAAAGGGAAATGGGTCCATCAATTGATATTCAGTTGTCTGACCCATAGACTTGAAAAAAGCAGACACTCTGAGACTCTAAAATATCCACATTACTTTAAAGGTATGGGTTAGGAATAAAAAAAAAATGTTCCAAGCTATGTACGAAAGGAAATATCCAACAATTTATTATGCATTATGCAAATGACTTCATGCTAACTGATTACTATTAATATAGTTTATTAATTATCTGTGTTTTTGAAGCAATTTAAAGCAATAATTTTTTTAACTGAAATGTCTGAAACCAGAATATGGTACGTACTGCCATAACATGATCAAAACACCACAGAGCCGGAATGATTTTGGTGATGGATCATTCTCATTCTCAGCACTGCAGTGACACTGACCAAATGGTGGTATGTTGGTGTGGGTTGCGCTAGGAGAAATGGAGAAATGGATCAGACACAGCAGTGCTGCTGGAGTTTTTAAACCCCTCAGTGTCTCTGCTGGACTGAGAATAGCCCAATAACCAAAACATACAGACAACAGCATCCTGTGGGAGGCGTCCAGTGACCACTACTGAAGGACACAAAATGTGCAGCAACACTGTGTGTGCATCTACTGTCTCTGACTTTCCATCTGCAAGGTGGACCCACAAGTAAGGTGTGTCTAATAGACTAGACAGTGAGTGGGCAGTGTTTTAAAATGTCAAGGGTACTGCTGTGTCTGATCCACTCGGACTAGCACACTACACATTAATATGCCACCACTGCAATGCTGAGAGTGATTAATCACACATATAATACCAGCTCTAATAATACTATGTTTTTCTTCATTTAGTCAGGATATTTTACACACACGTACACACACTCTTTTACATACCCACACATTGATGTGCATACATTAATCACTGGCTGAGATCTAAAGGAAGTTTCCTTGGCTGTAGAGGCAGATGTCAGGCTGTCCGTGTCTGAACATATTTCTGCCTCTTTGCTCCTGCATGCTGAGCGCACTACAATAAATCACTTGGCAGCGGTGAGAGACGGCGTGTGGAGAGAAATGTGATATGACAAGAGCAGGAGAAGAGCACAGCTTCCCTGCCTGTCCAGTCCAAGCACACACAGTGCACAGCAAGCCCAGCAATGTCCAAGCTCTTTCAACACCTCACATAAACAATAAACAAAGGAGTCTCACAGGACACAGCTTTTCAAATGTCACCACTACTTTCTACTAACAGCCACATTTAAATGAACATTCCATTAACCTGAAACACACACACACATACACACATTATATATATATATATTTGTTTAGGATTAAAGTGAACAGAAAGCAGTTTCAAATAAACTAAATAGAGCTTAATACAGTGACATTGTATAGTCAGAATGTGTACATGTTGCAGTTGATCTCTAAAATTACATTCAACATTCCTGAATATAATGGTTCCTAAATGATTCTTTGTTTAAAAATGTTGTTTTTCAACTAAACATTGCCTATTCAAATGGCTAGAATCATTTGCTATATTAATAGAACCTAAAAAGAATGTTTATGTGGCATGCTGGCACTAAAGCTTCCTGGAGGGTCCAGGAAGTCGTAGATTGGTTCCTTGCCTCAGGTGACTGTCTGTGAGGAGTTTAATGGTTTCTCTCTGTGTCTGTGTGGGTCCTTAACACCTGTGAATGTGCTGTGTGAAATTGTCCAGAGGAGTGACTGGGTGTGTGAGTGATATCCAGGGAGTTACTGCCATTCACCAAAAGATTCCAGATAGACTCCTGACCCAACACATTCCAAATCAGGATGAAGTAATTTGAGACAATTTATAGGTATCTGAGGAAAAGTAGTTTACCTGCAATTATATTATGAAGTTAATTAGAACACTGTTGGTTCTGTGTGTGTGAATATGTTGTGCTGCTCGAGAGCAATGAAAGGTGAAAGACAACAAGTAAGAGCCTATCTTACTTGTTGCAATCTTACCTCTCCAAAACTTTTAAATGATTTCATTTTACACTACATTTTAAATTAGTACAACAGTTCATTCAGTCTTTAACTGATTGTGAGGACGTCAGATGGAATTATTGGGTGCAAGACCATCGCAGACTGCCAAAAATAAACACAGTTTTGTGATCTTAGTAAGAACTTGCTTGTAAATCTATATGTGATGACTTTAGATATAAACTCAAGAAGGTGACAGAGAAAGACTGCTAAATGCAGTCACCTAAAAGTGTGTGTGTGTGTGAGTGAGAGAGAGAGAGAGAGACAGAGAAGAATAAAGAATGGGATCATATGGCTCCAAATGCTGATGAAAAGCTAGGTGAAGCAATAAATGTATGGACAGTTCATTTGAAGGAACAGGTGTGCATCTGTTCTAATGAGCTGCAGGGGTCAGGCAGCAGGTTGCAGTGACAGATGATGGTGAAGTTTAATCAGTTTACCAGCTACTGACACCCAAATTTCCTTGGGTACTTCTGACCATCTCATCTCACAGGCAAATAACTAACATCTCACGGCAAATACCGGTCCATCGCAGGGTAACACACACTCACACATTCACTCACACACTCACACTTTGAGTAGCCAATCCACTTACCAATGTTGGTTATGTTGGAATCATGCTAATGAAGGGCAGAATTTCTAACTGGCACTGTGCTAGATAAAATTAGATCAAATATCTGCAATGGGATAAAATACCTGCATTGTATTCATTCTACAGAATTTACAAACATAAATAAATGAGTTTTTCCTCTGTAATGGTAATAGATTTCAAAAGTAAATATATGTTTATGCATCAGCATCAGCAGATGTTTAAATTAAAAATACTGGATATCGGATACTGACATTGGCCCACAATTCCCACTGGAGCATCCCTTGCAGGTATGAATGTGCAATTTTCACTAGAATTGTAAAAGGCATTATTTCATATTATTTCATTAGCTCCTTCTGCCCTTGAGAAATGAAAGAACCCACTTGGAGCGTGCATGCTTTTCACATCAGACTGAACCAGCAATCTGCTCAGAGACCTTCATTATATATCCATACAACTTTATTCGTCATACATTAACAAAAGCACTTAGAATAAAACTCTCAGCACAGCCTGCAGTACTCCATTAATATCAGCAAACACATCTGTATGTTCCAGTGTTCATGCAGAGTTGTGGAGAACATGCCACATATAAAGCACATCTATTTCCTCAACATTTCACAGCTTCAAATACAGTCACCACGATAAAAATAGTGTCCATTCACATGAAGTACAAACACCAGAAAAGATAGAAGTCCAGCGTTTACAAATTGCAACAAACATCATGTGAATAAAACCATTTCTACATCAAGTATGTTGGATTGGCACTTTGAGAACCTGTTAATAACAGGAAGACTTGAGCGTCAGCGGCCCATAAGAGAAAATCATTTCAGAGAAAAACATTCAAGGAAATGTCGGCACTCATTTAAAAAACGCCTTAATAGCTCAGGAACACGTAGCTTTTTAATAGAAAAAAGAAAGGAAAAAAACTCTACCATCCAAAACCTTTTACCTCTTGTTTAATTAAGCAGCATTTCAGGACTTAATAACAAGGGATCATTTGCACTCTCTTCTGGCCTGATCATAGGCAAGGTCACTCTGTCTTTCTGTGGGGAGATTTTAATGAGGTCTACTGCTTTTACCACTGATATATCTACATTTATTATATCAAATGCTGAGCTCCAGCCACACGACTTTTTTTTCTACAGAGATTGTAATATTTAAACATTAAAAATGCATCCAGTACAAGCACAATATTCAAATTGACTTACTGCATTCAATATTTGCATTAGTAAAGAAACAATGGTGCTGGAATATTGCTCTAATGTATTTTCAGTTTTGACAAAAGTTCATGTTACGTTCATCCCATCAGAATCATGGTTATTTTTATTTTGCCCATATTTGCTCCAGTCATTTGTCCCTAATAAACAAAACCATGTGCACTGCACATGTCATTACTGTCATTACTCACAGGTCTATGTGTTTATACAGTGATGAGCAAAAGTAAGAAACCCCCTTCTTATTTATTACATTTCTTCATCTGTCAGCATCAGGAAAATGCAAAATAAATGTTCAAGAAAACACATCCACTGATTACACTACATGTTTGATATTTAGTGTATCCACCTGTCTTTAACTCAACTTAAATACTATTCTGAAGCCCTGGTTCCAGTTTTTAAAAACAAATAAGCTGGGATATATTTATACACTTGCGAAGTCTAGTCTTAGGATTTGTTGTATGTTCTGCTTCTCATGTTTTCAGTAATCCCTGTACGGGTTTGGTCAGCAATGACTTTCTGACAGCTACACATCTTTTTAGATCAATAGATTAGAGTTGTCTTCTATTTTAACGGTTTTTGATATCTTATATTATACTGAAGACACGTTCAGTGCTAAGAGATTTAAAATTCCATGTGAAACTGAAGGTGTCTGCTGTATTTTTCATTCATTCATTCATTATCTGTAACCGCTTATCCGGCTCAGGTTCGCGGTGGGTCCAGAGCCTACCTGGAATCTTTGGGCGCAAGGCGGGAATACACCCTGGAGGGGGCGCCAGTCCTTCACAGGGCAACACACACACATTCACTCACACACCTACGGACAGTTTTGAGTCGCCAATCCACCTACCAATGTGTTTTTGGATCGTGGGAGGAAACCGGAGCACCCGTAGGAAACCCACGCAGACACAGGCAGAACACACCAAACTCCTCACAGACTGTCACCCGGAGCTGTGTGACTGCGACACTACCTGCTGTGCCACCGTGCTGCTTTCCTGTATTTTTTTTCTCTTAATGATTGTTTCCAGAAGAGAATCATTGAAAAAGTGGCCTCAAACATTTGCACAGTACTGTATTTCCTGAGAACTTGTTTTCGACCAAGATTAAAAAATCTAACTCAGAAGATCATTTTTAAATACTGAAATCTATCCATCAGAAAATAAACAGTGCTTAAACAGCAGGACTGAACTGAGTTCTCCCCAGTATTCACTTTTTCCATCTTTCACTTAGTGCCCAAGGAAACATTTCAAATATGAAACTGATCATATGTACGAGAATGAGTCCATAAAAGATCACAGTCTGTGAATGAACATGCTTCTGTATGTGTAATATATATATATTCATCATCGAAGGTGACCTCCCATTAGAAGAGCCAAGGGATGCTCAGATTAAAGAAGTCCAGTCTGAGCTGACCATGCCACACTAACCTCCTCCCTCTTCAGTAAGGCTTCTGGGTCTCAAAAACTATTCACAAGGGTGAGAACACGGCATCACATTTCCATATTTACGCCAGATTCTGGTTAGAGACAGTGATGCAACATCCTCCGATGTTAGTAATTCATGCTCCAAATGAGTCGGCAGATGCATCCAGGATCAAAGCTAACATTAGCACACTGGGTCATTGTGCGAGTTCAAAGGAGCAGGAGCTCCATGGAATAAAATATTTTTGCTATCAAAAGGCAAATCTTCTGTCTTCATCACACAACAAGCATTTTACAACAAAATATATATATATAACAATCATTACATATGCAATAGAACTTTATCTGCATACCCACACCAAAATCAAATAGACACATTCACCTGCCACGAGAAACAAGCTCAAGAGTGTTTACGGTACTTGTAGTGATGAGTAACAAATCTGCCCAATACTGGATGATGCAACAGGGAAACAAGCTTTGCTATTTACTTCAAGGTCCCTAGTCCATTTTTAAAGACAGTAGTAAGCCTTTCCAAGTCCTTGTGTAGTGCTTTAAAGACCAGGCAGCAGCTTCCCCAGAGGGACTTCTCGCTCCCCCAGCAAGCTGTCCCTTTTCAGGCTAGTGCCCTTGTTCACCACTTTGATCTTCAGAGCTAGGTTCTTCACCTGCGCAGAACTAATCGAGTCAAAGAAGAAGTCCTCATTGAAGACAGGATTGCGGCTATTCTTGATGATGGTGCTCCGCTGCTTCTGCAGCTTGCCCGGCGTGAGGTAGAGAGATACACAACAGTTGATGCTCTTTATGTCGAACATTTGGTCGTAGAGGTCCTCGGCAGCAACAATGCGAATTCGCAGGCGGGCCGTGCCTGCGTCGTAATCTACACAGAGCCGGATTATACCACCTTTGTTCAAGTTGACCGTGTGCTCCCTTTGATGCCTGTCCCTTCCATGCAGATGGTCCAGAGGTCCACCTCCTGAGGAGCAGTGAATCCGCCTAGGGACGTTAGGGCTGGGCTCTGCCGAACTGCACTCATCTGTGGACAGTGAACTGTGCCGGGCAAACGTCCTCTTGGCCTTCACCACCTTAGCCTGGGTCTCATGGGTGAAGATCTTAAGCAGGGAGGCGGAACGGGACAGCAGGGGGGAGCTGAAAGGGGACGATTCTGCGGAGGAACAAGTGTCACTCTCACCCCCACTAAAGTAGCGGTACGGGCTGATGTGAGATGTGTTATAATCCACAGGGTTCAGATGACTGCCATCACTGCTGCTCTTGCCCTGGGATTTGCGCTGGGTGTTGGGAGAGGTGACGGGGCTGGTGTGGTCACAGTGGAACAAAGATTCTTTCCGGCGAGTGTGGGGACTCTCCATTAGCGTGGCAAACCCATAGGAGGTCTGAGTCTTTGGGATATATGGTAAGGACATGGCAGTCTGGGATTGAGGATCAGCATTAGTATCGCCAGCAACAACATCGTCTGCACTTTCAATCTGTATAATATGACGGTTGGCAGCCTTCAACAGGTTCTTGGTGTCTCCTGCCAGCTTGCTGACCAGACGTGGACTCCGAGGGCTGCTGATGATCTTGTTACCGATGGTCTGTTCTGAAGTGGATGGTCGCAGACCTTCCTTGGGCTTGACATCTGCCGTTTCAGTCTCTGGTGGGCAGCAAACCAGCTTAGGGGGGATGAAAAAGTCAGGGATCTTATCAGGGGTGAGGACATTGCTGTAGATGGGGGCTTTGTCCTGTTTGTCACCTGCCTCCCCTTGACGGGGCACATTGTTCTCCACAGAGCTCCGGATTTTCTCCAGAACCCACATGATTCTTCTGGTTTTTGACCCAATGATGGACAGCTGGGGGTTTCCGTCTGCAATATCAAGTAGCACAAGTGCTTAGCATATAATGAAGGCATGAAGCAAGTCATTTTTTTTTTGCATATTCTAAATCTGAGTGCAGGGGTGCCCAGTGATACTGGAATTATGTTGGCACTAGATATCAATCATTAAATATGTAATGTGTTTTTAGTAAATAATGTGTTTATTCTTTACCTCTATTACCATATCAACTGGAAAATAATGACTGAACATGGCGTTGAACATTAATTGCTCTGTAACAAAATAGCAAAAATGTGTCAATATCACCCACCTATGGAACAGGAATAGGGCAATATTCTCATTTGGGTTCGTGCTTTTCAACATTTAGTTGACAATGTTCTCTCTTATGTCTAAAACCTCCAGATGTCTCTGCCATGCAAAAGGCTAGCACACTGGACAGGTTTTTTTTATTTGTACTGTACAGAGGAAACATCTGAATTCAATAAAAATATTTCTGATTACAATCGTGAACTTCACCTTTAATATGAGGGGATAGTTTTGGTGGGCTACCAGGTATTGCATGGTTATTAGGAGTCACATTCTGATTAATTGCTTTACTTCAGTTTTGGAAAATATTGTTTATTTTCCCTCACTTATCTTCCCCTTCCATATGTAAATGTATTACTACCTCTAATATCCTCATTAATATATCTTGGAAATTAAATTTTTAACCCACTCTCCTTTTCAGCCTGTTCAGATGTGGGAAGGACCCCCATATGACCACCACAGAGCTGGTATGATTTAGATGATGCAGAGCAACAAATGGAAAACTGTCTATGAAAAAAAAAACTGTCACCAAAATTATGAGTTTACAGTGGTCAGTGGTCCTGAAAAAAAGGACTTTGAGTTTAGAAACATAGAGGTGGTTATAAGTTTGTAGATTGGGCTTGTGTGTGTGTGTGTGTGTGTGTGTGTGTGTGTGTGTGTGTGTGTGTGTGTGTCGGGTCAAGTTAGTTGTCAATTAGTAAAACTATAAAACTGCAAAAACATATATATGTTTTTAAAACTACAAATAACAGCTTTTGTCGCCTCTTGCAAGAAAACGAAGAGTTTCACCCTGTATTCTCAGTAGTTCCTAATAATAATAATAATAATAATAATAATAATAATAAGGCTTATGTTTTATCTTGTTTCTTGTCCGTTATGTGAGGGAAAGCCATGTGAAACACAACGAGCTGCCATGGGTTAAATGAGCAACAGGCAGAGTCTGGAGGGCAGTAAATCATCCTTTATTAGGAGTCTGAAGTTGGCTTCCTTTCACCTGCTTCTTTTTCCTATTTTCCGCTCGAGCCAACACCGTGTTCGAAAGAGCAGACCAAGAGTCTCCAGCCTGATGTTCAAATATTAACAGCGTAGTGTTCGGACCTGTGCTCAGATTTACACCAGTGTTTTCTTTTCAGTGTACACACAAGAGGAAACTTTTATTTTTACCTGTATAAGTTATCTTAGCGATGTTCGAATTATTATAGAAATGAAATGTCCAAATTAAATATGCTGCGCAAAAAAATATAAATAAAATAAAATAAAATAAAAATAAAACAAATAAACAGGTGGCAGACCAATGAAAAGGACAGCGGGGGATAAAGTAACATGGACACGGACAAGCCTACACTTGATTGATGTGTCGCACAGCATTAAAACGTTATTTAAAACTGCGTTTAGACAACAGAGGAAAAGTATTCATGCACTAAGAAAGAGAGACAGACATCGCAGCAAATATACCTGTTGCGTTAAAGTGGATTACTTACAGTGAGGTGTGAAACTGCTTTTCTGCTTCGAATCCTCAAGTAGTGTAATGCTGATTTAAGCTCTTGTTTTGTGAATATGAATAAACTCTGTTTCGGTCCCTCCTTTGAGGAGCTCGCAACGCAACAGCCTGCTGCGCTTTTATACTCTCCCACCTGCTGCATTGACCAATCAGATGAGTAGCTGCGCTGTCAGAAGAGCATCTGCGATGTCCAATCCCCGCCCTTCTTTACTTAATGAAATAAACTGTAGCTTAGCTAATAAATGTCTGAGGAGAAACATTTTTATCTCTTTGTGTGTGTCTGAAATGGCTCACTTAACGTCTCAATAAAGACCACTGTGGTTTCTAGTAAAGTCAAATAACTAATGAAGTGTTTTAAATGTCCCTGTACATAAGAATTGAATCCAAAAAGCATAATTCATACCATCTTAGCTTAAAGCTAACAGGCTACTCTTTACACAGTTTAGTACAGACAGACTCAGAAACAAATGACCATTTATATTATTAAACACATTTATTCTAACATTTCATAATGTATAAATATTATGAACTTAAATTTTAAACAAAGCTGGCCACTCCTGCTCTTTGGTTCCTTTTGCCAATTTGCTGAGTACGTTTTGAGCTCAGAGAAACCACAATACATTGTGAATTCAGGTGTTCCAATCACTTCCATGGCCACAGGTGTATAAAACCAAGCACTATGTCTTCAAACACTTGTGAAAGAGTGGGTCATTCAGAGAGCTCAGAGAATTCCAGCTTGGCACCCTGTTATAGAATGCCACATGTGCCTGGTCTACTTTTACAAGAGTAACAAACACTAATGTGCCACCACCACATCACTGCAATACTGAGAATGAAACACCACTTGAATAATACCTGCTCTATGGCGGTCCTATGGAAGACTTGACCATTGAAGAACAGGATTAAAGGGTGCGATCAAAGCATGCAGAGCAACTGTAGAACTAAACATTGTACCTCTGTAGTCAGTGGAGCTGAGAGAATATACAATGAGTTTTAGAGGAAAAAAAGAGGAGGCTTTGATGTTGTGGTTGTTCAGTGTATTTACATTTGCATATTTTAAGCATAAATAGTTTAGAACAAGCAATTGGTTATTTTTGAAAGTCTGAAAGAAATAAAATCAGTACAGTGAAACAGAATGTACTTGAGTTTGAACTTCCAATCACTTGTCAATCTGTTCTTGTCTGGCCATCAGTTGCCCTGGAGACCAGGCCATATCTATGGCAACAAATAGACTTTTACAGGTGGAAAAAAACAGAAAAGGTCCGAATGAGTGTGGAGGATTTCAGTATTGAAGTGTCAGGTGCACACTCAAAATACCTGGCAAATGGCTTTCCATCTTTTAAGTCCTTACAGACTAAAATAGCCATAGTATAGAGTTCAGAAAAAAAGAAGATATTAAAGATTGCCATAGTGTTATTAAGCCTCTCGTCACACGCCAAAAAAAAAAAAAAAGGGGAATGAGCCTCTCCTAGAACAAATATAGGACAAGCATAGTAAGCTCTCACATTTTACTAAAATCATACAAACCAGAAATATGAGCCTAAACATTGTTTCACATTTGTGTTAATGTGTCTAAAATTTTAACACTTTACATTTTTTGTCAGTTTATGGATTGGCCCCAAATACCACCTTTGTGCAGTATTCACATACTCCTGTGTTTAATTACACATTACAACATGTGTTTTTGGATTGTGGGAAGAAATCAGAGCACCAAAGAAAACCCACACAGTCTCAGGGCTTACACATCAGACTCCTCACAGGCATCTTGGGGCTCACACTTTAAAGGTACAATAGTGGTTTAAAAGACCAGTTGTGTTCCTTAAAGGTATATTACACTTTCTTTTCCAGAAGCAGATGTGAATATTTGTAAGATTTTTTAATAGAAACGTGTAAAATAAAAGAACATAACATACGTCCTGAGGATCAAATTGGTCACTTGAAGTCAACACAACTTTAAAATCTACAATTAATATAGATTATGGTACAATTATGTTCCCTTGAGGGTACCACCACTGTGACAGCTTTTCTTAGAGCGTAGGATGGAACTCCTCATCACTGTGCTAGCCAGGTGGTCATCTGTTAGCTAACATAAAAGATCTCCTGCAAGGATATCCCACTGTTAAGTGATGCAGGGTTTATGACAGTTCAAAAGGAAGAAATGGTTGGCTACACATGCCTAAGTGGAAGCATGTGATTGCCTTCAATTTCCCAACTTGATAGCTTCATGGCAACAGGACGGTATTCATATTGTTCAGATAAGTGTTAAATATGAATATGAGTGAATGAATGAGCTGTATGACTGACATACAATTATTATTATTATTATTATTATTTCAAATGGCCGCTCAAGTAATCCAGCCACACTTTCTATTTTCAATACATCACAGAAATCACAGAATTTGACTTAAGACTAGACATGGCCTAAGCACACCTAGGAAAAATGCTGCAAAATGGGGCTCATTTCAATAAAACTCACCTATTATGAATTGTACTCAAAATTCAAAATTCCCAGTTTACCTTTCAGACTGCTGAAAGAATGACCATAATAATGTGGTCTACGACATCTATTTATGGCCTAAATTAGCACTTAGGTCAATTTAACAGAGACAGCCTTAGAGAATAGTTAAAGCCTGAGTCAAAAGTCCACGGAAACAAATTACTGGCCTCCTTACAACAGCCAACAAGGGTTGCTGTCCTTAATGCTTTTGTTAGAAATGTGAGTCACATAAAATTATTTAATGGCAGCTACTTTGAATGCTGCCAGGGTAAGAATACACAGAGGGAGAGATACAGCGAGAAGCCTATTACACACATCACTACAGCACAGAGAAATTAACCATCCATTCCATGAAGGAACAGGCTCATCAATTGGATGTTCTCATAGTGAAATGTCAAGAGACCTTTCACAGTCACGCATGGCACATCTATTTCAAGCTCTCCTCAGAAAAGCTAAAACAGGACAACAGAGACTGGATTAGGAGTGGGGAAATAAACTTGACCAGAAGAAATGATGCTGAGACACAGATAGCCAGCTAAAGATCTGCAGTTTTGGTGTTCCAGTATGCAAATATATATGCTACATGAAATCATGATTGAATTAAGCTTTAGTAGCCTGAATAAAAATGTCAAACAGTCATTTTACTGCTGGGTTTATTATTGCACTTTATTTCCCCCATTGGTTTCCTTGGAAACTGGCTCCCATTTACCCTGTCATGGTGCTTGAAGTCACCCCCCAACAGCTTGTCTGTACTGCTTCATCTTCCGGGTCTATGTAATTCTTCTTGTGTCCAGTCAAAAACAGAGCACTAGTGGTTTCATATAATCTGTAGGCTGTCCCATTTCATAACATCATCAGTGTTACTCTTACCCAAAATTCCTTGAGATACATGTGAGGACCATTCAGGATGTACCTAGAGATGTCAGGCCATCACTGCAGCAGAAATGTGAGAAAGAATGCATATCATCCCTTTCCAAAAAAGAAAACATGCATCTTCAAAAATAATAACTTTGCAGAAGAAGGAAAAACTTTTCTATAAAAGTCAATTCAAATATTTTATCCTTTATTTTACCAAGTCACTGTGGAGCATTTCTATCTGTCTATACATCATGAAAATTTCACATTTAAATGACAGATGCTGTGTTCTATTAATGTAGTTTAATGTATTTAATTAATGTAGTTCATTATCTGTAACCGCTTATCCAATTCAGGGTCGCGGTGGGTCCAGAGCCTACCTGGAATCATGGGGCGCAAGGCTGGAATACATCCTGGAGGGGGCGCCAGCCCTTCACAGGCAACACAGACACACACACTCACACCTACGGACACTTTTGAGTCGCCAATCCACCTACCAACGTGTGTTTTTGGACTGTGGGAGGAAACCGGAGCACCCGGAGGAAACCCACGCGGACACGGGGAGAACACACCAAACTCCTCACAGACAGTGGAGCAGGAATCAAACCCACAACCTCCAGGTCCCTGGAGCTGTGTGACTGCGACACTACCTGCTGCGCCACCGTGCCGCCCCTTATCTTTGGACAGTGATGATATATTTATTCATTTTGCTTGTGACTGAGCTGCCTGCCAGAAGCTGCCACTGATAATGAGTGGACTACTAGGCATTACCCTTTCATGAATATAAGCATAGTTCTTTTTTTCCAAGTACAATTGTCTGACTTGCACCCTGCTCTATTTTCTTTGTTGTATGTCTGTATAAATAAATAAAACAAATAATTAGACACTATAAATCATGGCTGCTGGTCAGCTGGAGATAGCTGCCATTTACAGCCAATGACAGAGCAGTCACTAACAGCTGCCAATGACCATGTGCAACAGTTGCCAGTCATCTAGAGGGAAGTGACACCTGACATTGACCAGTGATGGCAGCTACTAGACAGCTACAGATAACTGCCACTTACCATCAATGGCAGGAAGGAGCACCCAATAACCGCTACCAGTGACAGCAACAACTGCCAGTGACCTTGGAAAGCAAAGATAGTGCTGTTGTTTGACTGAAATAAGCATTGCTGATCTAAGTAAAATTAACAGTCAAATGTTTGATAAGGGAAATAATTTAAGTAACCAATTCGAATGGAGGATTCAATTGGCCAGCCATGTTGAGTAAGATGAAAGTTTTTGTCTTTCCCTTTGCCTAAATATACAAAGATGTCCTGTAACTTAATAAAAGTTTCTGAGACACACTGAGCTTATTTGATTTCTTTAAAAACACATTCAGTTTAAAGGGAAGGCCTACGATTGTAGAGAAACAAAGCTCTAAGTTCTACGTCTTTTAAGGTGGAATGGTAGGTTTGAAGGAGAATGACGACTGTTGTTTGTTTGCTGAAGTTTAACGTGTCTTTAAGGTTTTATTCACTGTTTGAATTACCACAGAAACTTGTCTGTAACTCGAGTTGTTTAGTTCTGTAGCACTTTCGGTAATGTAGTTAACCGTCTCTCGAGTTTGGAGACTTGGTATTTATAATGGTATTTATAATCTTTTGATTACAGTCGTGAACTTTGCCTTTAAAGCTAGGGTAGGTGATTTTGTATAAACCAGTTAGTGTGGGTGGGGTTGGAAAGAAATTCTACTAAAAAGTCCTACCCCAATCTTTCAGCCCATCTTTCCAAAGCCACTCCCCCAGTTTACACGTGAATGTCCTGAAGATGTCTTCTATTTTGAACCGATACAGGATGCGTTTTGTTACATATTTTTGAGGTCACACTTTTGTTTGGTTGTCACATTTAGCCAATCAGCAGCCAGAGTTATCCGTCCATCATTCAGCGCTGCATCCAATGGAGTCACAGTCTCTTCTACAGCAGTTTGTTTTGCGGTGGCGCTGAGAGCAGCAGGTCAGAGCTGAAACATTGGGAACTACAGCTTTTCTTTAGATAGAAATTATGTTATCTTAGCTACTTGTGGCTTTGTTTAATCTGTACCTCGTCAAAGACATTTGCTGTTATGCGGCTTAATCCACCTACATTTTATTGAATACCATTTCTGCCACTGATATTGTTAACTAAGTTGGACCAGCCTCGTGGCCAATCTTCATTAATTGCACATTGCTCCAGTAAGAGCAGAATGTGAAGGTTCAATTAGCAGAGGGTAAGAGCACAGTTTTGCTCAAAATATTGCATTGCACACAACATTATGGGTGACATACGAGAGTTCAAAAGAGGACAAATTATAGGTGCACGTCTTGCTGGAGCATCTGTGACCAAAACAACAAGTCTTTGTGATGTATCAAGAGCCACGGTCTCCAGGGTAATGTCAGCATACCACCAAGAAGGACGATACACATCCAACAGGATTAACTGTGGACGCAAGAGGAAGCTGTCTGAAAGGGATGTTCGGGTGCTGACCCGGATTGTATCCAAAAAACAAACTCACGGATGCCCAAATCACAGCGGAATTAAACGTGCACCTCAACTTTCGCTTTTCCACCAGAACTTTCCGTCGGGAGCTCCACGGGGTCAATATACACGGCCAGGCTGCTATAGCCAAACCTTTGGTCAATCATGCCAGTGCCAAACTTCGGTTTCAATGGTGCAAGGAGCACAAATCTTGGGCTGTGGACAATGTGAAACATGTACTGTTCTCTGATGAGTCCACCTTTACTGTTTTCCCCACATCCGGGAGAGTTACGGTGTGGAGAAGCCCCAAAGAAGCATACCACCCAGACTGTTGCATGCCCAGAGTGAAGCATGGGGGTGGATCAGTGAAGGTTTGTGCTGCCATATCATGGCATTCCCTTGGCCCAATACTTGTGCTAGATGAGCGCGTCACTGCCAAGGACTACCAAACCATTCTGGAGGACCATGTGCATCCAATGGTTCAAACATTGTGTCCTGAAGGCGGTACTGTGTATCAGGACGACAATGCACCAAAACACACAGCAAGACTGGTGAAAGTTTGGTTTAATGAACATGAAAAAGTGAAGTTGAACACCTCCCATGGCCTGCACAGTCACCAGATCTAAATATTATTGAGCCAATTTGGGGTGTTTTGGAGGAGCGTGTCAGGAAACGTTTTCCTCCACCAGAATCACGTAGTGACCTGGCCACTATCCTGCAAGAAGAATGGCTTAAAATCCCTCTGACCACTGTGTAGGACGTGTATATGTCATTCCCCATATGAATTGATGCTGTATTGGCTGCAAAAGGAGGCCCTACACCATACTAATAAATTATCGCGGTCTAAAACCAGGTGTTTCAGTTTCATTGTCCAACCCCTGTATGTATGTATGTATGTATGTATGTATGTAGCCGCGCATGCGCAAGCGAATACACGTTCAGGCCTGGTGTGAGGGTGTGGATTTTGGGCCGGTAAGTATATTGTCAAGCCATTCGATCATTTTCTTCGGTCCGAAAGAAATGATTGGATTAAATATTTACAGTTTTTTGCCTTATATACACAACATCTATTTCTTTACGTCGTCAGATATTAAAACGTGTTGGTTGCTATCAGAATATTTCGAAAAAGAACCCAAGCTTTAAGTGAAGGCTCCAGTGAGCATCTCATCCTGGAAAGCAAAATAGATTGAGACTGTCATTGGATAAGACAAAGTAAATACCACCCTCTAGTGGCAGAGGGCCCAGGTCTGGCCCATCAAATTACAACAGGGATTCCCAAACCAGGAGTTAGGACCTCATATTTTATCTCTTATGTACAGATTAAGGCCATTGAGGAAATTGCCTCTTTAAACTTATGTTGTCTTAATTTAGTTTACACAACAGAAATATTCCTTTAACTTAATATTAATGATCTTACAAATACATTGAGTCCTACAATCTAAAATACAATCTTTTATATTTTAAACTGATTATTAGCAACCGTTACTATTAGCAAAAGCTAAAAATACTAACCTCTGATTTTTTTTTTCCACTCTACACTGGGATATTTCTTCAGGGTAATGCTCAAGTTAAAATGAAATGAAAGATTAAATTACAAATATTTGAAATGTTTTTGTATGTTTTATACCTGATTATTCTGTCTTCGTGAAACAAATAAATTATTAAAATTAATTAAATTAGTTTTTCCAGATGAAGTAAAGGAAATAAATGATATCATACAATGTAGAGGGCAAAATGATTGAAACACCCTGTAATTTACATTTCTAAAACAAATGCTGGCTCACATCTCTATATGCAAATTAGTCTAAAGTTAAAAGGAAATGCTTTCAGACCTTAAAAAGCTGTTGGACTTGGCAACCTGAACCAAAACATGCCCATAACAAGAGAGCTGTCAATTAAAACTCCCTGGAAAGCATGATAAAAGTCCTTCAAGACCGAAATCCTACATTAAGTGTGGCAGAAGAAGTTGATGGTTACAAGTCTGCTGTGTGAACAATTTGGTGCAAGTACAAAATGGGAGGGTAATGAAAGGAAAGCATCAGGAAAGAAAGCTCAAATAATTTTGTCTTGAATAGAGAAAATGCACAACAAAACAAGTGTTCATGGAGTCAGTGTTTGTTAGAGATTTAAGTTAATAATGAAAAGGGAATTACAGATATAAAAGCCAAACAAGCACCAGCACTAACATTTAAACACAAGAAACAAGAGCCATTACATGGCTCAATCCTGCAAAGCTGATTTGTCAACTGCTATTCCAGAAAACTGAAACCAGATATATATGTAGAATATTGTTTTTCATTAGGGACGCCCAAACCTGAATGACTCAAGTCTGATGAGAAGAAACAAAAATACTATGATTATTTTTAAATCGTTGTTGTCTGAATAATTTTCCCCTCAAATGTTTATTGAACCTATTTAATCTGGAAAAAATGCTGCCATTAATTAAAACAAATGTACTTTATTTTGGTGGGCTTCCTGGACAGCTACTGAACACTAATAGCTGTGTGTTATATCTGTGATTTGTTAATTTGCTATTAAAAAAAAAAAAGATGAACATTCTCCAATTGTGGGAATTCTATCATTTTTGCCATAGTTGCCCAAGAAGAGCCAAAAAATGTGAACCCACAAATGAGATCAAATCCAGTAATGAATCATAGACGCTCAAGTACCGCTATAGCATTCACCACATCTGAAATGTAAAGCAGCTGCAATAAAGTTTTTATTCAGATTTTAAATAGATTTACAAATAAGAAAAAAGAAAATAAAAACAAAAACAAACAAAGAGAACCATAAATGAAAACCATAATGCAAATTATGCATATGAACAAAGTCACCCTTGGATTAAAAAAAGGTCAAATTTCAGGAGAGCGAATGCACAATATTTTGGTCTAGCCATTAAACTGTTGAGATTGTGAGTATGTAGGCAACTGAACAGACTTGGTGACAGGCTTTATACGCTGCTACAGAAGTAATCAGCAAATGACTGATCAGCTGCAAATTACCAATAGAACTACAATTTGAAAAAAATCTAGAGAGAAAATTTTTACATAATTTTCTTTGGAAAACAGCATTATAATGTTGTGATTTGTAAACAGTACTGAGGTCTGACATCTGGTCTTTGTCTGTTCCTGAGGGGTTTAGCCTTCCTTTATCAGACTCCAGCTGCAATTTTTTGGGGGGTGGGGGGAGGTGGGGTCATTTCACAATCCATTATACCAGGTCAACATAGCACTACTGTCTTCACCAAGATCAAAAGTTTAAAATGAACGTTGCCCACCAAATACAGCCCTAAAATGTGTTCATCATTGCTCTTATACACAGGTGTTGAAACAGAAAAGGTTTTAAAAATAATCATATTAAGTGACAAAACAAGTATGATCCCAATATATGACATCACAAATAAACCAGCCATGAGGACTTTAAAATAAGGGGATGATTTAATGTCATAAAAACCTGAACAAAAGGACTGTTTCTTAAATAATTTTAGTGAACTGCTTGTGAACCAAGCAACCATGTTGAGTATCTTATTCTACACACAGCTCACCCCTTAGCTTAACTGTGGGATTTAGAGTGTGTTCAATTGTATAAACTCATTCACGTGCACTCCTGTTCAACAGTCAAATTTCACCATTGATTTATTTAATTCCCTGTAAAAACAGTCATTAAAAACAATCTACTTGTTTTTCAGGTAATACCTCTGAGAGGATTAGATATAATTCACTTGAATATAGAGGGGAAATTTGGAGGAAAACAAATGGGGAAAAAAAATTAGACCAGAATGATTTCCAGATGAAAGATGGTGTTTGTCCTCACACTGGAGTGGTCATTCTTGAGCCCAGGTCTCATCATTATATCATTGGGATTACTTAGAAAGTGGGAAGCAGAAAGTTCTGTTTTGTAAGTACCCAGAGAAGGATGTAAACTGTAAGAAAAAGGTTGACACAATAAAATAAATATTGACAAAATTGATTTTCTATTTAGCTGCAGAAAATTCTGTATAGTTTTTTCCTGCTTTTTCTCTTGACTCCAAAAATTGAAAACATTTTTCTTATTCGCCTTCTGACCGAAATGGAGATTCAAAATTTCTGTTCAGTGCTGTACACCTACACACACATCAAAATACCAAGATGAAATTTCCTGGCAGGTAGGAATATTTATTAACGTCATTAGAATGAGGAAAAAGCCCTGAGACAGTGGCACTATTTATTGGTTACCTGTCTGTTTAAGCACCACTGAGACTGTCCATGAATCCTCAGTCTTGAATTCACCCACCCCCCCACCACCACCACATAAACAAACACACATACACACTGAAGGCCAAGAATTCTACAAAGGTGTGACAAAGTCTGAATGCCACTGAAAGTACATGTTTTGATTCATACTCCATAGAGAACACATTTTAAAATTATGTTTATATACATATTGTAATGCAAAATAAAAGTATACTTGTACAAAAATGAACTTTTGCACAGGACATTTTGCAATTAAAATATGCACCCATGTGTTGAAATTAGAGAATGCATCAAAACACGTACCTTCAGTTGCAATGAATACCAGGGGTATTTAAAATTTTGCATACAACTTTATCTAGGCCTGTAGTGCCACCCAAAGAGGAAAAAAAGAGAGGGAAAAAATATAGTAGGGTATGGACTGAAAGACAAAAGGATGATTCTAAACAGCATAAGAACAAGAATGGCTCAGCAGTGATTTTGCACAAATCACCCACTCTTACCCTGCTCTCTCCATCAAAACATTTGAACAAAAACAAACAAACAACTAGTCCTCACTGGTGACTGTTAAATCATTGATCATATGCAAAAAGCCACGTGAGAGAAATTTAAAGTAAAACATTAGGGGAAAAATTCAAAACAAACCAACTCTTTAAAAGCAAGGAAGAGGGAATGAAGAGTCCAGATCAGTTCAAGTGATGGTGGTGATGTCATGAATCCTCAGTGCCAGAGTCAACTTCATCATAGCAACAGTCCTCGTCCTCCTCTGTGTCCTCATCCATTTCCTCATCATCGTAATAGTCATCATAGAAGAGTGTGGAGCCCTCATCAGGTGGTGCAGCTCGGGTTCGGACGCAGTATTCAGCCAGCGTGGTGGGAACTTTAACCCCATCACGTTCAGCATCTGCTTTAGTGGCTAAAACCTGTTTCCTAGAGAGATAGATATAGTTCGCTGTGAGCAGGAGGGATAAATTACTATGTGTAAATGTATTATATAAGGGCTACTCTGCATAGGTAATCACTTCAAGATTATGAAATTAAAATATCCAGAGTGTGATGACAAGTTGGAATAGGAATTCCATGCAAACAGATCAAATAAATAAACAAATCACCGGGATGAATACTGCGGCAAACAGTGCTTCCAAAGCACTGCATTACCCACTAAACATAAGTGGGTAGATAAGTGTTCCTGTCTAACCTGATGATGTCAGCATACTCCCGGTCTCTGCCTTTGCTGTCCCTCCACTTGCGGTACATGACTGATGCATCGACGTTGGCTGGGGAGAACGTGTTGGGCTCATTCAGCAGAGAAATAACACTCAGCAATATGGTCCTGTCAGAGAGCAGCCAGCAGTTATTCATTACATCACTGCACACCATTCAATCTCCATCACATAATGGTTGATAGAGCACAAAACCATCAGCGCTTACGAAATGCAAGTAAGTAGAAATCACAGAGCCTTTTCAGGGGTCCTTGCCACGGCAGCAAGCATAAGACAAACACATGTATATGCTCACCTGACATTTTGGGTGGGGTTCCATCTCTCAGAAGGCAACTCTCCACTCTGGGGGTCATCTACCGGAGGATGCAATATGGAAATACACACGTCTCCATTCTGAAAACACCAATAGGGTCGCCATTAGACAAACAATAACCCCTGTATCATCCATTCTAGCAAATGAATGTGTTAAAAATAAAACATAAAAATGTGTTTTGTGTTATTTTCTGAACTCAGTAAACATACTTACTTCATATATGTTTGGGTGCCACATTTTGGTGAGAAATCTGAAGGACGGAGGTGAGTAAGGGTAATCAACGGGAAATTTGATACGAGCCTGTTAACAGTAAGGAAACAACACCCACAACAAAAGCATGAGTCAATGAGAAGTCTGCAATAGAAAAGTTCTGACTGTATTAACATCACCATAGTCAAACTGCTGCTGAAGTAACTCTTAACCTAAGACTAATATCAGCTGACTGGTGGCAAAACTGCAAATGGTTTAATGGTTAACAATTTTCTTTACTATACAAACCATGTCATATTCATGCAAGTGTACGCAAAAGGTGTCTATACACACATAAACACACACTTAATTCAGCTGCTCATGCTTTCAATACAGCTCAAGCACGCACAAACCCACCACAGCGCACCCACCACACTACACATCTACGGGTTTAATGTCGTCAGCACTTGTTGGTGGGCCAACTGTGTGAGAGGAGAACAGGATGACATTGGCACACACACAAACACACAAGTAATCAGCTATTTGACTCCTGACAGCTGAAAAGTAGAGTGCAACATTTAGTCAAAGCAATCACACAGACACCAAAGCAAGGATCTATGCAACTGAAGTAATAATTCCAGGAAAATTTCCTTAAGATTTCCCTACAATCACACACTGCAATCAACAGGAATACATGCAAACTAACAATCATAGACAAAACTCAAATAAAGTCAAATGCCAAAATTCATCCAGTACAGTTACTTAAAGGTGACGCTGAACTTGTTACAGCAATATGGGTCTTATAATAGACCACACATATTCCATGGCACACAGGAAAGCAAAATGATCAATGGCTGACAGTCCAAGATAAAAAAAAATTAACACAAGAGTCAGCTGGAGTAACAAGATACAGAAACTAAGCAGCCACTTCTGCACCAAAAAAAAGTTGTTTCACAAAAAATTGATCCTGTCCTAACCTCCTTTGCAGTTTGTGACTTTGCCCTCAAGTACACACTTGTGTGACATATTTATGGGTTTAGTAAACGTTACTTAGTGGATGTGTGTTGTAAAATTGTATGACAGGTAGTGGTGGATGTTCTCACAATGTTCTGAATACTTTATGAATTTAACATAGGACCAAAATAAAATAATAATAATTAATTATTGAAACAAGCCTTCGGGGATTTTATTCACTCAACCAGTTAATCATTTTATTTCTCATGGAAATGTCCAAGACCTGGGGAGACCCCCAAATGGAGGTCTGCAGCAAACAGTTGTTTCTGTAATTGATCAATCAATATTTGATCACCTACTCTTACGTTTTTGACATTCTTCCTCATTATTCAATTTTGTTTTTAACTAAAAATCATTTTGACTTTTTTTTTTTTTTTTTCATAAAAGATGTCAACAGAAAGTAAGTGATTACACAATATGAAAAGCACTGCAGCTGCCTTCTGGGATTCAAAATCTGTTTCTTTCACACACAAAGGTCTTTTTATCCTCATGTTAACCACTGCTTTATCGGCTTAAGAAAAGTTTATGATTACTTCAGTTAAGAAAGTAGTATAATTAACTTTATCCTCTTTATTAGAGACTATACAAAGATTAAACTAAAGTATGGGTTTTTCTTCTCTCAAAGAGCAGTCGCCTTCATATGGTGCAATAAAAGAGCCGTCGACAACACCCTCTATTTAGCATTCTCCACATTCTGCAGTAAGTTTCAGAACATTTCTGTGGATATCAGACCATAATTGGCTAACGGACACTGGCATCAACATTATAAATGATTTTCTGTGATGTACAGGTTTGTTGGGTAAAACTGGCCTGAAATAAAAGTTCAGGGAGATCCAGCACAACTCTTTAAATTCCTCAGACTTTCCTCTGTCTTTACATTATGAGAAAATCTGGAAATAAAATAAGCATGAAATACAGAGGAAGACAGATCATAGAGCATGCAAGAGAAATCAAATGAAACATTGAGAGAAATACAGACAAATGCAAGATAGCGAGAAAAGGACAAAAGGAGATAAGAGGATGCAAGTGAATGAATAAAACAATGAAAGAGAGCGAGCAAAGCAGGTCATTCTGGTCTCCTAGAATAAACTGTACCCCCTCATCTTCTGCTCAGACCACCTCTGTCTTAGTTCTGTCATTTCTGTGTGAATGAAGAAAGACGACACATTAGAAGAATGACCTCAAGATCACATTCACTGCAAAGACTTTGCAAATTTGAAGGACTAAAGGAAGAGACTAAAATAGATCTGATAGAAATGGAAAGGTATGCTTGAGTTCTTTTGACAGAGAGCAGTCATCAATATTAAAGGGAGGTCCTCTTCATTCAGGAGAATATTAGCCTAGTGTTTAGCCTAATTGCAGCATCCTGTGTGCTTCACCAGGATCATCAGACTTGTTGGAGAAGAAAAAAAAGATTTCACCTCAGGGCATATTATTGCATGGATCTGCTACAGCTTGGGTGTGCAACATTTACAAATGTGGGTCACTGAGGGAATAAAAAGACCTGTTTCCTTTGACATAAAAAGTACCTCCATTCAGTTTTCACCATAACATAAGAGAGTGGGGTCAAGATACAGTGACGCAGTATGACGTACTACTAGCAACATTTATGGTTCTACAAGATATAATTTCTTGCCTGTACTTTTGTCCAATCACAGATCTGATTGGATGCGAAAGGAGGGCACAAAGTTTTTCGCTAAATATTTTTTAAAAAAGTAACAATAACTGTTTTAATCAATAACAACCTACAACACAAATAGAAAATGTTACAACATAGTGTAGCTTTCATTGTACTAAACAAAATTGCAAATAACACAATTAAATGTCTCTTTATTTAACACAAATATCCATAGCATAGAAATTATATAAAATATTTTTAAAGTAGTAATTTCATACTTATATTTGTTTAATGTAGGAGGCTTAGTAAATGCATGTTATAATTAAGCTCGCTGTGTAAAGGTTTACTTTGACATGAAACGGCCACAAAGTATAATACCACATAAAATTTATAGCCTACCAAAACCACATAGCATGGAAAAACTTGTCTAATTCCTGTTGCACCATCACTACTTCCAAACTGTCTCTGAAAGCAAACCTCTGCACATGAACTTTGCATAAGGAGCTTCATGAAATGGAGTCTCATGGCCAGGCAACTGCACACAAGCCATCAGCATCATTATATGCAATAGAAAGTGTCAGCTGGAGTAAATCACAAAGCCACTGGACTCTGAATCAGTTGGAATGTGTTCTCGGATGTGATGATAGTAATGAAGAAGGGAGAATCATCTCGGGCTGTTTTCAGAGTTTAGACTAGGCCTGCAGGCCTCACCATATAAAAAGGTATTTTTTATGCTTCCAACTTCCTGGCAATATTTTGGGGAGGGGCCTTTTCTGTTCCAACATGAGTGCACGTTCTGCACTAAGTAAAGTTCATAAAAGACTTCGTTTTAGGAGTTTGGTGTGGAGGAATGGCAAGCCCCAACCTTTTTTTCCCCCCTAAGGTGACTGTTCCTAATTGACTAAAAGTGTGAAGGGACCTTCATTTAACTTGTAGTCCATTAAAAGAAAATATCAGATTTAAAGACAGCAGGAATGAAAAATTAGAAGCAGACATATTCACCAGCAGAAGCACACATCAAAGCAGTATAAGCCATAGTAACTATGCAGAAAATGTGAGCAGCAAAGATATGAATCATATTTCAAATTTAGACAAATATAACAAACATCTCAGAATAAAAAAAGTATGCTGTGAATTGTGATTTAAAAGCTGATACAGGAAAAAATACTAATAATGTGATAATATGATTTCATTCACTGGCTGTCTCTGACATGAAGTCAGGATGGAGCTTTTGTCTAAACCAAACTATTGAACTAAAGCACAAAACCAGAACATGAGGGAATGAGGTAGAGCTGTATTCTCCACTGTCTTGTGATGGGCATAGGATTAATTATACAAAGCAAAATGATAGATAAACCCAAATGAGCTGTACATTTTCACAAATTAAAAGATAAAATTCTGTTCACCTCTGTTCTAAACTACATATTTATTAAGTTATTTCCATTAAAAGAAAAAAAAAAAAGTGAATGCCTTGAAAGTGGCTTCTTGACCTCTTTAGTACATGCAGATTTATAAACGTGCAATTTGTCCGTACACACCCTTCAACCTCTCATTTGCAGCTCAAAACCCCAGTACTGATCTGATTGGTTCCTTAGGTTTATGACATAAACCCTGGCAGTTAAAATTCGCTCAAATGAGACCATCTTTGAAGCACTGCAGTGAAAACGCTCACCATTGCTCAGGCTACTTATTTCCTTTGATAATAAAAATTCTAGCATATAAAAAACCTCCATGAAGACATATTAACAAGATTAAAAACCTGCTTATCACTGAAAATGTTTTTGGAGAGGTTCTTTACAATGCTTCATTTCAAACAAACTATTCTGAAAGATTTTCTAAATAAGCAGTAACCAAATATCAATGCAATTCCTTTTTAAACAATTAAAATAAAATAAGGCATTAGCGGGCTTTACTTATGAACGTTGAAAAGAAATGTTGGCACAGCAAGAAGATACAAACCAGTGCAGTCACCTTTTATACTTATACAGCTAATTAAATTAGGCCTGCAGAGATTGAGTGAAAGTATTTGTTCTGTTTAAAAGAGTACTATCTCCAGATATTTGTAGCTACTGTCACTTGTTTTTTATTCGTTTTAGTCAAAGTCACAAAAGCAGAGGTTAAATCACATTAACTCAGGCTGGTAAGAGACAATTTGCTTCTCAAAGTAATTCCCAGAGCTGAGTGTGGACTCACAGAGCCTCTCCCGTTCCCACCCTCTGCTCTCATTTCTCTGTGACACTCCATCAGCCCCAGAGGAGGAAACATGACTCGATGAAACCAGCTATCTGAAGCTCGGCTCACATCACCTGCCAGGGGACTGAGTGCATGCGCACTCCAGCAGGTGCCCACTGCCCATCAGATGGCTGACACATGCATCAACACAAAGAACTATACATTATCATGACTGGAACACACTCAGTTATATGGATAGGTGAATAAAATTCATTTAAATGCAATCTGTCTGAGATTACATATTTTATGTATGAAGACATGTTTTGTTGCTCTGAGGGAAATTAAGGAAAGTCAGTAACGAAATTAAAGTTAGCCTTGAAAGGTATATGCTAGTAATTAAGTAAACGTGTTAAAGTACAGAATAAGTAGCTTCCATAACACATGTCATTAACGCAAGTGTCCAGAAAATGTCAGGCCTACATGTTATGCATTGCGCAACACCTTCCACTAGATTAAAACTCAGAGGATGTCCAGGTCTCTTTCCTCCTGATGGTTATGAAACTAGATTACCCGGATGACCACTGACTGAACTACTAGCACAAGCACAACAGAGCATGTTCAGTTTGGCCATTGCCTGCTTCACGTTTAAAGGTTTTATATATTTATGTATTTTGAAATATAAAGGAACCAATAATATAAGAACTCATCACAGTTTTACAAAGCCATGAGGCATAAGAGGTAGCTAATAATACACTTCAGGTCTAAAGCCCCACAAACAGAGAACAAAAGTGGCTCTTTTCCCTCTGCTGTTTGCCAGCACATGCGGGAACCTGAAAGAGGCCTTTTTGCTATGAATGCTAATGGGGGAATACTGTCAAATGGAACATTCAATCTACAGAAAGGTATACACATGACAAGAAGAACTGCACATAAAACACCATCCTAGTGTTTTCAGCTTCATTATGTAATTATGGCTGAAACAAGGCTAAATAGTAAAAGCATCTCTTCTGTTTGAGGAGTTGTAACTCATTTAAAGAGTAAATTTGCTTCTAACAGTTATTAGCATCACAAAATGAGTCACAGCACTGCCATTCTACGCATTTTGACACCCCTTCAAGTGTTTCAGTAAGAGCCGTAACCAGAGAGAGTTCACCGCTAACTCCATAAGCCATAGTTTTACAAAAGAAATGACACTGCAAAAGTAATTATTGATATGAAATGTAATAATAATAATAATAATAATAATAAAAATGTTTCAGAATGTTTCTCAAAACAGTAGCATTATGGTAAAATACCAACTATTATCACTAATATCAACAGTGGAAAAATGTATTTAATGCAAAAACTCATATAGGTTCCTTTGTCCAGGTGGGTGTTATTCTGGACCCGAGTTTCAGAAACTGGTGGCCTATGCTATGAAATACAAAACATTTAAGAGCAGTGCTGTGACATACATACACACACATTGTATGTATTATCAGTGAATGCTTTAAATGAGATTGTCTTGACGTTAGACACAGGGACAGTTCTTTATTGATCACAATCACGTTTGCAGCACTGGTTTCCTCTGTTCGAAAGAAGACAGGAAACAACAGACACCTTCATTATGTTGTTTCATGTTGCCCTCCCTAAGGTTGTGGGTACCAGGCCTGTGCACTAGGACATGGCCCTATTATTTTCTGTCTTTGGCAAGAACACCTGCAGAACAAGATGTAAAACAGATCCAGAGAACAATGACGGAAAAGGGAAACCAGTAAGTGAGTAAGTAAAAAGCAGAAGATGAAAACGAAACAGCAGATCATGGCAAACATATTTTCATCAAGTTAGTGAAACTGAGCATTTATAATCTTATGCTAAGGAAAGCCATGTGGGGACCTGTCATTTCAGCAGGGCTTTGTTCCTGTGATGATAAGCACCTGAAAGCAACAATAGGGATAAAACAAAGAGTTTTTCCTTTCATCAGTCAAGAAGACAAACGGCAACTCTTTCATTGCAATCCGATAACGCAGCTGCTGCAGTCAAATTGGTGGATTAAAAGGGTAGTGGGTGTTGTCACCCAAAAGTAAACTCACCTTAAAATAACCACCCTCGTAATGTGTGTTTGGAGGTCCAAAAATCGCCACTTCCCAGTTGTACAAGTCGGACTCGTCCACCAAAGTTATTCTGAACCCTTCGACAGGCTCGTCCTGAAGACTTTTCAGCTCCAGCATTAACGCCTTTTGTGAGCTCGCAACATGATGTTGTCCATGTTGGGCCATATTCCGGACAGAAAACCGCTCAGTCTTAGTAGTCTTTGCTTAGAGGCGGGCTATTGCTTAAACTTTTGGAGAAAATGTTGGCTAGCAACGTTAGCTCACTGTTTACTTCACTTGTTTTCCACAAAACTTCGGTTCCTAAACTGACTGTTACTGTGCGTCCCTTAATGCGCAAGTCTTTCCGCAAATGTCCACAACAAACCCGAACTCGGGCCAAACAGCTACAGGAAAAAAAAAATCAGCTCCGTCCCGAGGCTAGCAGCCGCTAGCAGCGCCTCTTCAGGATTTTGAAACGATGTCAAACTCGACAGATTCGATTCCTTTGAATCAAACAGTATCGATACGCTGCTTGGAGAGCCGAAGTCGTGATATCACTCAGTAGTCAGACCCATACCCATATTAGGAATTCCGATCCCAACCTGGTTTATGCATGGGCAATGTCTTGGATACCATTGTTTACTTTAAGAGTGTGAAAACGTTAGCATCAGGGTACAGTAGCAAACTCATGTTCATTTAATTTTCCAATACTATACACTTAGAATTAAAATGAACATGAGGTTTACTATTGTTACTTGATTATATACATAATTTACAAATTATTTGAAAAGTCCCCACCACTTTCATAAAGTGTACTCTGAAAGAATTATATATAACAGCTTGCTGCAGATACCTGTCCAAAGTCTTATAAAATCCAGTGTATGCATATTACATATAGGAAGGAGCAATGTAATGTTCCAAATGCAGGTGTGTGGCAGTATGGACAGTTTTCTTCTAAAGGTCACAGAATTGCTTTATTAATAGGGTTGTTAAAGAGCCCAAAGCATAAACGATAAATGGCACATATTTATGACCTCCCTTAGCAAATGAATTCAAAAAAGTACTCCATTCAGCCTTTTGAGGCCTGTTTTTCTAAGCTAACACACTACTGGGAAAACATCAAAAAATGTGGCCCCATACGATCTACTGCATTTGCTGGACTTAGGTGGGCGACATATACTGGATAAATATGGAAAACCTAGTATCTCTCTCATTTAATTTAACTCATTGTGGCCCTGTCACTGACCCTGGAGGGTAACCAATACATCTAAAATTCAGCAGGTCCAACATTCAAAAAAGGACAAACTTACTGGCCACACACCTGGGCTGCCTATATGGACACCACATGGGTCTTTTGGGACATTATTCAAGTTTGCAATAAAAGAATGGACAAAAATAAAAAATTATTCAGAAGTGGGGAATTTATTGGTACACCATCTTCACACACACACCTAACTACAGCAGCCTATACTTCTCATAATTCTCTTGGGTGAACCTCTTAAAGGGAAATTAGATGGCAAATTATTGGTCATTCTCTTCAGTAATTTATTCTTGAAACATTATATTACATCATACAGTCAGAAAATACATAGTGAAGGAGCCAGACAGTACCTTCAAATGAAGAGCATTGATAGTACATTGAATGATACAAGCATAATCCAGCAAGACCTGCACTACAGTTTGCCAGGGGAAAAACCTTTGGGAGATGGTGGGCTGCTTCATGTGAGCTGTTCTGCAGTAAACAGCTTATTTCACAAATCCATTTGGACACCCCAATCTCAGAGTCTTCAACACCAGTGAAACCTGCCCTTCTAATGATATAATTTAATGCAAAAATTAAAAACATTCCAAGACTTTTTCAGTTGCATGTACTCTTAACAGATAAAAATACATTATACCATCAAAAGTGTAGCATGAAGAAGCCAACTTTTACTTAATATACTGTATATATTTATATATATATATATATAAAAGAAAACTAGAAAATACAACAATAAAGGAATGGTATGGAACTTCTGTATGCATGTGTCTTTGTATTAGACAAAGTAACAAAAAAATAAAATAAAAATAAAAAAAGATACATTCCTACCCATGCAAGATATAAATCAAGTCTGCACAGAAAATATCTTCAGTATTGTTAATAGATACAGGTGGTTCTCCCAGTATCCTGTAGTTTACCCTGTGTTCATATAGATGACCTGATGCCTAGACTCAGAAATCCACCTAAACTTGCATTCAGATGGCAAATGATATGGACATTAGGCGGACATGCCTTAAAAATCAGCAAATCTGCACAATGCATTATAAGGGTCATCTGTATGAACGACCAGCATGGTCAATATTTGCCACGGCATGAGAAACCTCTTCAACCACATACACTAGTCGCTTGATTTATTGACTAATGCCGCTTAAACATTTCAGTGAAATACCTTATTTTCTTATGAAAGGACTACTACTTCAGTTGGATGTTACAACTGAGTGCTACAGCGTGCTGGACCAGGCAAACAAAAACAGAATTTACATTAGAGCAGGTTCCTCAATTAGTCAGCACAATACAGTAGTTTGAAAACATAAAGGCATTTGAGGGTAAAATAAAATAAGAAAAAATATGTAATTCACCACAATTGCCAAATGAACAAGGCAGAAGAAGAGACCAACACAGGCATGAGCCAGTCAGAGTCAAGCCTATGTCTACACAACAGGAAGTTTAGGAGGAGTGACACCAATGGAGATGGAATGGAGGGCACATTTCAGAAGGATATTAAGCTTCTCATGAAGAGTAGTCAAGTCAGGGAGAGAGAGAGAGAGAGAGAGAGAGAGAGAGAGAGAACCACTTAAGACAATACTGACTGAATAAAATGTATTAAACTGATACTTTTGGGTTTGTCACTGATTTGTCAGAACTAAAAATCCTTCATAACTTAATGTGGAGCCTTTAAAAAGACATGTTTATCTGGGTTCCTGGTAAGTTACACTACCAGCTGAGACGAGAGGAAAAATGACCTTGATGACCTTGACAGAATAGTATTGTATCCATTTGTACACTTTTCATTATATCAAACCTCCTCAAAGTCTTTTAGTGTGCCGTAAACGTGTAAAGCTGTATGCTTTACATCAATAATGAAAAAGACTAACAGACACGGTAAAGTAACAGTGTTGTGCCTGCCTTAATTATGTCAGTGTGAGGACATTCTGTTGTATGTTTCAGGGGTAACAAGTCCCAGATATTCAGAACATGGTCCCAGAACTCACCCGTTTTCTCCAAGTCCAAAAGTGCACCAGGTTACATATTAGGAACCATATGGCAGGGCTCGTGCAGTACAGCTACTTTGGAGACACAGTCAAAAAATTTAGACCTGCTGGAGGCTGGGAAAAGGGGTGGGCAGGGTTTCGGGTATGAATCTGAGACATCGGGTGTAGAAAGCTCTCCACAAAGGGTTGAAAGACAGAGAGTGACAGAGAGAGCGAGAGAGACATACACACGCAAACACACATTAGGAGCGGACAATAAGCTTATGTTTAATGCAGAGGGGAGAAAGGCGCAAAGGAATTCTGAAATGAAAGAAAGCAACCAACAAAACGCAAAACAATGCAAAAAAATATCACCCAACATCATTGAGATCAAGAATAAATCCAGTTACTTAATCGTCAAACTATTAAGACAATGGAAAAGTGGAAGGGGGCTTGGGAGGTTTGTTGGACTGAACGTTGAACTGACACTGACGCAGGTGGAGAAACTTGAATAAAATCAAAAGGAATGTGCATTTGCAGTGGAGCAGTAGAGTGTGGATCCACACAACAGAAACACAGCAGCTGTGTATGATCTCAAGAAAGAGGAATAATAGAACGAGACTAGTAGAACGAGAGATCCAATAAATACGAGGAGGAGGGTGGTGAAGAAGAAGGGAAGCCAGCCTCAGTGTTTGTGATATGATTCTGAGTGTTGGAGGGGTTGGGGGAAGGAGGCAAGGGCACCATTGGTCTCTTAGACACAATCAGCACTGTGAGAAGGTTTGCTTTATCTCATCCAGCACGTTCCCCAACAGCGAGGGCTCGTCACATTTAGCATCAATGGAGACAGTCTGATCAGCCTGGGAGAGAAACAGAAGACAGCAGAGAAGATATGAAACCAGAGAAAGTAAAGTGAGATTTATCACAATGCAAAGAGAAGAGAGACACAGCAATATTCTATTCCTTCTAGACAAACCACATGTGATTAAACAAAAATGCTTAATAAAAGCTATTTTACATCAAAAGTTTAGCCATAGGAATGCTATGGTTAATGGAATACTATTGTGCATAAAAACTTCAGGTGCATACATTTTGGTATATTGATAATTTGTTTAACATAAAAAATGAAAATATAAATACAGAGTTAAACTGCTTAATATAATGGGACTATTATTGGGGAAACAGAATTTCATATTTAGTTTATAGGATCATTCTTTTAATAGTTCTTTACAGTTACAAATGATAAATGAGAGATGTTTTCTGTGATGATCGGTGACAGCAATTGTAATACATTAAGTCACATTACGCTTTATTATGTGATTCTATATAGTGAAAAAGCTTCACGTGAAAATTACATTACCTTTAACTGAGTGTTAATTTCTTCCTGCAGTAGAAAGTGATCATTTATAGTGGTAGATACTGGTGAATCATTTTTCTGCGATTCAGTCATTGTTTTGCTGCATTAAGCCTCTTTAACCTATTTCATATT
Organism: Hoplias malabaricus; assembly: GCF_029633855.1. Classification (NCBI taxonomy): domain Eukaryota; kingdom Metazoa; phylum Chordata; class Actinopteri; order Characiformes; family Erythrinidae; genus Hoplias; species Hoplias malabaricus. The sequence continues at coordinate 20,059,744 of NC_089815.1, read as the reverse complement.
AAGCATTTCAGAAAGTACCTTTAAACTGAATATGGACAATGTGCTGCATTTTTTTTAAAGCAGTGTAAATATAACTCATGTATGGGACTTCCACGATCTGTAAAATTCTAGCTATTTTACAATCAGGTTTGTACATACGTAACTTTGATGAATAAGGGACACTGACTTTAACTAAATATTTGTGACAAAGTACAGGAAATGTAGGACTCACAGTTTTAACCAGCAAACAGACATGGTGACCCTGGATTGATCTGCTGTACATGGAGGCACAGGAGTCGATCCTCTCCACAACTGTAAAAAGTTAAGGTGAAAAACAGTTACAAATGAGAGGAACAGAACTTAATATTTCTTTCCATGAGCTGGCTTTTTAAAAAGGAATTGATCAAAAGTATTCTATTATCTGCCAATTGCAATTATTTTCTATTGTTATGTTTTTCCAATCAGAACAGTATGTGAAAGCATTTATTATTTTGTTTTTTTATATAGAGTGCAGCAGTATTTAACATTTGTTGGATAGCTAATCAGCCAATTCGGCCACTTTAAGTTTGTAATTTTACAGAGGCTTACAATGAACAAAGGCACGTTATTGTTTAATAGAATCCAACAATAAAGATTAATCTAATTTTATGAACTGAAATGTTTTTTTTTTCCTTTTTATAATTAACATACCAGAGAAATGGTGATGGAAGCAGATCCTAGCCAAAAGGTGGTGGAAGGGCATGTTAACTCCTTCTAGTCTCAGCGAGCTGCTTTTCAGGTCCCCAGACTCCAGCAGCTTGGCATAAGCATCACTGTTAAAGGAATTACATTGACACATTACCATTAAACACCTATAAATTAGTAAAAATCAACATTCATGATATTTCTAGATTCCAATCAAGTCCTTGTTCCTGACCTGTAGCAGGGTGTTGTTATTAGGTATGATGTGCAGGTAAAGTGCAGTTTGAAGTCCAGTTTTTCATGAGTGGAGGAATCTTCCGACTGCAGAATGGAAACAAAGTTTCTAAATATCATGTGGAGACACTAATGCCTTTTAACTGTTTTCTAAGCTTTTTTTGTTTGTATTTTCATCCGCTATGAAAAGACAATCTCACCTTGACTATAAAAGTGAGGGTTCCCTTCAGTTTTTGAGGCATGACAATGCTCTGCACTGAGAAAACGAAACGGGCCTCATTTGAAACCCCTGCGAAACAAGATAAAGAATTAACAATCAAAGGTTTAAAACTACAGAACCATAAAACCAATGCCAACATTTTAAATACTGAGGCATGATAACAATGTTAATATATTCATAATCATTCTAATTATGCGGTATTTTGTTTATATTGTAACATTTCTTCTAATGTAACAAGTATATTAACATATGGTTAAGCAATATGATGTCAGTTCATTCATGTCATATTGCTTAACCATATGTAAATATTTGCACACTAGACTAAAATCCACTAATCTGGATTTGGCGAGACCTAGAAGGATTCTGATATTTCATTTTTCACAATCTCCCAATCCTTTCTGACACACAATCATAAGATGTATATAACAATAAGAGCACATGGGGCAACAGGAAGCAGATTTAATATTAATGTTGGCACCTGGCGGAAGCTGGAAGGGCACAACAAGCCCATCATGGGGCCCTGCTCCTTCTGGTCGTTGTAGTTTGGAGTTGAGTGAGTCCAGCACATTGAACTCCATGGACTTGAGGAAGCTGTTGCATTTGTTCTCAAATATCACTGACACCACCACTTGGCTGCCATCCTGCAAGTTACCCTGAATATCGTACACCTGGCAAGAAAAAGGGATTTTTGTTTACAATGTTTTATAAGTCGTCACATTTTACAGCATGCAGATTCTCAGATTTAAAGGCCTGGTTACTAAAACACCTTAAGTTTTTAAACTTTATGGGAAGATTTTCCCTTACCTTTTAATCTTTTAAAAGAATATGGAAAAAGTTAAATAAAAAAAATGCTGTCAGGGGCTGTAATACTGCAGGAAACTTGTGGTTGGACTGTGTGTGTAATATCTGAGGTAGTCTTCAAGCTCTCTGGCGATTTCATAAATTGAAAGACGGTCAAGTCTGTCTCTTCAGGAAAGTTCTCCGACTCATCTATTCATATTTGGCACTGTATTGCAGAACATGGGTTCCCCTGTATGAGTCTTGGTTCCTTCCAATGTTTCTTCCTCGTGCGCTGAGGGAGTTTTCCCTTGTTGCCCTTGGCTTGTTCATAGGAGGCGTGGACCTAAATTTCTGTAAAGCTGTAGCTGCTGTGAAACAACTTTCTGTTGTAAAAAGCACTATATAATTTGATTGATGCTTAATTTTGCCTCTATGGAGTCATGGACAGGGTACACAGGAGTGTGTTAACCAGATTTAGGATCCAATATTGAATTATTTATTGGGACCAATATTTATTTGTCTTTTTTTTTTGTGTGTGTGTGTGTGTGTGTGTGTGTGTGTGTGTGTGTGTGTGTGTGTAGGGGTTTGGCAGGATTTATTTTTTGTACCGTTTGTTTGAGTTTTTGCTGACTGTAAAATGAGCATTTGTTAAATAAATTATCAGCTTCAAAATAGCTCTAAAATCTCACACACATTTTCAGTTTTCTGAGAGTTATAGGGAGATTTTACATCCCTTAAATAATTCTAAGGGAGATGACAGTTAAGAACCTTTATGCAACACTTAACAGTTATAACTGAATACTCAATGGAACCTTTAAGGGTTTATGATTATATCCTTAAATACTTAGATATTACTTAAGGCTTTTATTCTGCAAGACACTTAACCTTAAGGAGGTTTTAATAGCCACTTTAAGGGACTTTTTTTCACTTAAGGTATTTTATGCAACCAGGCACTGGAATGCAGAGACACCAAGAAAAGGAAAGTGTAAAGGAACATGCTTAAGTCAAATGAAATATAGTAACTATGAGTATCCAAAGAACTCATGAAGATGTTTAAGTCAGAATATGATGTGCATTTCATCCTAAATTGCTCTACTGTGAATTCTTTTGTAGCTCACTGTAAGCATTTTTAACATAAAATGCACTAGTCTTTAAGCATAAAAAGACCAACTGTAACCAACTCTAGTCTGAAGAATTCCACTGCAAACGAGAGAGAGAAAAGCTATTCAAACATCTGTATTTTGTGTGATTACCGGATTGGCATCCTCCTTCATCTTTAACATACATACATTAAGGAAACAGGTAACAATATTAATACACCTGAATGCCTTGGAAGAATAGGTCAGTTAGTATTGCAATGAGGTTGACTACATGAGTTGTACTGTCAGTAATTTGTAACACTAACTGTAATGTGAATAATAAATACAAGACAGTTCAGTTAACAGGACCTCTTTTAGATAACACTAACATTACTAAATGACTATAATTATTACTAAGGACAATCATTTTTTTCAGAATTTGTAAAAACTAATTAAACGCAACTTCTTACTACACTCACCATCTTGATGTATGAGTTTTCAGCCAGCAGGCAGTAGTTTGACATTGGCTGTAAAGAGAAATAGGTAAATGCACAGTGTACACAGAACTAATGACACCATTCTTTCAAAGAAATGAAACATGCCTTCAATTTTATCTGATATGTAGGTTGCTATGAAATACATGTATAGTCTGCTCTGTTAATTTTAATGTCTCTGTACTCCTCAAGTGTTCTCTTCTGTTACATCTGGAAAGATTCTTACCGGCAGAGGCTCCTCCTCCTCCTCCTCCATGGTTCCGTTCTGTACAGAATCTTCGCCTGCTCCATCACTGTGATGGTGGTGATGGTGATGTCGCTTCTTTTTCTTCTCCTTCTTCTCATCTTTCTCCTTCTCTTTCTTCTGCTTCTTCTTTTTGTGTTTTGAAGATTTCTGAACAAAGACGAGACTAGGTATGCACCATTTTTCAAACTATGTTTTAATTAGCAAATACTACATTTATTGTTATTATATGTACTACATGCAAGTCTTGTCTCATTATAATTTCAACATTTATGAATGGATCCATTGTTTGCTATCACTATAGACATTGGAGAGAGTATCTTAAGAAAAAGTAATCTTCAAACTGTTTATTGAAACATAATCACAAATATAACAACATCAATCAATGTCTCCCAGAGCACCAAAATTTACACATGGAACCTTTGATTTGCCTATACCCACCACTTCTTCAGGTTCTGCATCTTTGGGCTCATCTACATCAGAATCGGCAGCTGTTGCTAAACTAGTTTCAGGTGCTGAGGCCGGGGCTGGGGCTGGGGCTTCTACTTCCTGAAAAAGAAACCACCCACGGTAGCATGAAAGACCATACTAAAATGTAAATATGGATCCAACACAGGTACAAAACATGCACCACAAATGCCACAAACAAAAACAAGTCTGTTCTTGCAGCAATGTTCCTGTCTAGCCGACTGATTTGACCATGTGGTGGAAGATGGCACTTAGAAGAAAGTAAAGCGTAGAACATCGACCTGAAGTGAAAAAGACTTGTGAAAAAAGAGGCAAATTCCTACAAGTGCACAGTACTTTGTATCAATTTGTTTAAGATGAAGGCAATAATCAATAAAACAGTAATAAAAGTGATTCAAAAGATGTTATTCAGATGACCTCTCTCTCTAATTAGGAGCATAAGCACTTGCCAGAGAGATTGACTATGTGTGAAAGACAGGATCAAGATGAACTGTCAGCAAGATTCCTTTGTTTGTGACTGAAAAAACACTGCACACAACAAGACAACACATATGGGCATCCAAGCTGGTCAGACACAATGACAAACTAACAATTTGAAAGTCAGCATACAAAGAAAACATGGTGAGTCCTGTAAAGAGCTTGATGGTACGTGACAAAGTGAGACGTTGGCACATGGGAGAAAGGAGGGAAAAGGAGTGGAAAGATTTGGTTAGAAGAAAACAGAATAGACACCGCATTGTGAGAGGAAGGATTGAGAGAGGAACCGGACCTTGGCGGGTGGGGCAACAGGAGCACTAGAGAGCCAGAAATCCAGATCGGAGGCCTGGAACAGAGAGGGCAAGTTGGGGGAAGATGAGTCTAAGCAAATAGCTTCATGAAGGATGTTTTAACTAACACCCATGGAATTCACACTGCAGCATTCAACATCTTACAAGAAACCTCTTGTTGAAACCCATGTCAATTTAAATCAGACAATTTTATTTTTATCAATCTGACAAATATTTCCTATCACTTTTAATTAGATAAAGCTTGGCCTGATATTGGTCTAACAATTAGTTATTTTGATATTTACTGCCAGTTATAACAGTTTTGTTTTATAGGCCTTAAATGATGGTGCCACAGTGCGTTGCCATATAAGGGTGTTTTTATTCAATTACCATGCATAGAAATAAGAATAATAATAAAAAAATAACACTTTAGTACTGCAATGCAACTAACCAAGAGCCACCAAGCATTATTAGAAATATACAAGAGCATCACAACAAAAACTGAGTAGAAATGAAACAGGACAAAATTAGATAAAGCTATAGAAATTTTGTATACTTTACTTTCTCTATTTAAAAATTGAGAGCAAATATGTAGTAAAGTTAGGGATGTAGGATGTTTGAAAACTAACATGAATAGAATATAATAAATTTGGAATTTAAAATATTATTACTCATACAGCATATAACAAGACTGTCACATTACAATCTTAGAAGACAACACTAGTGTTCAGTGTTTATTCATTTTCAGAAAATTTGAATGCTAATCTTTTGATTTATTGAAGATATCCATTCATTTAAAACTTATATCATACATGGAAAAGAAAAAACTGCCCCTAAACCTAATTCAATCAAACCCTATCTTGATGTGAGCCTTTTGCCCCAGCCACTCCAAAACCATACTTTTTCCCCCTTTGAATGCTAAAGAATGCTAAATATCAAATAGCAGTGCACACACTTAAAAACATACTAAAAATGTCATTAAAACCCACTACTGAAGGTTTACAAGGCCATGAAACCATGGCTTTGTAAACCTTCAGTAGTGGGTTTTAATGACATTTTTAGTATGTTTTTAAGTGTGTGCGCTGCTATTTGAGATTTAGCATTCTTCACATTGGCAGACCGGTTTGTTTTTTAAGCAATGTTTAGATTTAGCAGGTCTGACAGTAATCCTGCCTGGATGCTGCTAGTGAAAATGAACCCAAAAGCAAAGGAGCAAAAAGTTGTAGAAGTCTTCAAGCGCTGAAAAATCTAAACTATGCATTGCTGTCGTTCCTGAAATTGAACCTTTCAACACCACCCCCTGCTCTGTTTACGTTACTCTATCACAAAACCCTAAATAAAATCACACCTCAGCAGATGTAGAGGTGGGTGGGGCTGCCACCTCATTGGTGTCTTCTGATTGGACTGGTTCTTCGGCCAGTGGCTCTGGTGTCTCCTCTTCTAGATCGTGCTTGTATTTCTTCTTTTTTTTCTTTTCCTCTTTGCTCTTCTGCAGGAACAGTTACAACAAAGCACATCATAAACAGAATTTGAATAATAAGAAAAATACAACAAGTGAATTATGTAAGCTTCGACCACAAACAGATCTAAACACCAATACCAATCTTCAAGACGTTTAACAAGTTTAATACAATAGTGTCTACAGGGCTGGGCAATAATTAAATATCAATGTATATCTCAATGTAAAATATTTCAATAACAAATATATTATTTTTTATACACACACACACACACGTAGCATCTGTCGACAGACAGACATTACATGGCATTGCCATAAATAAACAGCACTCAATTTTAAAGTAAGTTAAAATATATTAATATTGACAAAGTCTAGAAATTTTTGTTTGCTGGTGATCATGTTATTTTCAGTCCTTTGCAGTTTTTCTGTGGCTTTTTTTTTTGTTCATATCGATATTGGAACTATACTATATTGACCGAAAAGTAAGAAATATATTGTGATATATTGGCCATATCGTCCCCACACTTTGTATAGTGTACTTTTTCCCCGACAGTAAAATCAGCTGGCCTACCTTCCTGTCTTTGTCTTTCTTTTTCTCTTTCTTTTCCTTACTGCTCCTCTTCCGGGGCTCCTGTTGGACGCTCTCAACATCTCCATCTTCCCCAGGGCTCTTCAATGCCTCAGAACGGTGGGTCCTCACTGGAAGCTTCTCACTGTCTGCCAGAGGCCTGAAGGAACACACAGATATGGCTTTCAATGTTACACAATAGTTAAGAGCCCATAATGTGCTGGGCTAGACTTTCTGAACTGTTGCACTAGGGATAGACCTCTCAGATTGCAGTATTCAGATCATGCCAAAACACAAAAATGTCAGCTTTGACGATAAACTGAGGCATTAAAGTCTACTAAAGTCAAAGTTATTAAATGCTGGAGTGATCTTAAATGGGTCCAAAGCTCTTTGGAAGGGTCAGTTACAAAGCAATCATTCAGCATGAATTGTGCAGAGATAAATGTGTGTGCCAGTTTAGCCCATATGCAAAATCATGTCATGAAACTAATGTCACATTCTTATAGGAGGATTCATCTAATATTTAATGCAAAACGGTTTCCAAGCATGGGTAATTAAACATCCGGAATGAGTGCTTTTCTATTGGCAACACAGACACATTTCTCAGGTACATTTCTTGGTTCAAGTACAAAAGCCATCACCTAGACATCTACAGACATAGTGCTGTGTAAAAATAAAACACCACCCTTCTTTTATTAAATATAGTTATTATAAAATATGCTTATTATATTATAATAAATTAAAATAATGTGTACAGAAGCTTCAACAAATAAATCTTTGTTTATGATCTATAGTTTGTCTTTGTAATAGCTATGTATGTGCAGTAGAAAATGTGTATAATTTATGCTTACATTTTCTTTAATGCAAAATACATATATTTATTTATTTTCTTGCAGGTGAAAAAAGATTCAATTTCAGTTAATTGCCATTTTGACTGGAGAAAAAAAAAAATGAAGGATGGTATTTCCTTGAATTTTCCACAGTACTGCAGTTAAAGACAGTAAAAGTACAAAGGTTTGGTATTGGACTGGACATCTCACTGGCTCATACAATGTATTACTCACCTGCAGTTAGTGCCAGAAAGCAGACTAGCAGAAAGATGTGAGTTTGTGTGTGCACGAGACAGAAAGAAAAATCAGATCAAAGAGCGTTGAAGGTTAGGCTGGCTGAAGACCATTTTCAGCGGTGCCCCAAATTCCAAGAGTGAGACATTGTATTTAAAGTTCAGAGAGAGTTTTTCGAAGACATTAAAACTAAAGGTAAAACTAAACTTCCACTTGGAATATATAGTCATTTCCCCCAATAAATAAATACTAAGCAAGAAGCATATCATCCTGGTCATAACAGGAACAAAGGGGAACAAAAGTGTTGTGGTAAAATTATGAATAAAATAAGAATAAATTCAGTTTAGTACGTTTGATATGACAATGATAACATACAGTGGTGACTATAATGAGGCTGACATACTTGTCAAGGTCTATATCCAGGGCTTTGTGTGGATCATTGGGGTCTTTGTCGTCATCGTCACTTGGTAAGGCATTCTGTGAAAAGATACAGTTCTTCAGTACAAGCATCAAGATACAGGACAATTCCTCTTATATTGAAGGTCATATCACCTTAGAAACACATAGCGAACAGTGTGCTAGTTACTGGCCTTACCTCCGGCATTTCCTCTGTGACTATATCCACTTGGTGAGCAGGTGTTATATCTTCCTCACTCTCAGGGCCCGAGTCACCCTTCTTGCCTTTCCCATGCTTTTCTCTCTTCTTTTTTTTCTCTTTTTTCTTCTTCTCAGCCTTTTCCTTCTGCCGACGCTCCTCCTCCAGTTTCAGGTACTGGTCAGACATGGGCATTCCTGTGAAAAACATGTGACAGTAGGAAAAGAAAAAAGGAAACAATGACTGGACTGACCAAGGGCAGCACAGTGGTGCAGCAGGTAGTGTCACAGTCACACAGCTCCAGGGGCCTGGAGGTTGTGGGTTCGATTCCCACTCCGGGTGACTGTATGAGGAGTTGGTGTGTTCTCCCCGTGTCCGCATGGGTTTCCTCCGGGTGCTCCGGTTTAATCCCACAGTCCAAAAACACACGTTGGTAGGTGGATTGGTGACTCAAAAGTGTCCGTAGGTATGTGTGTGTGAGTGAATGTGTTGCCCTGTGAAGGACTGGCGCCCCCTCCAGGGTGCATTCCTGCCTTGCGCCCAATAATTCCAGGTAGGCTCTGGACCCACCGCGACCCTGAACTGCACAAGCGGTTACAGATAATGAATGAATGAATGAATGTTCAGACTTTGTATCATTCACAGAGTATAATAGCAGGATGTATGTGTGTACACGAACACGCATTCACGAAAAATCCCAGTAAATAGAATGTGGCAACTTCAGTATTAACATCCAGCATCCTTTTTCATTCCTAATTATGTACAAAAATGTTCCTATAAATGTTTTCAACAGTCTCATAAGACTTCACTTATGAAACAAATCTTTAGCTCAGTTAAACAAAATCAAGCATTCAGTTTCTGAGGATTAATATAAAGTTTAATATATTTCCTAAGAAGATAACATCATCTATTTAGAAGCTGTCCCAGTAATTTCCTAAACACTGTATTAAGGCTCACATAGGTAAATGGCTGGATACAATTTAATGGGCTTTGTTCAAGCTTTGAGCCCATCATGAGATTGAGAGTTTGATCCCAGGTGGTGCCACAGCTCATTTTCTGTGTGTATAAGAAGGCGCCCCCCAATCTTTCCAGTCCAGTTTGCATTCACAGAACCCCTTTCTTTTTACATTACTATTAAACGACATTTTTAGGAAGTGGGAGGGGAGGGGGAGGGGTACATTCCCAAACAATAACCATCAGGAATAATTGGGGTAGTTATAGCATGCTCACCTGGGACTTTGAGAGGCACACTGAGGTCTATCTGCACCACAGGAATATGTTCTACACCTGGCGTGTCCTGATATACCTGTGCATAAACAATTTATTTATTTTACAAGATCTAAAACTGAAAGAACTTTAAAATATCCCACAGTTCACTTGTAAATTACCCATTAGAGCATTTAATCTCCCCATGTTTGCATGAAGTGTACCTTTTGAGATGATGGGGAGGATTTGATGTAGAAGGGGTTGTTGGCCTGCTCCTGCTTCCTGACTTCTCTCCTCTGTTTCCAATGAAAGTATAAGGAGGATTAGCATGAAAGCCGGCATGAGCAAAGAACTGTGGGTTGACATTTATCTTAACGACAACCTACTAGAACAGTCAAACATAGCCTTGAATAATGTACTTTGGCTCTATAAGCACAAGCATAAGCACTTTTAATACATCTGTATAGATACTACATATTTACCTCCTAGCAAATTATAACAAATGACTTCTACAGATTTCTAAAGCTGGATTTATTAAAGCTTGTCTAAAAATGGCTTAAAGAAAATAAATTATTCATATAATTTCGTTTAAGGAAGACTGTCAATTTGCAGAGAGATTGACAGTGACTGATAAGGGCATCATAGGCCTGTTATGTTGAATCACACTGTCTGTGAATGCATGCATCTATATGTTTGTATATACACACCCTTGCCAGCTCCTTCTCGTCTACTTCAGTGTGGCGTGGTCTAGAGTGTTTAGGCTCTTCTTTAGCAAACACAGCTTTGGGCTTTTCATCTTCAGACTCACTCTCAGAAGGAGGTTCATTGATCCAGGCATCAAGGTCCAGACTGCAACACAGATATCAAAACAGCAAATCAGCGTTCATTTCACTAGGTAACCTTGAAATGAGGAAGTGATGAGAAACATGGGGAGAAACATGAGGAATTGCCTACATTTACTTCTCTATAACATCAACTGATAGTATGACCACTAAGTTAGTTACTGCAGGTTAATTTCCTAAACTGATTTAGCAGTACAGAAAACATTCATATTCTGGTTTGGATGGTTAGTATAAGAGCAGTATATATATGACATCCAGACTTACCCTTCAGGCACAGGCACCTTCTTCTGGGCTTTAGGGGCCACAGGATTGAGCTCTCCTGCAAACAGTGCCGACACCTCTTCAGCTACCTCCACATCCTTCTGCTGCAACTTCTGGATGTATTTCACTAGCTGCAGGATACAAGACGCCTGCAGGGGGCAGGAAAGTGGCATCAAATTATTGAATTTGGATATCAGCAACTGAGATAGAAGTTATTAAATTAAAGCATTTTCTTCATATATTCAAACTGAAGCACTCATTTAAATCTGCCTTTTAAATGGTTTTAAACACAACATTGCTGGCACCCAAGACAAACTATTGTAGGTAATTCCACATGGTGTATGAAGGAGAGTGAGGGATAGTGAACTACTGTAGCACTATTTATCAAGAATGCATGTAAGTTGGAAACACTGAAGGTATTTTGATACTGGATATGTATATTATTTGTTATATACACACACACTCATTGGTTGTTGGCACATGCATTCAATTGTAACAAAGCATTCTGCCATTTAAAAATTTAATAAATAAATAATTGTACATGTTTGATTAAAAAATGTGTTGACAAATTTCACTTTATTTTATTAAAGATTAATTATTGAGTAAGTTTCAATCCTTACCCTCTCCTGAACTTCCAGGTTAGCACTCTGAACAAAAAGAGGCAATCTCTCAATGAGAAGCTGGCTGGTCTCCTGTGCTGCCTGACTGTCAGTCGCCCCCTCATGCTTCCTCAGTACTGTAGCAAACAGTTTTGCAGCATTCTGGACATACACAGCCTGGATGTGACCAGGCAGGGTGGCCACTTTGGGCCTCAACATGGCCTCAAGTGTCTGCATTGGATCCTCCAGGTGCCTGAGCAAGGAATATCACAGTAACAACTGTAAAACAAGACACTAACCGACTAAATACAAATATCTAATTCATTGCAAAATAACACAGAATAGTACCAAAGAGATGTAAAAGGAGTTTCTGTAGTACAAATACAAACTCAAATGTCATTAAAAAAAAAACCCACATAAGTCTTTGGCCATTAAATAATTAATAAAAGTTCTGACAATAGTGTGCATCCCTAACAAAGTTCTGAGCTCTTAAATTTTAAATAACTTGCCTTAAAAGCAATGACATATGTAAAAAAAAAATCTGTCATTCTTATCAAACCTTTGTGATGTTTATATTTGCCAGTTTATATTTCACAGTTTGACATACTCTGAGAACTCTCCGCAGATCCAAGCAGCAGCATAGAGGACCTCACAGATTCCATTGCGCTGCATGTTGCCTGTGAGCAGGTGAGCATTGTCCAGCAGCATTGCCATCTGAGCCACAGCAAAGGCTCGAATAGCTTTCACACGAATGGCCACATCAAGCATCTGAGAGGCGATTAGATGACCATGTCGTGTGCCTTCCAATCGTGTTAATTCCACCAGGATGCTAATATACCTGAAAAGAGAGAAAGTAGAGAGAGAGAGAGAGAGAGATAGAGTGAGTGGGTCTGTTTAAGTCTCGAATGCCCAAATTAATCTATCAAGGGCAGAACTGGTAACAATGAGCTACTCATTAAATTGAACAAAAATACTGGATACATTTATAGCTTATGAACAATCTGCTTACCATTCAAAATTTGTGATGTACTGATAGTTGCTCTGGCTGCAGATGTCAATGATTTTGGTAAGCAGCTCATCCCTGTAGGTGGTGCCTTCAGCCTTGTCTACATGTAACATTAACTTTTTCACAATCTCCATCAGGTTCTTCTTAGAGACCTACACAGATGGTCCAATGCACAGAAAAGAAAATAATGTATTAAAAAAAAATTGCTCTTAATATAATTTAAATGACATAATTTAATGTAATAATTCACTATGGAGAACAAATATATAGATGTATAAATAAATAAATGCACAAATAAAAATAATATAGACAGCTATTTAGATGCATCTAAAAGATCATGTAAAACATGTAAAAGATCAATATGCATAATTATGAAATCCAAGAGCTTGTCAATAAGAATTGTTAAGATATAATTAAGAGCATAAACAATTACTATACCATGCCATATAGTAAATCCAGGGCCCTAAGTCGGATGGACTCGTCTTTGTCGTCCAAACACTGCAGAATGAGGTCCTTATGAGACTGCACAGACTTTGGGTGTGTTTTCAGGATCTTGGACATGGCCAACAAACCCAAGTATTTCACTGCAATGAGACACTCAGACAGTGAGGGACATTCTAGCTAGTGACTAGCCTGCATTCTAGTTTACTGAAGAAGATATCTGTCCAATTTCTAACACTTCATGTTGTGTTGTAGATTTAAGAACATGTTGAGTACAGTATGTGGGATAGAAATTGATGCTAGTGTAAGTCCTAGACTCCAAATTCTTCATTTTTTTGAACATGTTTGTAAAGTTCACATTACAGAGAGTGTTAAACCCTGGATCAAGTTCACAACTAAGATTACAAAAGCTGATATAGAGGAGTACTGCAATAGTTCTAAATCCATATAAACACAAACATGGGGAAAATACAAACACACACACACGAGACAACATAAACACTATACACAGATATTTGAGATTTGGTCCTATTTTCTCAGCACAGAGGCATTACATGTCTGACCACTGGTCAGATTTACAGGAATGCTGAATCTTTAAGTTCTAACTTGAGGCTGGTCAAGAGTGTTTAAAGTCAGAATGATCAAGCAAGCTTTTGCCTTAAGACTTCTCACCTACATACTCAGTGAATAAGGTTTAAACCACAAGGGGAAAATATAAGTGCTAGCCATACATTTTACTTTTCACATATGCTAAACTCAAAGCCAGACTATAGACTGCATCCAGCTAACAGTGCATGAAATCTGCTGCTGAAATCAATACACTGCCATTGTCACACCCCACTCAACAAGATCTTGATTAGTTATAATTCAAACTACTACATGCCTAAGTGTTTTTATGTAACCACGATCAAATGTAATGTAAAATAATTGTAAAACAGAAGGATGAGTTGTGCAGAGAAATCAGGCATTAGTAATGGCAAGATTTTTTACAAGCCTTCCTTCTGATGTATATTGTCTCAGTAATTTTCTCTAGTTGTTCATTTTCTTATAAGGGTGACAAGGTGTGTAGAACCTCTACATCTGATGGGTATAAGATTCACAAAAAGCCCCAATACCAACAACAGAGCAAAGCTGAAACTGAACCTGGAATCAATATTATAATACACAAGAGCTGCCATTTTTATGATGAAAGACAACAAAGTTTGCTGTCTTTATGTTAGACATATGCAGTAATATAAATGCAATAATATTAAGCAGAATATTAATTGATGCAATCACCAATAAACACTACACAGAAATCTATGCGTTGTAAAACTAACTCTACACACTGCACTCACTGCTTGCCTGATAACTCGAACCCTCCTATTCCAGTGATAAAGCTCTGAGACAGCTGAACTTATGTGGTTTGGAAATGCCAAGGCTTCACTTATAAAGCAAGAAAATTTATATCAATTTATAATATGTAAATAAATATTTTGCCACTACAAATTTTATATTTCCATAATTTCTTATTTTCAAATACTTGAAAACATTGTCTAAAGAAGCACAGAGGCAACTTCGAGTTATCCAGGATGGAGGTGGCCAGGTCCTCCATCTTTAAGGGATTGTGGCAGGGGCTGTCGGCTAACACAGAAACACACAGACAATGAGAGAATGACACACTGCAGGCATTGACAGAAGGCTCACAGTTCTGGTCCGAGTCTTCAATCAGGATTCGCAGTTTCTGCACACAGAGCTGTACACAGCAGAGAGACCCAGAAAGAAAGACCAGAAGAAAGAATAAATAAAAAAAGGGAAAAGAAACAGACAGACAGATACAGAGAGAGAAAAAAAATCATTATAAGCATATTGAAGACCTTTCCATACTAGCTCCTGTTCCTGAACATCTTTCTCAGAATAAGTGTAGGAATCAGATACTGCATGTAAATTTCAAAGGAACACAACTGCATCAATAGTAGTAAGCAGTTCCTAAATAAGGAGATTAACAAACCTACTTAAAAGGTGGATGACAATCACATGCCAATGAAAATAATTACATTCAGTTGACCAAGAAATATTGCAGGGAATGACAAAGTCTATTCTTATTTGTCTGGAGTGGAAAGGGATGACCTCTTGAGGAAAAAGAAGCACATTGTGGTCAAGAATGCAAAGCACTAAGACCCACCTGAATACTAGCACTGTGGTTGGGCATCCCAGAGGAAAGAGAAATCAGCACTGCATATAACAAAGACAGATAGAAATTAATAAAAACAATCATCATTCAACATTCTATCTGAATGTGAACCACTGCACAGAGTGAGTACTGACCTGCTATCACTGTGTTGACACATTCGTACAAGAGTGACATAGCTGAGGTACTGGAATGGGAACAAAAAGAAAAATAGGATGTTTTGGCCATCTTCCAAATCTCAACAAAAAATATTTGCTGTCATTTAAGTAGTACTGATAAATCTAACCTGTGGATGAGGTTTGTTAAGGGTTCAATCAGCTTCTTTCCTAGACGAGGCTCCAGTGGGGTGAGGGCACCAAACTGATAAAAAAATACAAATTATCCCTGGAGACTCACATACACAACAAACATGTGCGTACAAAAAGAGTATTCTGTCCTCATCTTACCAGCTTGATGATCTTGATGAGGACCCAGTTGTTAGTGGAGGAGGTCATGAGCTTGAAGAAGAGGGGGGCCAGAGACAGGTAGTTTTTGGGGTTCCTTCTAGCGAGCTCACAGATGACATTAACTGCTGCTGACTGCACTCCTGTACAGTGAAATATGACAGTATTTATTACTGCATTACATCACACTTTTCTGAACTGTCAGCATTTAAAGAGCATAGACCAGATACATGTTTCATTACGACCAGAATATAATTACTCCTGTTGATGTGATTTAGTAAAATGAAATTACTGCATTAATTTTTGTCAACAATTCTTAAATCTAGCACAAATTTGGCTTTTTAAATCTGTTGCATTTTAGGTTCTAGGCCCTGATCAGAATGAAGCTGTTACATAAATGCTGTGCATTTATCTTTACATTTTGAAAATGGTGCATTAAAAGAGCTAATAATAACAACAAACTACTTTTATATTTGGTTAAAAACTTGTCTTGTTTTTATAGGGTGTTATGTCACATATGCATTCAGTATATTTTTAACAGCATTCTAACCTGGGTCAGGATCCTCCAGTTTCTCTTTGAGGCGAGGAAAAGCTGGACGCAGGGACTCCGGATATTTCAGAAAAACTTTATACATGATCAGCACAGCCTTCTTCCTGATGTATGGTTTAGTGTGAGACATCTGAGATAAATAGAGACACAGAGTGAATGACCATGCGAAAGAAAAAAAAAAAAGGTGGTGTGTGTATAACGGAACCAGAAAGCAACTGAGGGAAACAGGATATTTTCAAATCATCACAAATGAGTAAGGGAGGGTGGGAGGGGTTAAGGAGAATGCAGGACATTCATAAATGTTTTCATAATCCTACAGGATACATTTATAACAAAGCTCACCAGAGTCATAATGTCATTTGCGAGGTCACGGGCCAGATCAGGGGTCACAAAGCAGGAAAGGCCAGTCAGAGCCACACCGGTATCATACTGATTCGGACTACTGAGATCCTGGTTTAAGAGAGAGAATTATATTTTTTTCTCCATGTCATAGCAAAAAAGCCACACAAAAGCACAGAAACTGGTGGGATACAGCTAATATTGTCTTATTTGTGCATTAAACCCAACTCAACCATGTTACATATACATTCTCAGCCACATTCTTGATAATGCACGCACCCTAAAACACTGTTTCTTGCAGTAGGAAAATATAAGATAATATATTTGTACTAACAAAATTTAAATAATTGTAATAAAATGTTCAATAAAATGTTAACACAGTTACCATGGGTGTAACCATGTATATCCCTACAAGGAACTGCCTCTTTCATTAACTTTTTATATATAAATTGATTCATAATATCAATCACCTTTGATATTTAAATATCAAACACTTTTAAAAGGCCCTATTCCCCTTTCACAGTAAGCCAGCATCTGCCATGCAGCATTGCTGAGCTTTGGTGTCCATAGAAAATAAGGACTAACAGACCTATTAAATCTGTGAGAGCAAACAGATGCCCAGATTGGCTAGTACATCCCTGAGATCAATGCAAGAGAAGAACCCTGCTGTTCTTCACAGCTAATGAGTGTACAGCCAATAGTGTGCTCGTGAACCTGCAGCCACAGATGGTGAAGAGCACCAAATGAACTCAAACTGGGGTCCAGGCAGTACAGCCCACCATTACTCTATGAAAATTTAAGAAAGAGAGGAGAGGAAAAAAAAAAGGAAAAAATTTAAATAAAATATGGAACACCTTACCTTGCGGATCTGATTGGTTGTCAGCATAATAACATCAGTGCCTTCATGAAAGCACTGCGAGGCAGCTAGGTAGCCAATTCGCTGAGAGAGGAAAAAAAAAAATAAATAAAAAACAAATCCTTTCATAACATATCGACCCTATAACACCATATTTATCACTTGACCAATTGACATTTTTAGAATGGATTTGACCAAAGAAATAACCCAATATTACTTAAAATTGCTTCAGCAGCAAACATCTTATTAATATTTTACTTCCTTCAAACAACATCAGCATTTTAGAAATACAATATATTTGACAGAGATAATAAATTTTATATAGATTTCAGTGTGAGGAATGATTTAGCTGTATTCCTACTCTCTCACCTTGAAGGTGAATTTGGATGAGCTCATCACCTCCACGATGTTGAATGCCGCCCAGCTGACATCATAGCCCAGCATTTGAAGCTAAAAGCAGAAGTCAAACAACTGAGCAAAAATAAGGGTGTAATAACATAATAAACACCAGCAAATCTGCAGTGACACAAGCAGATATGAGTGGATCTTTTTATCTGAAATTCAGTATGCAGACACATGTAAGTTGGATTGGTAGCCTTACATAGGTGAGTTTGCAGACTGCATTGGCTTTAACAGCAATGTTGTCTTGCTTGAGCTCCTGCTTGATCTCATCGATACACGTGGAAATGTATTTGGCCTGTGGAAAGACATTGAAGGCATGATGTAAAACATAACCAAGAGATAAAAAGTGGGGCAAAAAAGACCAACATTGATTGATGACATTACTGATGAGGGAATGTTTCATTTCCTCTTTGTGGCTTGAGGATTTAAGTTTCCCAACAAATTATGTGGAAATAACTTTTGAGATTCATCAGTTAAAAGAGAGGAACGACAGTACACTTTTCACCAGGCACACCATTTACGACAGCAGACAAATCTTCCAGTTACTTTATGCAAAAAGCTAGATCAGAAACAGATTACAAGATACTGCAATGACAACACGTTTTGAGTTAATCCCAAAATATATGTAGACTGAAACATTGGGAGGTTACAATATACTTCAGAATATTTCTGGCCTAAGTTTGTGCGAATGTTCATTAATAGGTTTATCTTTGTCTGTGATTCATTTTGTTTATAGTCTTACAAACCGTAGTGGTTAAAGCCTTCCCCTACGAAAGGTGTAATCAGAATGTGTCATACTGAGGTTTATTTGATCTTTTTACTGTGTACACACAAATACATACACACATAAACATATCAATGCTGTCTTTAAAGACATCAATATATCTTTATCAACCTGGAATATCAAAAAGAAAATGTATTTTTTTTTTTTTTTGCTTTTAAATTTACTTGTGGAATGTTCCAAATGAACTAAAATGGAAAAAGGCATTTTAGTGTCCTATTCCAGCATTGTCTAAATGTCCTGCTTTTTCGGACTGAAATAACTGTGTCAAACATTGTTTAAGATTAATGGCTAACTCGCGAAGTCTGGTGGCACAACACGTAGTTTCACTGTTAAACAGTTCCAGGGCCCTGGGGTTGTGAATTCAAAACCTAAGGTCACTATCAATGAGAATGTGAGCCCTTTGTCTGTGTGGGTTTCCTCCAGTTGCTCACGTTATTCCCACACGTTGGTAGGTAGGCTAATTATACAAATATAATATAGGTGTGATGGAATGTGTGAGTGTGTGTTCCAGTCTTTGTGGGTAGGCTCCCGGCCCACTTCTACCCTGACCTGAATAAAGCTGTTACAGAAAATGAATGAATGAATTAATTAAAGAATAGCAGCTAACTCTAAAAAGAATGGTGTAATATCGTAATATTTTTGGGATAATAAACATAATATATTTGTGTATTCTGTTTACACTTATGAGCAACTGGAGAGGGATGAAATTTACTTTTACCTTTAATGCTCTGATGAAGTTGATTAAAATGGACCTTATAGATGACACATGCAGTGCGCTGTTCACAATTCTACTTAGTCATCAAGCCTGAGGGCCAGCACAATATAGTGATCAGTTACATACTAAAGATAACAGCTGTGGCCTTTCAGTCGTGTCTGAACTGGAATAAAGCCCTGAAAACACTTGAACTAACACACAAAATTTGTTAAAGTGTTAATACAGGTTGGGATTTTAAGGGCAGTATCTTTACAGCTAATATAAAACAGCACACTGAAAAATACCTTTTTCAGAGGGCCATGAACACAACACATTTTCTCTCTCCCTCTCTCCCTACACACACACAGCTGCTGTAAGGAGCTTGGGTGCCGGTCATGTGTCTTCAGTCATAAGACAGCACAGAGGCAGAAGGAGGGGAGGGAAGGAAGGAGAGAGGGAGAGAGGATGAGAGCAAATGCATTTGCACAAGATCCTAGCTTCACCAGAAGGAGAAAAATCAGGGCAAAATCTCACTATCATGGCGGCTACAGCCTTCTCATAAAAAAAAAAAACAAAAAAAAAAACAAAAAGAGTCACTACACAAGAGCGATTTCAGTTCATTGACGGAATGTGAATATTTGTCATTTGTATAAAATGCAGCTAACCTAGCAGTGTTCATAAACAATCAACTCCCTTTTCCTACACTACAGAATGCACTCAAGGTGACAAGCTGAGTCTCCCTCCCTCTATGTCCTTGTACAAATATACTAAGCTGGTGAGATTTCTGAGAACACCTCACACACACCAGCATTACCAAATTTCCAGAGTGAAACAATTTGACACCAAGCTTTTCCTAGCTGATTTTTTAATATTTCATAAACTATTTTTGAATTGGTTTGAACTGGCTAAAAACTACCATTTCAGTGTTTTACAAATGTTTGCCCTCACAGATCAAAATTTTATGTTACTCCATAAACAAATGAAGGATTTTGTAAAGTATTAAAGCTTAAAACTTCAATTAAAGGGGGGGCCATTTGACCTTTGCCCTTTTTTTTTAATGGGACTGAGGGAAAGAAGAACATTTAAAAAAATTAAATAAAACAACACAACACACACGGACAGCCTTGTTGTTCCTTTTGGAGAGCATCAATTTTTCAGAGTCCCGTCCACTGTTGGCTGGGTAACAGACACTGTAACCGTATCTAGGTGAGCGGGAACAGGTTACGCTGAGGGAACCTTTTGTGACACCTGACTCCAAATATCTCTGGATCAAACGGTGTGATAACAGCCCATACAGCTGGAAAGACATATGTCTCAGAAAATGCAACACATCACTAATATAATTAAAACACAATTTATTACACACCTAACTGTGGCATGGTTTAAAAAATAAGCAATGGCAGAAAAGCTCATTTTAATTAATGAAAATACTGAGTGAGCATAAACATTTAGGGCATTTGGCAAAGCTTTAAAAAAACACCCTCCAATAAATTATTTTAGTCAACTCCAAACCATTGTCTAATGGGTGTTAAATATTTAACAATTGGAGACATTTAAATAAAAGTAAAAGAAACATAACATACGCACTTCTCCTACAAAGCAAAAATAAAATGACTCATTTTGTAATCAAAAGATTTTGTTATGTCATTTAGACATCTTTATAAATGTGTAGTGTCAGTCTTTAACTGTTTGGTGTATTAAATATGAAGATTGTTTCATCTGGCTCTCAGTGCCCAGTTCAGAGGGGCGTTAAACTCACGTTACTTATTCAATGCTGTTACATTTGCTATTACATCTGTTTCTTTTCACACCAAGTAAAATTGTCTTCCCACCAAGTCTGACGTGTTTTTTCGTCTCCGCAATGAATTTATCATTTTACTTTAAACACTGCAACTAAACCCCACCATGATCGCCCCCCCAGTCTCCAGAAAAACAAGGGCAGTTTAGCAGTGTTTCCGAGGGTCACTGGGGGTGTTTGAGGCTCTGCTTCTGCATGTTGCTCCTGTCAGTAAAAGGGAATATGTTTTCTTTATACTCTGCATTTTAGTTTTCAGCGTGTTGGTTATGTTTTAAGCTTTTGTGATCTGCTACGAATAAGACGAGTTGCTCAGCCCCCTGTCTTAATGCTCGTTTGTTTGGTACGTAACCGGGACACCAGCGCTCTGATTGGTTGGGCTGATTTTTAACGCATTCGTCAAATGCAGAAAATAGAACAGGTTCTATTTCAAAATCTGACGCAGCCAGTTTTGGACTCTGTGTGCAGGACACTTAATATATATATGCGTTTGTTTTAAAAACTCGACATGGTTTTTATTTTCATGCGTAAATTTTACTGAATGCTTAATACATTTGATAATACCTTTACTGCTTGCACGGGTCCAGTAGAAATTTCAGTTGTGAAATAAGGCTAAGAAACTGAAGGCATAATATATACAACATAAAAGTTAATGAAGTTGAGGAGGAGCACTGTCATGCACTATTTACTATGTCCATGCAATGAGTTACTCTCATGTTGCAGATGCAACTATAGGTGTCACATATTAACTGGCAGTAGGAGATTCCAAACCATAATTTAGCTTTCTGTCATGACTCTAAATAATGTATTAGAAAAGAAACAACACATAAAATCAGAAGGTGTCGGCAAAACTATTATTCTCTGAACAAAAGTTAAAAAGAAATGCAAGATTACTATAAGCGCGACTGAAGGTTTGTCTTATATTATAGCATCTTTATATAATAGCAAATGCTTTGTGGGTTCTTTCAGTTGAATAATCTTTTTTTTTTTTTTCAATTTAAATAATTCTGTAGCCTACAATCACTGCTTGCAAAATAAAGAACCAGTGTGTTTCAGCACATGACCATGTCAGGTCGTGTGTGTCCCCTCTGGGCATACAGTCCACCCAGAGAGACTACAGTCCAACAAAAGCCAGGGACAAATGGAGCACTGCTAATACATGTGCAGCAAAAACGACTGATAAAATTACCTAACGACCTGGCCTACATTTACTACACACAGCCAGATGCCGCATTCATGGTCTAACATGGAAAATGAGGCTGCATCACTGACAACACACACCACTATCAAGCTGTGATATCAAGCTCTCAATAGTAAAGAGCTGCAGTGCATCTTCATGCACCTGCATATTTATTAGGAATATAAAGTAAAGGTGACTCAAACAGGATCACTATAATTACTTAAACTGCAATTTAACAAGTCACCAATCAATAACACATTCTCAAATGTGACTAGCTGGTACATGTTGTATGATGTCAGTGCTTTTCCAAGTGCATGTAGTAATCTGCCCTGTATAGACACTAATATTACAGTGCAGATATTAGTAGTAGTAATAGTAGTATTTTTTAATATATGTTTAAATAAATCTTTTTAAAGGCTATGCTTTTCAAATAGAATATTTTGGTATCTTTAAAATACGGTGTATGAATGACCATCGGGATTCTCTCAAAACATTCAGATCTTATATTTTAAAAAAAACTTCATTAGTGTATTTTTGAAATTTAAAACAAACTCATATGCACAAAGATACCTGTAAATCTATAATAATAAGGCAAAGATTTCAAGTAGGCCACTTAAATTATACAGCCATGGAGAATGATTGGTGCATGGTGAACTATTTCATAAACATATCTTCGCACCCTGCTTTGAAATAAAATCATGCTGTTTATATACTCTTGAACCTACTATGTACTGCTTTGTTTTGCATCATAATCCTTTTTAACAATTAGGCCTCCGGGTAACCTGATTAACCATCACAATCATTCAAAGTGGTAATAACCTGAACGAGGTTGTGAAAATTAATTGTACCCTTTGATACCCAGAGGGTACACAGAGACATTATTAATAAATAAGTCCATTCAGATAAATAAAATATTCCTAGTTACTACATTTGAAACACTTGATGCAATTAAATCCTCCAACAGAAACAAATCTGTGAAAATATCAGTCTTTAAAATGTTTAATGCCTGACTTCTTTACAAAGCTATTGTAGAATCACCAAATGTTACCTGCCCACCCAGATTCAGTTGTAATACTACAGCAGCTTTAGACTCACCTAACATCCTGGGGTCTACAAATTAACCCATGTACCAGATTCAATGTTTTTTTATGTTAGTAGTTAAATACAGAAAAGAAAAACAGTTCAAATTTGTCCTGAATCTGCAGAACCTACCCTTTCCTTTATACATTATTGCGACAGCATACATGACTCACCCAGACTTATGAGGCTATGAAAAGGGTTTAAGATACACAACTTCTGCACCTTACCTTATGTGTATTTTGTGAATAAATAAATCTGATTTCAGGTTTTTATGGTTAGGTCCAGATTATCTCTTTTGAACATTGTTCCAGGTCTAATGGGTCCTAATTACAAAGAGACTTAAAAAATATGAAAAACTAAGAAAAAGCCTGTAGCCACACCTCAAATATTTTTGTGCCCTTTTTGTGTTAATTTACCGAGATTGCAGCTAAAATCGAATAAATTCCACAGCTTTTCAAAATATCTGCAATTAATTTTTGTTGAGACCTAAATAAAACCATTGAATGACTTGATCAGTAGCATTTAACGTTCAGACGTCTGGTTCCCATCCTCAACACTGTGGATAAGCTTGACTTGACAAGTTTCTCCAGAACGATATGTTATTCATCAGATCTCTCTGGATGAATGAGTTTAATTCTTAACCACGCCATTTTGATATTAAGTAGAAATATTTGTTTATTTCCCCTTTAAAATATATTCCGGTGTGCTTCATGCTGTTTTCATATTTACACAAGAGGGCCCACTCTGCAGTCAGGCGCTGGGCTCATCTGGGCTTTCAATTGAAATTAAAAAAAAATGGGGAACACACCTCGGATTAAACCAGAAGCTGAAAGCCACAAAAGCCGACTACAACTGTCATTTATACAATTTAGACACTGTCGAGGTTCCTAAAAAAGGGCCTTCTCGACATGGATAATGTTACTGACAGCCAGCACCTGAACGAGGACCGAGAAAAGATACATTCGCTACGTCAGATTTCGACGCAGCATTCAAGAACTAACGTTGAAAAATAACGGTAAACTGAAATTTGAAGGACCAAGAGACTATTCTGCAACATTAGCGATGATTAGCAACCACCAAAAAGGTGGCAAACGTAAATGAACACTGCTAGAAAAACAGCTGCTAGGAGCTTACGAGCTAAAGTCAGCTGTTAACTGACATTTTAACCAAAGCTTAATCTCGAAGCGGAGCCACCTGGAATTAGCACTAGCTACTACAAAGAGCAAGCTAGTTTAAAAGATTCACAATCATTTATTTCTTTAATATAATCGTTTTTTTACTGAGTTGCAACATATTAATTCAGACGAGGCTGATGGTGGCTTCCTAATCGAATTTTCAATTCCACCTTAAAGGCTGCAGCATTTAAGGGGGAATGGAACATTAGAACCAGTAGCTGTCTAAATAAACCTCTCCCCAATGGAGCTGGAGCAGTGACACGGCGCTCACACTTCTCGTTAACGAGTGAAAATCTGCTGAAATTATATCGTCTGCCAAAATTAAATTGCCTCACCTCATCTTCCTTGTGATTTCTGATGCCACGTACTAAGTCCTGCAGGTTTTTGTCGAACATCCGATCGATGCTGCCTTTAACTATCTTCAGAGCCATTTCTGCGGGGGAGACGGAGCCTCAGGGCCGCGGTAAAGGCGCTCATCCACCCGCCAAGCTGGAGCCGAGCAGCGCCGAGCCGAGAGTCCCGGTCTAAACCCACTGAGAGGACAGTAAAGCCGCGGAAAAACAGCTCGCTGTCCGCCGAGACACAGGCGAGGAAATGGCTGACAAAATGGCGCCCAGGTCAGCTGACTGACTACATGATTATTCTCCACTTTTTAAAAAATGTTAAACAGCACCACACCACTGAAAATATTAGACACACAGAGGATAAAACCAAAGAAATATCCTACACAGACACAAAACTTCTAGTTATCATTTTAATAACTGAACAATTTAATTATTTTTAACATACGTAAGGCCTGTCATTTGAGATTTTCTGGAGTATATCATCATACATTTCTAACATTATTGGACAAAACAAACAAAAAAACTTGCAACATAAATGTGGAATTTGACCAGCACCTAATTATATATTAACTAAGCAAGAATGATAATAAAGAGTCATACATGCACTACAGGAGTCCATCTGTGCCCTGCTGTTTTTTTAAAGGTCAAGAATTCCATAGGCCCAATACATTGAAGGCATGATCTGTGTAGTGGATCAGACACAGCCAGTGATGCTGGAGTTTTTTAAAAACTGTCAACTTACTGTCCACTCTGTTTGACAAACCCATCATGTTGGTCCACCTTGTAGATGTAAAGTCAGAAATTGCAGCTCATCTGTTGTTGCAGTCTGTGTTGGTCGCCCTCTTGTCCTTCATAAAAGGTCACTGTATGCTGCCCACAGGATGTTGTTTGCTGGATATTCTTGATTGTTGGACTATTCTCACAGCAACTCGAACCAGCGAAATGGCAGACAAATTAAAGTTACGGAGCAGGGTCACCAAGTGCTAAGGCACACAGTGCTTCTGCTGCCTCATTAACTGCATTAACTGCAAAACTCCTCTGGCTTTAACATCAGCACAAAAATGCAACAGTAGTTTAATGGCATAGGTTTCCATGGCCAAGCAGTTGCATGCAAGCCTGACATCAGCAAGCATAATGCCAGGTGTCAGATGGAGTGGTGTAAAGCATGCCAAAACTGGAGTAACAAATCATGCTTCTCTATCTGGCATTCTGATATCATTTGGCAAATGCAGGAGAACTTTACCTGCATGACTGCATTGTGCCCACTGTACAGTTTGGTGGAGAACGAATAAAGATATTGGGTTGTTTTGCAGACTTAGTTCCAGTGAAGGGAAATCTTAACGCTTCAGCATATCAAGGCATTTTCAATTTTTGCATATTAAGACAGTTGTATGCTTCCAAATCTTGTAAGCATTTAAGGGAAGGCTATTATCTATTCCAGCATGACTGTGCCCCTGTGCACAAAGCAAGGTTCATAAAGGCATGGTTGAGTAAGTTTGGTGTGGAAGAATTTGACTGGCCTGCAGAGTCCTTACTTCAACCCATTAACTTACTAAAGTGTTAGAACAGGAATGTTTTTAGGAATAAATTTGTGCTTGGCTTTTGTGATGTCACTGCTTACTGCCTCTGGGTCTTGCATTACAGAATATTTTATTGTATTTTACTGATATATTTTATATCCTTCAGGTTTCCTAATTCAAACTCAGAAACAGAGAAGAGGTTGACCTCAAATATATAATGCAAAATCTACACTTGAATGAAATATTCCAAGTTAGGGCCACCATGCTGACTTTTATTGAGGTTTTTTTTCCCATTAGTGATTAAAAATGATCTGACCAATTTACAGAGCACTAAAAACATGTCTAGAATATGTAAGACAAGCAAATGTTTAGTTGACTTCAACCAAAATATTGTTTGTAAGACATTAACCTATACAGTGTAATTCAATCTATGCAGTGCGTAAACACCAGAATGTTACAGGAAAACCTGACAACAGGATCTAGCATTATAAGCCCATAGGGACATTATACTTGATGTAGGTTAAAATCCACATGAACTACTGTATGAAAATATTTCATTAGTTCCTGTCGTATGGCTCAATTTACATAGGGTTCTGAGTAATGAGAGGGGAAGAAAAAAAAAGAAAAAGAAATTTTTCTTTTTTTTTTATACAAAGAAGATTACAGAAAAACAAGTCTCGCTAAGAAAAGGTGGCTAATTCAGTACCAACCACTCAGATCAGGGTCTCTCCATTATATACAAGAGTTATTTTTAAATAATGATGACCCCCCCCCCTCCCCTAATAATGAAAGTTTTTTTTTTAGTGCTGGATCTCTGCCACACAAACATCAACAAGCCTATTGACAACATCACATTCCTGTTCAAAGAGTGAACATCTTCCATCGTATTTTATATACAACATGAAAAAATGATGCTCATAAAATGGACAAAAACACAATGAAAAGGTCAGAGGATGGACGTGTGTGTGAAAGAAGGACGCTCTCTACAAGAAGAATGTCTGCACAGAATACATGAATCAATGACAAAGGTCTCTGTTCAGTTTGAAAAAGAAAAAGAAAAAAAAGCAGCAATTCCAAATTTCAGCTTTGTACCGGTGTTTCTGTCTCTGTTGCTGAATTGTGATCTGCTGCTTCAGGCGTGTGTGGTCGCTCATCAGCAGGACTGTCTGGTCTAGACCTGAAATAAAGCATACAGCACACAATGTCAAAACATTCTTTTTGCCAGGTGCCTGTCTCATGAATCCATATTTCCTTAGTTCCATCTTACCAAGGATTTTCTCATAACCGTAAATCATTTCAACAAGGTTGCCTATCCACAGACATGTATGTTGCACACCTAACCTGCAGGTAAATTTCTAAATTTCAGATCATAGACAGCTCTACCATTCCTGTAAAAGACAATTTAAATATACCATGTTTGTGTATCATTGTTAAATTATCTTTCTTTTCATTAATTACAGTTTTTAATCATTTAGGAACTTAGGAAGGTAATTGTTGCAGTTTTGCAAGTAGAATTTTCACCCATTTTGCTTCATACATGTCTTGATATAGCCCCTGTTAACTACTGACTTTCTCTCCCCTTTATGGTGTGTCATATATATATATATATATATATATATATATATATATATATATATATATATATATATATATATATATATATATATATATATATATATATATACACACACACACGTGGCATATGACTTTAAAATCCTAAAATATGAGAATTCACGTAGGCTGTGGATTTGCAGCACCATACCATGACGGTTTCTTTTCTTTTTGTCTTTGGCACAAGAACAAGTTCAAGCTTATCTGGTTTCTTTTTGCTTTAGTTGGTTAAATAATTGTTGAAGATCAAATCACGGATTCTTGTTTTTATTGGAAAGGAACTTTGCATATAGAAATTAATAAAGCATATATTACTCCATAAAGCCCTAACAGTTATAGCCTATTTTAATGGTTATGTTTACACACAGCATGGGCTAAGATATAATGTGATTAATAGTAATAACATATTCAGCACTAATTTTAACATATGTGCCAATTAATAAGACAGTTGTATTAGTTGTCATAAAGCTCAGATTGAGTGTGGTGGGAGAGTGTATCATTTACCTGTCAGCATTTGGTGAGTTGTGCTCCACTGACTCCTCCTGCTCTATGGATTTTGCGTTACATTCAGATTCATTGTCCTTCTTAACAACTTCAGTTTCTCCATTCACTGGATTGGAATCTACAGGATGCGCAAGTACAGCAAGCAGTATAATTGTACATAACCAAAATGGTGGGTACCAGGATGTAGTAACAGGATGAAATAACAACATGAATATTTACTAGAATACTGAAATGACAAACTATGGATATGAAAAACTAGCAGGGATGCAAAGGTAACAACACAGTGAAAGCAATGCAGCTGAATTTATTTTACCAGTGGAGGCTTTGTAAAGGACATTTTAAGGCATGTATCAGATAAACATGCAGTAATTCTTTCTTGTTACAAAAATTAATGTCCACAATTATATAAATCAGACTTTAGGAGAGTTATACTGAATTAAAACAACAGATGTCATTGGTAATCTTTCAAATTATTGTATCAAACAAACAAATCCACTTTTTTCCAAATCCAAGGCTTGCTTAGTTCTATTGTCTGTTTAAACCCTATATTTAACTGAAAATCGAATAAAGACAATATTTCAAAATGCTGAAACTGAGACAACTCACTTTCATCATTTAAAAGCATAGAAACATTTTTGCATTAGGGAGGTAAAGGATCCTGGAATCACTGGGTGCAAGGCAAGAACACACCCTGCAGGGGGCGCCAGTGACACACATTTAGAGTCACTAATCCACCTACCAATGTTTTTTTGGACCGTGGGAGGAAATTGGAGCACCCGGTGGAAACCCAAGGAGAGAACACAAACTCATCACTGACAGTCACCCGGAGTGGGACTTGAACCCACAACCTCCAGGACCCTAGTGGACCCTTTGTGACAGCGCCACTGTGTGGCCCGATTCTCCTTTAATCATTTCAAATTGTAATAACATCTCTAGTTGTTATTTGTGAAGTGCACTATGTAGGGAATAGTGCACTATTTGGAATGCAGCCCGAGCTCATGAGTAATAAGTCCTCAAAATGGTGGCTACTACACAATGACATCAAAAGAAACCTTATATTACTAATATTTTGCACTGTAGATGAAGAAATGTTTCTATGTTCTAAAGGCTAAGCACTACTTAATGGACCTCCATGAATATTTCACATTATTTTAGTTACTGACATATATAAGTATGAATTAAAATGAAAATAGCATGCTTAATTTGCTTTAAAACTGACAATTTTATTAAACTACGGAAAAACCCGAGCTCGCTATGCAAATTCTTGAACGCAACCGTGACGTCACTGGTGGACCACAGCTGAACAACGCCGCGGTAAAACACCGTTATGACTGACTGTTATGACAGTATCTAGCTAAATAACCAACATTATTCATGACAATAGCCTAGCAATAAGCTAAACTCAAATTTAGAGGTACCGTTATCCTTGTAAATGTGATCGAAGTCGACTTCATCCGACACTATAAACCTCCGTAATGCGACTACGTAGATAGCCGAATATAATCTGAGCCACAAGTTTAGCAAGTCAAGCTAACGTTGCCTAACACCAACTAAAACAGGCGAAGTGAGTGTCCTTACCCTGTTTACCTCCATGTTACAGAGGCTCTTGAACACCTTTCGTTTCCTTACATGTCCATATTGTTGGAAAAGCGCCAGTGAAATGAGCTACAGATAACGGAGTGAGCGAATGACCCTTTCCAAAGTGCCCGTTTAAAGTTGACAAATTTAGTACATTTTCTGGATATTTTGGGATCTTTGGGCCATTTGTGCACAGATGTCCCACTGTACATTGAATGATTGCAGCCAAAAACAACACACCTTTTCCTCATTTTGCATTAAATTAAGTGCAACCTCTAGAGTTGTTGTCCACCATCTACGTCACAGGCAAGACGCCTATTAGAGTTTCCGAACACCGCTGGGGGAGGGGGGGGGGGAACCAACGGTCTTTTAAACCTTATTCCTTGAATTAGTAAGAAATAACATGTTTTCTGACTATCAATAAACACAAGTTAGGAACTCAAATTCACATTTGTTTGACACTTTCATAGAGCTAGTGCTTAGCCTTTAAGGTAAGGATCATTGACCTTAAATAGTTTCAATATTTGCCCATAAAGTCTATCACAATGTTTCTGAAGGACTCAGCCTCTCTGAAATGCTCCTTTAACACCAAATTATATCACTGACCTGTTGCCACTTAACTAAATTTGTTTAATTGCAGAAGTATACAGGTATTTGACCAGCTTTTTGTTGTCCTCTCCCAATTTTATTTAGAACATGTTTGTGGCATCAAATTCAAAGGTGGGCACAAGTTTTTTCAAAAATGTAAATATTTCTTTGGTACCATTTTCAATTAAAGGGATTAAAGGATGAGCACTTAAGTGAATTCTATATTTGTTTAGATTTGGCTCTGCTTTCCATCTTTTCTGGCAATGGGGTTTGCAGTCAATGCCAGAAGTTATGTTTAAACTGTAAGTTACAAAACCTCTTGGGTACTGAGAGCAGACATACTGAAAAAAGAAAACATATTTATGTAAACTACATAAGGTCAGAAAAGCATCACCTGTGTTCATAGTTTCTGTTTTTTCATCTGTCTCCTTCTTATTCTCGTCTTGTTTTGGCTTATTTGCTTCCACCTTGCCTACAAACTGGAGTTTTAATTTGTTGTAGATCTCAGTAGCCTTTTCCATTACTGCACTGCTGGCCTTGTATCTGCGAATCTGCAAGACAAAAAAATGCTTCAAGTTTAGCAGCATTATAAGAAAAGTTTACGTTGTTTGACTGAATATGCCCTTGTCGGTTCTGTACCTGTATCAACATTTTTCATACAGGTTATTGCATTAACCTGTATCTTTCCTACTTAAATTACAAAACGCAATGCATTGCATCTCACAGTTCAATTAGTCTATACCTAACCTGATGCCTAGAGAGCATTACAAATGTTTTCCTTATTGGCCTATCCATGACTATAAAACTATATAACTCAAAACTTGGTGTGTGTATATAAAGATGAATAAACTGACCTTTTTAAGTGTTGTGATGACATCAGTGTTCTTTTGCAGGATTTGACTAGTGACCGGTACAGAGCCTAGGTCATCTAAGGCCTGTAAACATTTCTCAATATCCTGAAAAGGAGAGAAAATTAATCACAGGCAGGTCTCAATGCATTACAAGAAGCATTGAACATTTAGACAACAGCAGATCTCTTGTTTGCGAGTAAAATATACATCAAAACCTGCTCTCTAACAAAGAGTGGATACTCACTGGGTTGTCCACCTTCAGCGCAAACTTGATGTCTGTGTGGAGCTTTTGTAGCTTCTCTTCTGGAGATGGTTCTGAGAAGAATTAAAACAATGAAGTATTCACACTGTGTTTAAGACAGATTTTAAAATGGATGTACTTTGATTCTCAACAGAAAACAAAGAAAGAGCATAGAAAGAAAGAACATACTACAAAGGACAGCTTAGAAGTTGTTTCAGAAAAAATTACTCAGTGAGCTAGACAATGTCAGACAAAATTCAACACATGGAAAATATAACTGTCTCAAGTTAAAATTACAGAGGGAACCAAAAAAATCCTGCTTTGTGAAATATGACTGAGAAAAGGTCTGAGTCTTAATTTAAGTGCATACCCTTCTTCTTCTCTACTTTCTTCTCTGGTGGACGCTCAGGCCTTCGTCTTGGTTTATCAGGCTTAGACCTGGAGAAGATCAAACAGTTTAAATTATTCTAAATGAAATTCATACTAGGGCTGGCCCAAGTCTTCAAGTGCAAACTGGTGTTTCCAAATGAGTACTTAAGTGTTCACTCCATATAAGTTCCTTCAAAGCAAAATATTAAAATTTTAAGTTTGTAATAAGTAGTTTTACATATTTAAACACCCTTTTTTACAGTAGACATTCCAATGACGCCAAGTGATTTTTGCAGTAACAATAATACAGAGGTAAATTAATGATGTACCTAGTTAGGCGGAATAATTCAATTAAAACAGTTTAGCCCTAAAATTTTAAATTCCACCATGGTTTAATGATTCGAATTGGCAAAAATTAACCTCTGAGCTAATGACTGAGAATATTTTAGGTGAAGTTCATTAAATATTAAATATTTATTATTAAGTATTAAATAATTCAGAGCAGTATTAACTCAAAGTTCTTACCTTAGTAAGAAAAAGAGGGCAGAAAGGAACATAAAGCCTACCTCATCCTGTGTTTCCCTTCAGATCGTGGCATTTTCTTCTCCTTTCTCTCCCTCTCCTTTTTCTCCTTTACCTCCTTATCTTTCTTCTGTCTGCCTTTCTGACCGTCTTGACGTTTGGCTGTTTTCTTCACCTGAGAAGAAGTAAAATGTTAAATATTTAGAATAATGCATTTGAAATTTCAGAAACCTTGAAAAAGCAAACAGAACTTGTCTTAAACCAGTCTTGCCTCAGTGGGTGGTGGCGAGTCAGAGTCTGAAGGTGCAGGAATGGGAGGAGGTGGGGGTTTCTTAGACTTTTTAAGGGGATGGTCATCGACACCTTCATCTGAGCTGCTACTTTCGCTGCTGCTGTTCCGACCTTTGTTCTCTTTTTCCTTCTTTCTTTTCTCCTCCTCCTCTTTCTCCCTCTCCCTCAGCCGGCGGAGTTCTTCTGCCTCCTCCTTCTTCCGGCGCTCCTCCAGCTCCCGTCGCCGCTGCTCGTCTCGTTTCTTCCAGTCACTGACATGGTCCAGCTCACTGTCACTGAAAAACCATCAGAAAACATAATCAAGCAAACAGACTTACATTTCTGTTTTAAGTCTGTATGTATCGCCATCTACCATATTAACCTAATCCCATTAACTTTAATCCACTTTATTCACTGCATTCATATTCATAGGTCTGTCTACCTTATACCCAATGTTTGTATTAGTATGTGCCAAAATAAACATAATTTATAATTATATTTTAATTTTCCCAACATCTCTTTACTGACTGGTGCCTTTAAGTTGGGTACAGGTAGATGACAGCTTTTCTGACAGGTTGCCATTCGTTGTGCCTTGTTCAAAAGGCATCCCAGGGCTGAAATGCTTTCCGAAAAGAAAGAACAGGGTAGTGCTTTCCCCCCGCGTCTTTTCCAATTATTTTAAACCAGACTTGATTTGTTTTTCTAGTGTCTTCTCAATGTGACTTCTCGTAAGTATTTCTTTTTTGAGCTGAAATATGTGCACTGAAGCAGTACAAAATTTGTCCTACGCACCTATCGC
Organism: Hoplias malabaricus; assembly: GCF_029633855.1. NCBI lineage: Eukaryota > Metazoa > Chordata > Actinopteri > Characiformes > Erythrinidae > Hoplias > Hoplias malabaricus. The sequence continues at coordinate 20,026,092 of NC_089815.1, read as the reverse complement.
TGTCTGAAGAAGAGGACGCAGCTCTTTCTGGTGCTGGTTTGGGTTTCCTTGCCCGTGGCTTTGGTGGAGGTTTCTCTGAATATGAATAAAGGAAAGCAATTTAGTATGCCACCATATATGCACCTGAATGAACAGACACTTTAATAAGGGAAATGTGTCAGCCATTTCTGTTGCAGTCTACAAAATCATGGTAAAACAAACATAAACCATCAGCAACCACTGGCCTCACCTTTCTTTCGTGCCTGTGGACCCTTCCTGGGTGGAGGCTCCGAGTCAGAATCTGATTTGGAGCCGGACTGAGATTCGGACCCAGAGATGGCTGGTTGTGGCTTCACATCCTCAGAGTCACTCCTGTCTACTTTGTGATCGGACTGTGACCCGGAGTCTGAATCAGAGTCTGAAGATGCTTTCTAAAACGACCCACAAAAACGGGCATAAGACGGCATGCAGAAATCTTGCTGATGTGACTCTGATTACTAGTTCTGATTATGATGACTTCTATATGCTGACCTTTTTCCTGCCTCTGCCTGCAGGCTTCTTACCACCACGGCCCCCTGTCTCCTTCTGTGGAGTAAAATCCTGAAGAGGCATACAAACAATGCTATTTAAACTGTGATGCTTAACTACACTCCAACACAGTCAAACCTCTATTTCAATTTGTGAAATGACAGATTTGCAGTTTCAAATTTAATAACACCTATAATAAATTATAACATTGTAATATAGATTTTCTTAAAAAATGCTTGCATTAACTTTCTTATAATAGTTCACATCATATGTTTAGTAAAAATAAATGAATAAACCTGAAAAACAAAATGATGAAAATAAGAATAATATAATTTTTCAGAATGCACTCATTTCCCAAAAACACTGAAGTGAAATCATGGTGTGTTTAGACATTTACACCACTAGTACTAATGGATATAGCTTGAGTATGTTGATCTAGAGACACACGAGTAAGGAGGATAGCATATTTTGCAGCAATGTGACAATAGCAATCCCGGTCATACTTTAGAAATACAGACACCTGGTCACTGTTTTTTCCAGACTCTGAGTCAGAGCTAGGTGAAGGCTCGGGCTCAGAGGGTGATCCACTCTCTTCTTCATCTCGTTCACTGGAGGATGCCCCTCGCCCTCTCTTTGCTGCGGGTCGCTACATTAAAAATAAAATAAAATTTAAAAAAAAGTGTTAATTTTAAAATGACACAGGATACAAAATACGCACAAAGCCCTGTGCACCACAAGATATGATTCAACACAATTATGTTAGTGAAAAATAGTTTATTTTCTACAATATCCAGTATACTCAAATGCATCTTGATGTCATTTATAAAATAAACGATAACAAACACGGATTTGGGAGCAGTAGAACATTGAAATTTACAATATGCTTATACATACATACATAAGATTTAAAGAGAAGCTGCACTTGCACAAATGCAGTTGTTAATAAAAATACAGTGTACAATCTCCTAATCGCCTGAGAAATGTGCTTTTGAAATGTCAAATCATTTGTTAGAGACACCCTTAATATCTGAAAATTAGATTGATTAGATGCGACTCTGAAGTATATAAACCTCCTTTACGGGCGGCATGATGGCGCAGCAGGTAGTGCTGCAGTCAGTTCAATTCCCGCTCTGGGTGACTGTCTGTAAGGAGTTGATGTGTTCTCCCTGTGTCCGCGTGGGTTTCCTCCGGGTGCTCCAGTTTCAACCCTTCCACACATTGGTAGGTGGATTTGCGACTCAAAAGTGTCCGTAGGTGTGAGTGTGTGTGTTGACCTGTGAAGGACTGGCCCAATGTCCAGTATTCCTGCCTTGCACCCAATGATAAGCGGTTACAGATAATGAATGAAACCTCCTTTACAGTGAGCTACATCACCACTGCCACACAAGCGAACAAAACAAAAGTTAATCTCTGAAAACAGTGTACTGCACCCATGTTGTATGGAAAGTATCTTGAAAGGAAATTATACAATGCAGTCTGGAGATATTTCCAGTGGAACAATTATATCATTATTTTAGTGTAGGTTTACCTGGTATATAGGCTTAATTATAATACCTTTGCAGGTGGTGCTTTTCGTTTCACTGCTCCTCTCCCCCGATCTTCACTCCCAGAGGCAGACTCCTCACTTCCTATATCTGCTTTTCTAGGTACCACCGCTTCTTCATCATCTGGCACATCGCTTCCTGCGGCAGCTTCATTGTCCTCACTCTCCGATGAGCTTGCAGGCTAAGCATTAAGCACATTTATTCGTTTTATTAAGAAAAGAAATTTTACTAAACTGAAATAAATAGAGTGCTCTATGTACTTGGTAGCTTCCACTGTACAAAGCAATGAATCCTTTAGGCACATGGAAACCTGGAATTCTTTTTTTCTCACTGACCAAATGTACAGTTTCAAATGTTGAAGTTACATGGTTTTTGCCACCTGCTGAAGATCGCCATCAACAGGATCTAATGGCACTATTTTAGTAATTTCCTGCCAGCACAAAGTGCTGTTAATCTAGACGACTAGTGTGTCAAGAGGAAAAGCTTAAACCTTCGATGGACTCTAGATATACCTGTGTAAATGTAGAGGTTCTTTTTTTAAAGTATAAAATATGAAAAGTAATATATTATAAATAAAAAACTTTTTTTTCAGAAAAGTATGGATACTTACAGCAGGAGTACTGTAAGAAGCATGGGGATTGTTTTGAATCTCCCACAGTCCCTCGTTGAATCCTTTCCTTTTGTTGGACTTCCCATACCGGTCCCGGTACTTCTCATAGGCAAAGAGGTCCTTTGGTGCAAGGAATGCTCTACATTAAATAAGACAAAAAAAAAATTTTAGTGCACAAAACAAGTACTAATTAACATTTATAGAGTAACATTAAAGCATTAAAGGTGGCACAGTGGCGCAGTAGGTAGTGACACAGTCACACAGCTCCAGGGACCTGGTGGTTGTAGGTTAAATTCCCGCTCCAGGTGAAGGTCTGGGAGGAGCTGGTGTGTTCATCCTGTGTCCATGTGGGTTGCCTCTGGGTGCTCCAGTTTCCCCCGACAGTCCAGAAACACAAGTTAGTGGATGGATTGGCTAAAAGTGTCCATAGGTGCGATTGTGTGAATGAATGTGTGTCGCCCTGTGAAGGACTGGCGCCCCCTCCAGGGTGTGTTCCTGCCTTGCACCCAGTGATTCTGGGTAGGCTCCGGACCCACCACGACCCTGAACTGGATAAGTGGTTACAGACAATGAATGAATGAATGAATGAACATTTAAAAACTGAATTGTCTGCCTGTGTCCAGCTACCTAGCTACCACAGACGGCACACCCTGAATCCTGACCAATTAACTATTATATTAGTCAAGGAAAACTTGAATAAGCCAGCAGGAGAATAGACAGATAGATAAATTATTTTATATATTATTAATTAATTAAAAAATAATAATAAAAAAGTTTTCTCAAGCATAAAACGCACTTCTGCAGATGCCATTTTTAAAACAACTACTTTGTAATCATGCTCTTCATACTTATTTGTACAAGCCAGAAAATGTAATTAATTTACCCAATTAACGTTAAATTTCATTTACAGTGGAAATAGCATGAAAACTCTAACGTGATCATATACATGCTTGAACCTAAAATCACTTACGTTTCATGAGTCCCAAAGAAAAAAATTGGTATTTTATTTGGTGGAGGTTTCACTGCCCCTTCAGCAACATCTTCAATCTAGAGGAGAGAGGAACAGCCAAAAATATGCAGTATGAGAACTAAAAAAGACTTTAGAATTACTGACCTAAAATAAAGCCCAGAAGGAGGATTTCAGCTTTGAGAGCAGGCCAAGTCAGCAATACAAATTCTATTATATAATATACAGCCTTTGTAATAAAATAAGATTGGGTTGTAAATAAACGATAATAGATATAACTGCAACAGCAAAGCTGGGTAAATATTTATGTTCGTAAAGGCACTTAAATTAACTTCTTATCTATCCGGCTTAAAGATATGTTTAAGGACATAATTTTATAAATAAAACGTAATTTAAAAGTCAGTAATACTAGGGGAAAATACTGTTAAATATTTGCTCCAAACAGTTTAGTCTTTCGTCTAATATACCCGTGTTTCTAAGGAAGTTTAACTTTGCTTCTTATTCAAACTTCCATTCCACCTTAAATGGTGCAGCAGTAGCGTGAGGTGCAAGAGGTTTTCTACTGCACCATTTAAGGTGGAATAAAAAATACGAACAAAAAGAATGCAAATAAAGCTCGTTAAGGTATTTGTTTTTGAGGGAAGTACAATTTTGCCTTTCAACGGGCGTTGCTTTCTATGTAGCTAAACAAAAATATAAACAAAGTTGAAGCTGTCCTAGTTCGTATCCTAATATTCCGTTCCACCTTAAATGTTGCAGCGGTTAATATAAGTGCTGCACAATTTAAGGTGGAAAGAAAATTTTGAATAAAAGCTGCTAAATATAACGATAAAATCCAGCTGCAGTTGTTTATTAAAGACTGTCTATGGCTGAACATGAAAGACAATGCTATTAAATACTACGTTCAAAAATGTAGATGTAAATGTGGGCCTCAGTTAACATCTCCGCTTTGGGGGCGTGTGTGTTTTTTAGAGTCCCGCTATGGCCCCTCTCTTTTCGGCCACACCGTCACCGACCTCCCGCTTACCCTCGCCGGCCAGTGTGGGTACCCCTTCATTTTAGCGAAGACCAGGTCCCCGGGCCGAAAATTGTGTGGCATCTCCTCTGTTTACGCCGTGCAGAAGTAGTCTCGGTGTTTGTTTATATATTTCTCTTCTAGCTCTTCTGCTATGGCCAGGTACGGAGCTCCACAAAAACGCGCTCTCGGCTCCAGCAGCAGTTTCCGCTCACACAGCCGAGCAAACTAGCGGAACTCCCGCCTCAATTCAGGAGATTCACCGGTGAAGCGGCCTGCCACTCCGTGCTCTCAGCCAATAGAAACTTACAGTGTAGCGCTGGGTTTTTACAGTAGAATGGTAATGTTGCCAGCCGGAGAAAACTGTTCACAGAGGAAATAATGTTTATTTCGGAAACTCTCAACTACAGGAGGCCTAAAAGGCAATAGATTCATATATTTTATTTATTATCCTTTTAAAAGTAAATTTATAGTTTTCTCTAGATCTTTCTGAATGTGTTATAATTGTACCATAAGAATGGACATACAACAAATTGTCAGTTTTTACATCTAAAAACAAAGCAAAAAGTTGTGCCGACAAAACTGTTCAAAATGAAAATGGCTAAAAACAAAGTTTCAGCTCCTCACCCCTCGTTGCTGTGCAGTATTACTGGACTGAGCTGTGGCTTGCCCTGTGAAGGACTGGCGCCCCCTCCAGGGTGTGATCCTGCCTTGAACCCAATGATTCCGGGTAGGCTCTGGACCCACCGCGACCCTGAACTGGATAAGAGCTTACAGAAAATGAATGAATGAATGAATGAATGAGCAGTGGCTTGTTTTCATTTAAAGGAACAGGGCTACACAGGGTGAGAATGGTGCTGCGTGGTTTGATCCTTGTGTTATTTTTTCCTAAACAGGTTACAGATGACTTATTAAGAACTTAGAACAGTGTTAAGTTGTGGAAATATATTTTTTTAATACTTGCCAAAATGAACGTTACAAAAGTTCCGTTTATTCCGAAATGGCATTCCACACCAGGATGATACATGTGGTGTTTTCATATGTAGAGAGATTAGTCTCAAAATACTTTACAAATGTGTAAATATTAACCCACAAATAAAACACAAGTCACAAATATGTTTCAATATTCACAAATGAACACATCCCAATCTGTGTCTCACAGTCTGCAATTTGTACAAATACAGTTACATTCATAAATACATGTTTTTGGTTTTCATAGATATGTCACAATTTTATGCGAAATTTACATTGCAAATATTTGTAAAGTCGAAGTCTCGAATTTAATATTTATTTGTAAAATGTTGAATCTGCATTTGTGGATCAAGTCACTTACGTGTTTTTCCTTTACGTGCATTTGTTCATTTCCTCTCGCGGGTTTTCGGATTTTGAGACTTTCCTGTCACATTTCACCCGATCCAAATACAAATGCAGCCTGATCCACAAATGTGGCCAGCAGGCGAACAAGCCACCGCTTGGTGGCACTGTTGTTTTCCCCAGTGTCTCAGAACTGACCTGTTGCTCTTAGGGCCGCAGCGAAACGACCCCCTGTAGGCGGGACTATGACTCCATTGGCTGCCGCAATAAATATAGACAGCTAACTCTGGCTGCTGATTGGCTAAATAAAAGTGATGACCAATGAGAAGCGCATATTCTGTTTCAGATCCGTGGGGTATCTGCCCCTCCCTTCGTCTGAGGGAGAGCATCTGTCTGAAACAAATCACCCGTTTTAACAATCCAATCTCAAAATTTCGAAACATATCAGTCCAGTAAGTAACACCATTTTAGTCCAAATACGGGATGGTTTTAACGTATTTTATTTGACAACCCTAGTCTGCAGCGAAATTAGGAATGTTCCGCTGGACATTAGCGTCGTTAAATTTAGGGCACATTTAAAAGTGTTCCACAGTGATCCCCCGCTCCTAACGGTCTGTGATATGAAGCTGAATTCAGCGGCTTGGGGGCTTTTTGTTCGAACTTCCACATTAAATGTTGCGCAAATGCGTCTCCATTTAAAGTTGCCCCCCACGGCCTAAAACAACAGTGCTACCTAGCTGTGGGTTGTTCGCCTGCGGGCCACATTTGTGAATCAGGCAGCATTTGTATGTGGATCGGGTGAAATGCGAGAGGAAAGTCTCAAAATCCAAAAACCCGCGAGAGGAAACGAACAAATGCAAGTCACGGAAAACACGCGAGTGACTCGATCCACAAACGCAGATTCGACAATTTACAAATAAATTTTAAATATGAAACTTCGACTTTACAAATATTTGCAATGTAAATTTAAACATGTTTTTAATTTCGCATAAAATTGTGATATATCTATGAAAACCAAAAACATGTATTTATGAATGTAACTGTATTTGTACAAACTGCAGACTGTGAGACACAGATTGGGATGTGTTCATTTGTGAACAGTGAAACATATTTGTGACTTGTGTTTTATTTGTGGATTAACATTTACGCATTTGTAAAGTATTTTGAGAGTAATCTCTCTACATATTTTCAGGACATTGGACACGACAAGAATAGCGCTTCATGGTATTTAGACCACCGTTGCGTTAGAGGTCGCTAAAAGAACTTTTCTCGTTTCCTGCCCTTCCCTCTCCCTGAGCATGTAAACAGATTAGCGGGCTCGGTTAGTAGGTCCAACCAGTAATTTACTGCCGTTTAATACTGTAGCTCTAACAATGAAGAAGTTTTTCGAAGACATCAAAAAGGATATTAAATTCAAATCCGCGGGACCAGGGAAGAAACTTGCTGACGACGCCAGGTAGAGTAAGGGTTATTTAACCTCACAGCTTTGACAGCTGCTTACTGTTAAACTCGGCAGATTTAGCTTGATCACTAAGGTACAGTTATTTTTATAGCGGATCTGATGAAACCATATTTACAGTCTTCCTGTATCGGGTTGTTTCTCTTGCGGTCTTTAACTGCGCAAGTGGTAATATCACAGCAGACTGGATTCTTCTCAATTTCTTTAAGCAGAAGAATTTAACGCAGTATGTGAACCTTGTTTTTAATATATAGTCTTTATATTTGACAGTTTTTTTTTGTGCCAGGTTACATACATTTAACCATTGTATTTAGACGGCATTCCCATTTTCAGCCCACAGCTGTTTAAGAGTTTTAGCGTGGTCCAGGACAAAACATCTTATTTAACTCCGAGTGCCTAAAACAAGTTATATAACACTTATCAACACAAATGTAATAACAATTAAAAAAAAAAAATAAATAAATAAAACACCATAGCAGTTGAGTGTGGGTCTAAAACAGTCATGAATGCAAGCGATCCCAGTAAACAATTAGCCGTTGATTCAACGTTGAAATAACGTAATGGCTGCCGTCTAATCAACGTTCTCTTAAGGTTGAAAACGAAAGTTGAAATGACGTCCAAACACAGACATTGAAAAGACGACTATTAGACGTATTTTGGACGTTCATTGACGTTATTAATTGGTCCCGAAATAAATTACTTGTATAAAAGGCATTTTGGACGTCCACTGACATTATCGGTTGGTCACCACTTAAGTAACTTATTAAGATAGATTTTGGACGTCCATTGACGTTTAAAATATGTCATTGACGGACAGACTACTTTTAGACCTATTCTGAACGTCCAGGGACGTTCCTTGTTTACTGGGATAGGCCTTTCTGACTTAAACTTTCTTCTTTCAAGCCTGTTTTATAGTAGATAGGTTCTGAAACATGCTCTCAGGCTCAATACCAATATTTACTGAGCTCAAGATTTTTATATACACGGTTTAACTAAAAACTCATCTTCAAAAGGTTAATTTTGTGGAGAATGGTGAATTCCTATCAAGCTATTTATTTTAGGCCATTTCTATTTGTCTATTCAATAAGAAATAGGAACCAGTGTAAAGAAAATCTAGTATTTGCAGATTGTCTTAAAATATTTTTTTCCAATAATATGTTTAAAATATCTTGATTTGACAGAGCTCATGTAACAAATAACAGCTTAAAATCTAACTATTTTTATCTATTGGTAACTAATAGCACATCATAGTGAAACTACTATACTATTCAAGCCTCACCTTAACCCTATATCTAGGCATTTGGTGTGTGAGTCATTCAGTTAGACATCTGCTGCTGCACATGGTGTTATTAGTAATAACAATGACTAGTTTGTGTTTGTTTTGGTTTTCAGCAGTAAGACTCCGGAGGCTCAGCCCAGCACCCAGGTGAAATCACGCCATGCTCCCAATGAAAGTGCTCAGAGAGCTGGTGCTGCTGCACTGGCAAGAGTGGAACAGCAGCATCGTCCACGCATGCACACATCCCAGGATGCCATCAGGAACCAAGGTCAGTTACCTATTCTTAACCTATCACTGACAGACAAGTGTGCCCTTACTCCTATAACTCCAATACACTGTGAAGATCCATTGATGCTTTGCAATAAAACTCTTTAAGGCATTTCCATGAATATTTCAAATATTCAATAGTGCTATAATATTAATATGTTGCTGTTTAAAACTATGACCATCAGTGTTGGAGACAAGATTCAACTACTTTTTATACAATACTCTGCAACAGTGAAAGACTAGCCTTTTTTATCTCCAGTTGAAGTAATCATTACATATGTGTTCGTAACATTTATTTATCAAGAATAAAAAGCAAAGAAGATAAATTTAAATAAAATTACACAAAATAATTTGTTTCCCTCAAAATCAATTGTATCCACTCTGCGACTTGTAGCTTCAGTTCTTTTCAGGGGACTTGCACTCAGTTTGAGCATTATGTGTTCTTCTTTATTTGTGCTGAAGCCAGCAGTGTTTCCCCAATGGAATTTAGAAAAATTCTGTCTCAGAGGATGTATATACTATTCTCCATTATAATTTGATAGCATTGTTTGACTGGAAATCACATTTAAATAACATTGTCTCTTTTGGATTAGTAAGCAATGACCAAATAACCAGTGAGCATTAAATAAAGTCACAGTGCCTACATGCACAGTCAGTTTCTGTCACTTAAATAAAATTGAGAAAAACTACAACTTTTTCTATGATATGTGCCTGATAACACTTCTCTTGCAGTGAAGAAGGAGCTTGAGGCTGAGGCTGCGGCCACAGCAACAGGACTTGAACATGTGGATGCTCAGGCAAGAATTTGTTTATGCCTAATTTACACTGGCAATTAAGATAGATACTTGACCTTCTAATTCCTAGTTCTGCATTATGTTTTCTCCAGGTTCCAGTGAAGGACGCTGCATGTTTCTCTGTGTCTGGAGTGTATTTTATTTGTCCATTGACTGGCCAGATGTTAACAAAGAGCGAGAGAGAGGTGCACATTAAAGAGGCCATTCTCATGGTGTGTGTATTTACACAAATACAGTGAATAATGTGTGAAAAATGCACTGGATTGTCTTTTTTATGTGGGAAGATTTACTTATGCGGATTCCCTTGTTACAGAAATTCTCTGAGAATCCAGTGGAGGCTTCTATTATGATGATCCACACCTTCAACAAGGACAGGGAGAAAGTAAAGGCTGCTGTGGATATCATCAGCAAGTGAGCACTTTAAAGAATCTGTTTTCTTGTGTATTTAAAAAAAAAAAAAAAAAAACTTCAAAGCACGTTTTCCCTAAATACATTTCAGATATATTGACAACATCTGTAAGAATCCCACAGAAGAGAAATACAGAAAGATTAAGCTCAGCAATAAAATCTTTCAGGTAAGTAGAAGTGGTGTTATAAAAAATATGCCAACATACGTAAATATCTAATCACAGTACATGATACAAAACGTAATATTTTGTTTTTGAAGATTTGTCATTTTAAGGAGTAATAGATCATTTATTTACCTCTAAGAAACAACATATATGGAACAGATTATTAGTATTGTTTTCTATGAAATGCAACTTGCATTAGGTAAAAATCTGAATGAATTCTCCCATGAGTGTAGACATTTGAACTAGGTTTAATACAGATTTAATTAATAGGTTTAATCACACCAAGTGTCAGTATAAAACAAGAAAGGATTATTGGAGAAAAAGCCTGATTGCTTCTTTTAGTACTTACAGTACTGCCAATGTTCTCATAAAGTCTTATAGTGGTTATAGTAGAATTCATATTGTCATATCACTCAAGTCTTGTGAGTAAGAGGAAAAAAGTGAGTATTATAGGAACCATCAGTTTCTCTTTTATTCTGTTTCAGGAGAAGGTCAGTGGAATCGAGGGGACTCGGGAGTACTTGCAGGCTCTGGGATTCGAGAGTAAAATGCTGCCAGTGGAAGGGCAAGGTAAATTAAAATGCAAAATGTTATCACTAGGCAGTTTCTGTGAGGTGTGTTCTCCCTGTGTCCGTGTGGGTTTCCTCCGGGTGCTCTGTTTTCCTCCCACAGTCCAGAAACACAAATTGGTAGGTGGATTGGCAACTCAAAAGTGTCCGTAGGTGTGAGTGTGTCGCCCTGTGAAGGACTGACACCCCCTCCAGGGTGTGTTCCTGCCTTGTGCTCCGGACTCAACATGAACATGAACTAAAATGAATTTGCGTACATAGGGATGCTATTCTATATATTTTAATTTATGGACATTATCAAATCAGCAGATATGCCCGATATTGCACCCGTATTTATATAATATACTATAATATAGTAAAATAAATTATAAAAATTAAGGTCTTTTTCTCACTCTTATTTATTTATTTAAAATCCATATGGATTCACTGTAAATTTTCACTGAGCAAAATCTTGTCAGTTTTTATTATAATTTCATAAGCTGGTATTGGCACAATGTTGAAAATATGAGGATTTCAGGACAGTGCAGTAAAAGTGAATTATGTTCTGCAAGTGTAGGAGAGCCCTGGAGAAAATTCGTCCATTCATCCTGTTAGATCACACAATGTATAGGGCAGTTGTTTTTTCACATAGTTTAAAAACATGATTCTGTAGCTTCATTCTCATTTACACAAGCATCGTTTGGTTTGTTCTCCTATGTGAGGTGAAGTTGATACCTATTATATATGCCTGTATTATATAGGCCTGTATAAACGTTGACTAAATCCATTATCTCTTGCTGGTGTTGTCCAGAGGGCACCGAGGAGTTCCTGGTCCTGCCAGAGCAGCAGGCTGAAGCTCTAGAGCAGATGAAAGAGAGGAAAGAGCAACTGCAGAATGGAGAGCCTGTCCGAGCCAAGCTGGATCGCCAGCCTCAGGCTTTCAGACCCTCCCAACACGCCACACGCTTTGAACTGCCACCAGACTTTTACAACCTCACTGCTGAAGAGCTCAAAAGAGAACAGCAGCAGAAGTGCGAAAGCCAATAATTATTCTTAAGAATATCTGTTAAACTTCAGTATCCAGAAAGCTCAATGTCTTTTGTCAATGCAAAATATATATTGCGTTGATATGAGTAGATTAGACACAGCTTCAGCAGCATTTTGTGCCTGTTCCGCCAGCGAAGCACACACTAACAAGCCATCATCACATTGTCACTGGAGCGCTGAGAATAAGCAACCAGCCAAATCATATTTGCTCTTGACCATTGAAGGACAGCGTGAACAGGAAATAACAAAATGTGCAGGGAAACAGACTATAGTATGTAATTTTAGAATGGACACAGCACAATAATGAGAAAATATGAAGCCATAATGTACCTTTATTTAAGGAATGTGTTATTAATATATATAAATCTCCAATGGTATGTTTGGTAAATCTGATTCTTGGAGATCATATATTTGCTGTTGTTTTGCAGTTGATTGTATTAACAAATGGTTTTTGATGGAATGATTTTAATTCGTTTTGGCTTTCTGACAAATAACTTTCAGAAGCGAGATAGTTGAAAGAAACTCCATGCTGCGGACAAAAGCCATGCGGGAAAAGGATGAGCAAAGGGAGAGGAGAAAGTACAACTATGCTCTTCTGAGAATACGGTTACCAGATGGCAACATACTACAAGGTATTCAAGTATTCTGCAGACATCCCTAAGATCAGATACTTTCACAACCAGTGTTTTTTAACATAGTGAACTGAGACTGACAGTTATTTTTCTATATTTCTGAACTTTTGTTCTCATATTTGTATCAATATTTTATTGCTATTTACTTGATATTCTGATCAATATTTAATTGATAGGGACTTTCTTGGCCTGGGAGAGAGTGGCAGCGTTGTATCAGTTTGTGCGAGATTCTTTGGAGAGCAGCTGGCAGCCTTTTGAATTGTTGGCACCTGGTGGCCAAAAGTTGAAGGAGGATGAGGAATTGGCATTGAATGAATGTAATCTTGTACGTAAGTTAATATAAGATACAAACACACACACACACACAACTGATCAAGCACAAGATGAAACCAATGAGTTTAAGTGAATAATGATTATCTTGTTTGAGTAGCACGCGAAATTGTGGGATTTATTATGTGGCAAATGAAGAATCAGAGCTTCAAGTTTGTGTGTTGGAAGCAGGAAAAATGGGCAAACAGGAATCTGAGCTTTCAGGTGGCCAGTCCACTGTTTAATGTTAAAAGAAATGTAGTTTTTGGACTGTCTGTTCACTTGCCTGACATTTTGAGAATAGACACTGGAATTGCTAATTTCCTTTCATAGCTTCCCTCCTTTTCCTCAGGCTCCTGCAGCCCTGCTGACCTTCTCCTGGGATGCTGCGGTCCAGGCCGACATTGCTGCAGCTGGAGGACAGAGCAGTTCGTTGCTGCAAGAAGAACTTCTTGAGAACATTAAAACCCTAAGCTGAACCCTGGATGAACTTCCCTCCTGCTTGATCTGCCTGTGCCTCCTGTTTCCTCTCTTCTGTTAACAGCCTCCTTTCCCTGTTGGAGTCCACACAGTTCAGTTTCACAGGCTCACGGCATTACCGCAAGTGCTGATAGGATGTAACAGACTGAGAAAAATGGGAGATGTCTGTGGTTAGCCAGTGATTAAGCAGCTTAGAAATGGCTCCTTGGAACCAGAGTCAGCATTCTCACAGCTGAGCAAAGGGACTGTTGCATCTTCTGTCTGAGCATGATTGTTTGTCTCATTGAAGAAAGGTTCCTGTGGTTATGTTCAGTGTATCATTCACATGCTGGAGAGTGAAATCATTTCTATTGCACTGTGATGCTGCTGTAAAACTGGTCCCTGTATCCGATCCTGTTTGACCGAAGCTTTGATATTTAAAAAAAAGAAAATATATAAATGGAAAAATTAAAAGCACTTTGAGGCTATTTTAACAAAAATTGTTGTTAAATATGCTGTTAAAACTAATCTGCACAACCAGATATTGTTTGCAAGTATGTTCAAGGTTGCAAAGATGTCAAGGTAAAAGAGAAAAAATAGGTGTTTACAACTTTCCCTCAACTTAATAAATGATTAATTTAATAATTCACTTAACTGAATTAATCAGCCCCTTAGTTTAACTAGGTGAACCTTAAATCATTGCTCCCTTAGTTTTAATAAATGGTCCCTGAAAAATTGAGTTGGGGAGCCATTTTAGTTCAACAGAGGGAAAACATGTTAAACTAAGAACAATATATGTTGAGAAATTGTGTTTAAAGCCTCAGATTTTTTACACCTTGGTAACTGTGTCACCATACAGGTGTAGTTAACTGTTTCACATCATTCATTTAAAGCACACCAGTTAATTTCTTACCCATTTCAGCTTTATTACCTTGCACAGTTCTGAAAATCTATATAATTATGAAACCATTGCAAAAGGATTCAATACTGAACACTACAAAAAAAAAAAAACAGGATGACAACAACCTACCTCCTCACAACAGTAAGTGTCCACTCCCAATGCATTAGAAAACAGACTGCAATTCATTTACCCAAGTAGCTAGTACAGTATGTATGTTAGTTCCTAGTATCTGCAGAAAACAGCATATGAGCGATTTGCTTGTTAAAGTATTTGTTTCTGTTTGGAGACGTTTTAGTTGTATGTTTAATGGAAATATATTAATAGCACAAGAAAATACCATATGCTTTGTCTACAATAGCCAAGTTCTGTTGCTTTTAACTAATTTACAGTATGTAATAAAAGTTTAAAAATGCTTCCTCACGTGTCTGTTTTGACACGTATTTCGTACAAACACACACAGGCGCACCAGATGTTTTTGCTTCAACCTCGTCACACCCAAATTTATTATTTTGTAAACGTTTATGTATTCATGTTAAAAGTTAGCCTACTTTTCCCTAAATTCAACCTCTTCCTTCATTTGCAACATTTATTTTCAAATGAGGCCAGCTGTGGCCTGTTACAGAAGATAAAAATAGGGGCAGTGAAGTAATAGCAGTTTCTACTCCCATTTTCACCTTTGGTAAAGCACCTAAGCCTCACCCCGCTGTCAAACGGCTGCGCTGTGGGTGTTTGTTTCTACCATCATAGTGCATACATTCACTGCAACAGATGCTGTATGTTTCATTGTCCTGCTGTGCAAGAATGATGAAAGCATGTTTCACTGTATGAGACATGGTGCATTGAAGAATGTTTTTCAGCATCAGTTGTGGCTTACATTAAGAGATTTTGTTTTTTTTTTTAATTCTATTTATTTTCAATAATGCTTTATTTAAACATGTTATTAAACAACTGCAAATGATGCCATTATTATGAAGATTCAAACATTACGCCAAGGGAAAAGGTTGTGAATGGTCACATAATATTTCCAAACCTCTAAACCATTATTCGAACCTTCTACATAGAGGTTTGAAATATCATTTACACCGTGTTTAGCAGCTTGGAGGATAAACAGCACATGCAGGTTCTTTCTGGCCCCTCATTTTTTTTCTCCAATAGCTCCAAGTGTCTAAGGGGCAATCTATCAGAACGCGAGCAGGCACACACGTGATCCAAGACATGGATAAGAACAGTAAAGGCATAAAAGTGCGATACATTGTCAAGAATTATTTTTTTTTTAATGAAATAACCCAGTTCAAGTATTCTGAAAAAGAAAAATCACATATATATATATTTATACTTTATGTAATAAAAAATAGGCTGACACTGAGCTATAAGTTCAGCAAACAGCTACTACTCCAAGTCATACAAAGTTAAGATGTTTGGACCACCCGTGGACCAGCAGAGCTTAGACAGTCTGAGTAAGCCCACCACCACTCATTGAAAAGGGCAGAGAATTAAACCTTAGCTGCCTCTTCAAAATAACTTGTACTGAGCTTAAAATTGTCCATTGGAACTATATTACAATTAATGATCAGATGCTTAATTTAATCGGAATAACTGCTCATTTGAGTGGTCCCTAATACTGTTCCCAATGATTGTAGACTAGACTCCTTTAGCCCTACACACACTGAACAACGTGCTGGGTCTCAGGCAGTAGCTGGTGTTGGACAGGGGAGGGACAGAGCAGTGTCACCAATTTTTGTGTCCACGGGTTCAGCATTCTTGACTTCTGTTGTGGACGTCTGGCCATCTTGTTCAGAAGATCCTGAAATCAATGGCAGAGGGAAAGAGATCAGTCAAGGTTAAGTCACCCTGTCCCTTTGCATTTCTCTTCTAGTTAGAAATCTGGGACTGTATTACAGATATATTTAGTACTCAATTATGATCTGCAGAGCTATTGTTCAAATTCATATTAGAATAAATATTAATTTAGCAATGCTGTGGTGTAATCATGGTTGATTGATGTTGGTTGTTATTCAGCCAACAACCATTCGATCACAGCTCAAAATGATAGACTCAGTTATTTTTTTTACTCTAAAGCCAATTAACAAATAACAGGTTTAGCAGGATTCATGCTGACTTGCCAAGTGATATTTGGGTTGAAACTAGCTTGATGTCAATAGATTTTCATTACTAAATAAAAAATGTGTTGTCTAGGGCTGTTTGGCACAAAAACATACTTGTTGACCAGCGCCTCAGCTCAGCGTTGGTTAGCTCAGAAGCTCGTTTTCAACATTTAACACAATCTATCTCTCACAGAGAGAGGACTGCTGAATTTGTCTTATTTCACGTGAGGGTGCGTCTTTCCATGAAACATCGTAAAGGGAAGTGGTGGGGAGACATTTTGTGGCATTTCCACCAATTTAGTGTGTTTATAAAACTCCATATAGCTGCGCACAGCCTCCTTAAAACTTCACATGCTTTAACCTGTTACATTGAATAAGTAATTGTAATTGTTAAAATGGACAAAATGTTCTTGTTCTTTGGTGGTAGATCTAATATTTATTTTTAAATAAAATTAAAAAGAGAAACACTGATGCCAGTGTTGTATATTATGAACCAATCTTTGTGCTCCTTTTTCACGTCTGTATTTGTTAGTCCTGCCCTCCATGTTTTCTGTACAACACAATCACATAAAAACCACATGTAAAAGACATTGACATGAAGCACCAAAGCTTCTCCAGCCCTTCCAATGACAAGGGGATGTATTTTGGGCTTTCCCGTTTTTGAAATGCCAGAAACACCTTTGTGACAATGACTATGTGGCTAATGACAGTCCGGCAAAACTAGGCTTGCCTAGTTTCTATTTGCTATTGTTTCTCTACTTTAGACATCATTTAATTTAAGAAAATAATATAATGTATTTAACGATGCCAGAATGTACATTTATTACACAAAATGGGTCTTGTTTCAAATTTGCTCCACAGGACAATTTCCATAATATATTCTTCAGCACAGAGTGAATTCACAATTACTTTCTGTATATGGTCTGGAAATAAATGTTTTTAAATTAAACCTTTTTAAATTTTGAAAGCCTGATTATTCAGATATTAAACAATTGTCATATCATAACATTAGTACCATCTCTTTGCTTTTACACTCATTCTCAGCTCCAGAGACCAACATTGCCACCACATCAATTTCATTGCAGCACTGATAATGATCATACACCAGTGCTGGACATTAATTCATCATCAATATACACTGTGATATTAAATGTTTCAATATTGGTAATGTGATATATTTAAACAGTTCTGATGTGTTCCATGTACAGCAACTGTCACTGACTGATGTTCTTTACAGGGCATCACCATCAGTTCAGTGTCTCCTTTAGGATTTATTTCAGTAATAGTTAACTTCCTGTGCTACATGTTAGTATCCAGATTCAATTTAGGAAGTTACATATAGCAAGCATAAATGGTTCTTGCATTTAGGGGGCTCTGTAGCACTATAAAATTTAAGTATATCTGAAATAGTGTGTGAAACCCTGTATGTGGAAAACAACATTGAAAATATCACTGGAAATGCAAAACTTTCCTGTTATCCAGAATTATAAAAATACAATTATTTTCAGTGAAATTCACAGGTTTGAGGAATTATCCTCTAAATATGTGGGTTTTAAGCCTCAGTTTGCTGGAGAACCATCTGCCTTGCTGTGCTAATGTGCCTGTTATCTGGCCAGCTGATCTCCATAACTGTGTAAAACTCATTATGTTTTAAAAATCTCACATTTCCTCCATATTTCAGCTAAATAAAACAAGGCAAGGCAAGACAACTGATTATTCTATAATTAGGATGTTATTTATTTGTTTTGTTATAATTTTCCTATTAATCACTTATCTGGAAATATTTAGTTATTATCATAAAGTTATTCTGCCATGATTACTGTCGTAAATTCAATATCAAGTTTTTTGTACATGTAAGATTTCAGGACTGGAACGTTTCAGTAAAACAGGCCTTGGATATCCCCCAATATTTTACTTACCAGACTGTTCATTTAAAATAATGCAGTCATCTTCATCATCTTCAGTATCTGCTTGAAATCCATCAGTTTCCATTGCCTCACCCTAAAGGGCGCAATAAACAATTTGTAGCTCGTTTGCCATTCATTTTCCCACCATTATTAGTTAATTAGTATTATAGCATTTCATGCAACTACGTGCTTGAAATATATAAATCTCTAAGTCTCCTCCTATATATATATATATAAAAATAATATAAATATATATATATATATATATATATATAAATATAAATACACAAGCTCTACCTGTTCAGTGTCAGCACATTTCTTCATGTATTTGGTGATGGAGTGATTGCTGATACTTTTTCTCTTGTTGGAGGGGGTGCTGGATGTGGACTGGGGTGCACTAGGAGAAGTGCTCTGTGAGCCTGACTGTGGCCCTGTGAGTTCATCTCGGGACATGTGAGCTCCAGATGTGAGGTAGGTCCATTTGCAGGGCACAGGTAGAGCTTCCTGCCCAAAGCGAGTCAGGACATCAGCATGTATGTACCAGCAGCAGCGTCTATAGGTGGAGCGTTTCTCATATACTGCATTCTCTTTTATGAGACGCTTCACATGAATCCTGAGTTCAGATTAAAAGGAAATTAATAATATTAAGTCAGTTTTATAGAGGGGAAAAATGTGGAACTGCATATTCATTAAATACATAGAAATTACATACATATTTTAACTAAAGATGCACAGATACCACTTTTTCCCTTCCAATGTAGATATTTTGTGTTCAAGTATTCGCAGATACAGAGTACAAGATACTAACTATCTGAACTACTAGATAGGTGCCTATAAATCCAGATATTTATATTGCTATACTTACAGCTTTTATTTTGTTAAAGCAGTGTTCTGTATCGCTAAGATATAATAAGCTTGAATGAACATTTTCTTTATTGACTGCACATCAAAAAATTTAAAATGTTTCAGAGACATAAACAAACAACAACAAAAAAAAAAAAAGAAAAATCCACAATGCAGTAACAAATACAAGCAGAAAGGCATAATTCTACTAAGCCCGACTGAACAGCTTTTTACACTGTCATGAGGATATTTGTAATGACTGTGAAATGCACTTTACAAGGACTCCTGCTGACCTGTGTTAGTGTGCTTCTTTGTGGTTGCTTGAATGAAGTCAGTGTTCTTTGGCATGCTGGGGTTACACTAAATGACTTTTAGCCCAATTTTACATTTCTCTGCCTTAAAACGGGAAGAGGATTTCAGACCAGTCGCAGCATATCAAACGTTTGATTTTTTTTTCAACCCGACTTTGGATGTAGTCACGTAGAGTAAACTCTCCACCAATTCTGGGCTGAACAAGAACTACAATACATTACATAGAGCTGGATGCACATCCCCAAGTAACAAGTAGCACCTTTAGGAGAACATTGTGAGCCAAAGAACACGCTGTTACAGCATTTATTCCAACTTTATTCTAAGATTAATTTCCACCTTAAATGTCGCAGAACTATGGAGCATGCACCAGCTACCACTAATATTTCTGAACAATTTAAGGCGGAACTATGTTCTATTCTAATAATCTCCAGCTCCTGCTGCGGTGTGTAGCGACGCTATGTTTTTCCAAGACCAAAGATATTTTTTACGCATTTTTCTTTGTGGGTCTACACAAACAGCAGGGCAAATTACCACACCGAGGTGTTCATCCATATTTATCTGTGCCTTCTAGGAAATTCAAGTTGTCTGTTTGGTTGGGGAGTTTGGAGTCATGTAGTGTGTTATGCCAAGTCATGTAGTGTGTTATGCCAAGTCATGTAGTGCGCGTGACATTTTTCAAATCGCCATAAAATTCTACAAAAACAGTAGCGTGAAATATTCAATCTGTTTATATTTTGCTCCATCTTTAAATTCGAGCGGCACGCATGCACGTCAGTATCTGCTTCATGGGGTGTCCAAAAAAGTGCCCTGTGTACTACATGTAGGGAAAAGTGAGTAGGGGGCCCATTTCCAACACACCAGTGGTATCTGTATCTATGTTTAAGTGCCAGTGTTATCGGTGCAACACTAATTTTAATTTAAAAATGTGATTTTCACAATATAAATTTACATTCTAACCTCTTCTGTACAAGACAAACTAAACACAATATATATTACCTGAATGAAATGTCAAAAGGATGAAAGATAAAAATATAAATTACAAAAAAAAAAGAATAGCTGTACGCGGCTTATAAAAATTTAGTTCCTATATCTCACCTTGGGGGAACGTTGTCAGAATTCTGAGGACTGCCAGTTGAGGGGGGCGATTGCTGGCGACAGAATTCCTGAAACTCTGTGATAATAACCTTACTGCTATTTACATTACCATGGAGTAAGGGAAGCAGCTGGGAGAGCACTGAAAAACAGAGAAACAAACCACATTAGATCAAAGGTTAATACAAATGTGCATACCATCTAACAAAAATACATCTTGTTTTACCAATCGAACAAAAAGGCAAAGAACAAAATCCATCCTTACATTGCTCTTTTCTCTGCTTGCGTGAGGCATCATCTTCAGGTGAGATGGGCTCCTCTCTAGGGAGAGACTCAAGCAAACAAACTGCATAGGGCTGCAGCAACTCTGACAGCGGCTCCTCTCCTTCCCATACACAACCTGTCATAACTGGCTCCAGGATCTTCAGCTTCTTCTTAGCCATGAGTTCATCCCACTCCCGAGCTTTTAACTTCTGACGCAACTTCTGCATTTCAAGATCACCACCCTCCTACACATGTACAAACACATTAATACATACTGCCACACTAAAGATATTAAATTATATTTAAAATTGGAGTGATATATTTTTCTATTAAGTTTGTGATACAAAGTCAACATTTATTTAAAATGTGGGTGCAGCCAGGCATACCTCATCCTCAAGTGCTCCTTCCCCATCAGAAAGATAACCATGTGGTACAAAGAAGCCATCACCACCATCTTCATCATCATCCTCTCCTCCATCATCATCATCATCCTACCAAAGTACAAGACTGTTACTGCTTTCCTTCCAAAACAATGTGACTTCGCATAAGTGATGTCAACAAAATTAAAAATGTAATCAATACAACATGTGATTATCATGATTAATGATTATTGAAAGTTACAATACTAGTATTTCCTTGTTTGTTTTTGTCAAGGGATATAAAATACAGGTCTGCACACAGAAAAAAAAACTGGGTCAAAGAAACATTTATTTTTACTTTATAACATTTCAGAGTAGTTTTTAAAATTGTGTGCATTATAATATCTTAATTTACTGACTAAAAGTTTCAGGGAGCGAGCTTAGATCAAACACAACAAAGCTCGGACAGAAAACTGCAGCACGCAGCTCAGACAATAAAACAACTCTTTATTCCAGGTTCAACAACTTTATAAGAGATAAATGTGTGGATTAAGCAAGGGAATAAATAAAACCTCTTGCAGTGAGAGAGAGTCTGCTGTTATTTATTTAATATACAGGGTGGGCCATTTATATGGATACACCTTAATAAAATGGGAATGGTGGGTGATATTAACTTCCTCTTTGTGGCACATATGGGAGGGGGGAAACTTTTCAAGATGGGTGGTGACTGTGGTAGCCATTTTGGATCCAACTTTTGGTTTTTTTTCCCAATGGGATGAGGGTCATGTGAAACAAAACGTATTTAGAATTTCACAAGAAAAAATGGTGTGCTTGATTTTAACTTTATTCTTTCATGAGTTATTTACAAGTTTCTCTTTGTTTACAGCCACTGACATGTCGCATTTAGCAGATAGAAATTGTGTTGATTTCTGGTGAACGCAGCAACCGGGTCATTGCAGCAGATTTCAATGCAAGACACCCTACGAGACCACCCATCTCCCATGCTACAGTTAGCAAACTGCTTGCCAAGTTTCGTGAAACTGGTTCAGTGTTGGGTTTGCTAAAATGTGGACACATGAAAACTGTCACTAATGAAGAAACATCAGTGACTGTCCTAGCTTCATTCATGTCACTGGAGTGGCATCCGTCGAAGATCCCTTCTGCAGATATGAGCTACTCACAAATGGCACATTTACAAACTCCAGCTGCTGCAGCATCTCAACGAGGATGACACAGATTGGCGCACTGAATTTGCAGAATGGAAATTTGCAGTTTACACAGATTTTGTTCAGTGATGAGCCAAACGTTTATGTGAATGGTGAAGTTAACAAACAAAACCATTCAATTGGTCTGACACTAACCCACACTGGAAAAATTGATGGTATGGTGTGGTATATGGGGTACAAAAATAGTGGGGGTGTGGTATATGGGGTACAAAGGTAGTGGGGGCATTCTTCATCAATGGAAACCTCAATGCTACCGGATATGCAAAATTGCTACATGATGATGCATTTCCCTCTTTATGCACTGAAGCTGGCCCATTCCCTGAGAATTTCCAGCAAGATGGTGCACCACCACATTATGGGTGTCAGGTCCGAGCATTCCTAGATGAACAGTTTCCTGGAAAGTGGATTGGTCATCATGGGCCAGTTGAATGGCCACCAAAGTCTCCTGATCTGACCCCCTTAGACAATCTTTGGGGTCATCAGTGTGTGAAGAGTGGGAGAAGAGAGTTGCACTGACAATCCAACACAATGGGCAGCACTTTAAACAAATTTTATAAGTGGTCAGAAACTTGTAAATAACTCATGAAAGAATAAAATTACGTTAAAACCAAGCACACCACTGTTTTTCTTGTGAAATTCCCAATAAGTCTGATGTGTCACATGACCCTCTTCCCATTAAAAAAAATAAAGTTGGATCCAAACTGGCCACCATGGTCACCACGCATCTTGAAAAGTTTCCCCCCTCCCATATACTAATGTGCCACAAACAGGAAGTTAATATCACCAACCATTCTCAATTTATTAAGGTGTATCCATATAAATGGCCCACCCTGTATGTGTGTGTATATATATATATATATATCAGTCGCCACCAACATCCAATCGCATCACCGTATCACCTAATCTACCCACACACGAAATGTATATCGAGGGGAAAACATTTTATATTTTTTAAAAAATGCTTGAACAAATTTGTAAAAACAAATAAACCTCACCCCTTCACTTTGTGACAAAGACTCCCCAGGCTCTTCTTCTTCCCACTCTTCATCACTGTCCACATCATAGTCCAATAGCTCCTAAAATACAATTATGTACTACTTTAATTTACCTACTTGTCAAAAATACAAGAGTGCACAGTCACACGCAAATAATTGAACACCCTATTCAAATTATGTCAGTTTGCTAAGTGAAAACGTATTATCAGAATTGAACCATATTAAAAGAGCAATTTTCTGCTAATTGTAGTGCACAAATCCAATTTTCAGTTCAGGAATAAAATTAGATACACATTGAAGTGCACTTTATTTTTTAGAACACTGCTTACTGAAGGAGAATAAATAAACAAACAACTTATTTCACAAACACAAAAGGCCCTAGCAATAAAGAGGAATGGGAGTAATATCTGCTTTATACCTTGTCCTGCCTTAAAGGGCACCGAGGAGATATGTAGGTGCTTTTTTTGCTCCATGTTCCCCAGTATGCAGGGCGATAGTTTTCATGAAACTGCAGAAGCTTCATTCGTCTATAGTGTTTATGGTCAGGAACATTATCGGGTTTCAAGTCATCAATGACCATTAAACAATCACTGATAAAAAAACAAAAGAAATAGGAGAAATTTATACTAAATTATGTGGCTATAGTTATTCACTTACTACACATACAACTAAATATACTTGTGGTCTGACCTCATAGTGTTTGTGCATCTGGGTAAAGTTGGGCCTGACTTGCGGGGTTTGTGAGATGTCCAGTCCTTCAAGCCGTTCAGAGAAGTATCTGGTTGTGCCAGGTATTGATCAAGGCCCTCCAAAATTGCTTCATCACACTGAACTCGGGACAGTGGTGCCAATATCATGTGCTCTTTGATCTCAAAAGGTGCAAACTTCCCACAGACAGATGCCAGTGTCTGAAATAGTGACATTTAAATTCAAGTTTACCAAATTACCAATCAATAAATATACACAAAATAAATAAATAAAATATTCATTCATCAATTCACTGTCTGAAACCGCTTATTAACCCTGGAGGGGGCGCCAATCCCCTAAATAAAATATTTGTATTGTAATCTTACCTTTGGCACTAATTGAATCTTCTGCTTCTGTAAAAATCGTGTGATCTCAGCCTTTTCAGCTTTCATTCGCTGCGATTTAGAGAAAAGAACATTGTTATTACTTACCACAATGCATTTTTGTATTTAAAAGAATTAGTCAGTAAATAATAAACATACCAACACTACAATATTTATATAAAACAAAAATAATGATAATAATCTGCATAAATCCTTAAACTCTAGACCCAACCTCTTTCTCTTCTTTCAACCGTTTTTCCTCTTCTTTCTTTCTTCTTTCTTCAAGTTTAGCCCTTTAATAACAGAATCACATCAACAGGCATTCCAGGGAAAAAAAGAATATCAGACTAAAAACATAATTGTCACTCACTCTATCTTTACTTTGCGCTGCTCTTCTTTTGCCCGAACCCTCTCTGCCTTCTCTTTATCTTCCCGTTCCTTTTTCTCCCGCCGTTCCTTTTCCTCTTTCTCTTTCTTCTCTTTTTTC
Organism: Hoplias malabaricus; assembly: GCF_029633855.1. NCBI lineage: Eukaryota > Metazoa > Chordata > Actinopteri > Characiformes > Erythrinidae > Hoplias > Hoplias malabaricus. The sequence continues at coordinate 20,001,208 of NC_089815.1, read as the reverse complement.
TCTTTTTCTTTCTGTTCTTTCAGTTTGCGTGCTTCCTCTCTCTTCTTCTCTACAGCAGCTTTAGCCTCCTGCTTTTGCCGTTGTTTTTCTTCTCGTTGACGCTGCCTATCTTCCAATTCCTGTGCATTCTAAGACACAAGCATGCTTAACCTTTAGAATATTAGGCATCAATTAGCTTAAATACATTTAAAACCTCAGTTCAGTTTTCAAAAGCAGCATACTCTTGATGAAAAACTGATGAAATGGTGAAATTAAATAAAAATAATAAACCTTGAGAATTCCTATGCAGATTTTTACCTTGAGTGAGCGTCGTTTTACTTTTTTCTCAGTGTTTGTCCTTGGTACCTGCACGGAAAATATATATATATTTTTTAAAAAGTATTCATCTCCATACAGGCATTTAAACCAAATTAGAGAAAAAGCCATAGGCTAGCACTGTAAACTTCCAAGAGTTTGTTTTGCTTATGAAAGCCATACTCAAGCCTGAACAATGCCAATTTTTCCTCGAACCGCTCAGCATAGTAAAACTCCTGCAGAAACTGTTCAATGAAATACATTTTAAAATGACTTGTTGCCATGCATTTTTCTGTGCTCATATTCTGACACTCTTAGAATGATTAATGGCAAAAATAACAATTCAGCTTTATTACATTTCATGAACAGCACTGTCACGCTCACAAACCTACACACATACTACATATTATATGTACACATTCTTTTAATAGTGAAATATAGTTTACTGCATCATTAATGGAGAGAAAACCTGCATTTATGTTATGTTGCACTGTTAAACTGCCCCTTGTTCAATGTTTGTATGCATTTACTTTTTACCCTTTTCAAAACGATTTGGAAAGTCCTACTGGAATTCTGCATCTACTTACAGAGACAGGAGTAGTTTGTGTGATCTTGCTTGGCTCTGGTGAACTCTCAATAAGTGATATAGAGCTGGTGGATTCAGGTGACAACTGAGATTCATTCTGACTAATTTCAGCCTCCTGCTCCTCCTTTTGGTTCTCACTCTCAGGTTCTAATTCCAGAGTGTTGTCCATCTCAGAAGTGTCCTCCTCTTCATTTGTCCCTTTGTTTTCTTCTGTTGACTGGGTGACAGCAGAAGCCGTTTCTGGATCTTTTGTCTCAATGGCATCCTGGCCGTTTTGAGCAGCACCACTTGAAAGGAGACAGGAAGCTTTCAGGGGTGCAGAGGGCTTTACCTTGACCACATCAGTGGAGTTAGAGTCCTCTGTTAGGTCAATAATATCAGCAGAAGTAGCACTAACCGAAGAACACTTTTTCCGACTCATAAAACTATCAAGAGGCCCGCGTCCATTTACCAACGGCGGTCTACACTGCAGGGGTAGGGAGGGCACATCTACTTCATTCTCCCTATCTAAAGCACTGGCTTCAAGGGTAGGTAGAGCAGAAGGACCCGTTCTTGTTCTTTTGGTCTCCCTGCTGTCCTTGGGTTCAGGGTTAAGTCGCTTGAAGGGAAGACGAGCTGCAAAGAGAGTATCATATAAAAGATCAAATGGATAAATAAATATATATTTTTAAATATACATTGACAAATACAAAACAATGCTACATAGTCAAAAAAGCAATATTAATATGTTTTATATAATTAGAGTAAACTAAAAATTACAAGTTGTAAAAAATGTGTTTACTGTTCAATATAAAACCTGTATCACCCAAAATAGTAACTTTACAGAAGGTAAAAAACTAACTTTTAGTGGAAGTAATTTTGGAGCATTTCTACTGACCCATTCATCATGAAATGTTCACACAATGTGAATGAAAGATGTTGAGTTCAAATTATATTGTAAACTAAAAATCCACAAAAATGGTGATACAAGTTTTTAATCGCACAGCGACAATATATAATCTATAGTCCCAGATAATCTGAGATAATTCAATTCTGTGTTTTCACCATTTAATTATATAGTAAAGAACCTATATAAACACACATGACTGAGCCAAAAACAATGAGATGCTAACTGTTTTACACTCACTGTCCATTTCATCATTTCCCTTTAACATATAGTTAATTTTCACCGTTCTGCATAATTTGTTGATCCTGAGAGAAACACCATAAAGCATTATTTGAATGGTGGATGTCTGAGAGCAATATAATGCTCCATGTGGTGTGGTGGCATGTTAACGTGTAGTAGCAGTGCTGCCACAACTAAAAGAATATATATCCAGCCAAAGGATACTGGTCCTGTGACCAGTGATGTATGACTCATGGACATGAAATAATCTAGGACTAAATAACAAATTATGGAGCAACAGAAGAGCCAATATTATTATTTAATGTTCTTGAACAATAAAATATAAGTGGGCATTGTCTAAGTCAGCGGCAATACTAGATTTTTATTTTTATTCACTTGTTGCAGAATTAATATCAATGCAATGCCGAGAATGACCCACCATTGGCGTCATTGACTATTGATGTAGAGGGATAAAGAGGGGGCTAACAACATATGGAGAGCAACAGATGGACCAGAGTTTGAACTATAAAACTACATAACGGAGTGCTGAGATAATAAAACGGTAAAGAAACAAGGCAATATGGAAGGTTATGGAAGATTGGTGTGTATATAAATATATTATGAATGTTGAGAACTATTTCTTCAAACTAAAAAACAAACATAATTAAACATATAATCTGTACAAATCACTTCTTTCATTTTCGAATTTCACCTTTGTATTAATATAACTAACAATTATTTAACAATACCTTGAACAAGCTTCTTGGTGGCAGTACTTGCTTTTCCCACGCAATCCATACCTGTATAAAGAAACGCGACATTTTTAATTACCAGTCTTAGAACGAGCTTTAGTAACTCGGGGCTGCAGAAGTTGTGTGGGGTGGGGTTATTTTTAATTAAGGCAACCATGACACAATGCCACAAGTAAAAAAATCGTTTAAGTGTTAAGTCTAATTTAACTACCTACCGAGACCTTCGTGAAATATTAACCATAACCAGAGTAAACACAGTAAATATATTGCCTGCACATCACTCAACAACAGTGGTGAATGTAACCTTGTAAATATGATATGGATATATTTCATTCTTTTCCAAGAGGGTAAAATTAGCGACTAAATCCCAACAACAAAATATCCCTTTACAAGAAAACTTTGCTTTATTTGGTCTCCCGCCATTCACTGAATCCATTATGGGTAGTCTCTAGGCCTGAACAGTTAGACACACACTTCAAACACTCGACAACTTTAAAACACACTCAAAAGACCGCGTTAAACACAGATAAACTGGTTGAGTTCGTAAAGAAAAACGTTATCCAATGCTGGCATGTCTCAAATAGCTTAATATAACAGGCTAAACATGTTGCTTAAGTTAGCTACTGAGCTTACTTTCCCCTTCCACCTTAAATGGTGCAGCAGTTTGTGAGCCGCCACACAGTAACATTGACCGTTTAAGGTGGAAAGGAACATTGGGAGTTTGAAAAGTTCTGAAGTTTTAAATATACTACCGTTGAAAAAGTCATTAATCACAAAAAGTCTATCATGTTTGCTCAAGTTAAGAGGACAAAACCAGTCTAGACGTTTAACCTGGGTCACACAGCACATCTTGCTAACTTAATTGCCTTTACAGTAATTCTAAGCTAACTTAGTTAGCATGTTCGGTTAGCGTTGTCTGCGGTTCGTTTAAACTTTCTTCAACAATAGGGCACAAGCGTGAGAACAACAATAAACACTTCTGTTCGGACCTCTGCGTGGAGTGGAGGCTAAAGGCCCGTCCACAGATGGGTCTTCGGCCGCGAGCATCACCACCACCATCCGAAAGACCGATCCGCGCTCGGAACAACGCAAAACAACGGAAAACGGGGTACGAGGAAACCTTAACGAGCCTCGTTGTACTTAAAGAAAACAAGGTCACTTGTTCATTTACTTCGTAATTGGGAAGGATTAAAAATTAATTTAAGGTGTCCTCGCCGAGCTCTTTATTCCGGAGTTCGGTGAGGTGTTGTTGTCTCTAGTCCCACCGTTGCCCTCCGCCGTACTCCCGCTTCACTCAGAATTGGCGGGAGCTCGCCGCGATTCAGGCCCGCAGTCTGATTGGCTGTTAGCGCGATTCGTCACCGGACAGGGGAAACTTCGGTCAAAACCAAAATAGCGCCCCCTCCCTAGATGGTGCACAACGCAGCTCTTCCTGTAACAGATAGACCACATCGCCGGGCCATATAATGCATTAAGTCGCTTGTCAAATCATAGAAAAAAAAAATTATGGCTGCAGAAGAGAATATTTCAGAGCTCAAATAGTGCACTCTACATACATCCCAGATACAGTCCAAGACATCCTACAATCATTATTTATTTTTTTCTTTTGAATCAAATAGAAAGCAAATAGCATTAAAATAGAAATAGATAAAGCCTGACAGCGAGCCTGAGCCAAAAATAAAGCCATACCAAACAAACTCCATCTTTTTTGCTCTTTTAAGAGAAGCTGTATGTTCACCTGGCTTGTCTGACACTAATGGAAAACTGCCTGCCAAGGTCTCCTGATATTCTCAGCAGACCTGCTGCTCACCCATCATCTACTGCTACCTGCATATGCCTTCTCACCATTACCATTGTAATATCATGGTTCATTTTCCATTAAGCATTATAACATTTAATAATTCTTATCATTAAAACTGCTTAAATCAATACACATTCAGAAGAAGAGCAAGCTTTGGGTCAGGTGATCCATGGAAAGCTTTCAGCAAGGCCACATCACCAGAGAGAAGGCAAATGATGACTAGATTTACTTGCAAGCAGGAAGAAAAGGCACTGTGGGCAACAGCAGCGTCACAGGCAAAACCAGGTCTGTGGCTTTGATGGGAGCATCTAGAGATGCAGAAGATTTCCTGGCAAGAGTTGTGGGTGATGGAGGCAAGTCGTGTTAAGTTTTTGCTGGGAGAAACTATGAAACAATGCCGCAAAATTTTGAACAGTGGATAGGTGAAGACTCTAGTTGTGGATTATGTAAAGGGGTTGGCATGCTGAAGCATATTCTATCAGCTTGTAAGGTTAGTTTGTCACAGGTTATACCAATACATGGAGACATAATCAAATGTTTGTTGGACAGCAAACACCTAGAGGTTAATGCACTGATGAGTGTCTGTAGTAATAAAATGGTTAGGTTTGTGTGTGAGGGAGAATGTTTTTGAGAATGTTTGCAGGCTAGAAATATTGGTAGATGAGGTGAAGCATGAGATTCAAAATTGCTGGTGGACATAGGTAAAAACTGCAGGCACCACAGTGTATTGTGTTAAGTACACTGATGCCAGACATTGTTAGCAGAGTTAGCAGATCCATTTGAGGATGCAGTAGATGAAACATTTAAAAGGAAGAAGCTGAAGTATGCAGACTTGGCTGCTGAGGTAAGGAAACATGGGTGGCAAACACATGTAAGACAGGTGGAGGTTTTAGGGGATTTGTAGCCAAGTCTGCTACGTCCCTGCTTGTGCAGTTCAGCATCAAACTAAGGGCAGCTGTGAAGGAGTTAAATGTGGCTAGATGTAGCTGGTTGTTGATCAGATCATATACGGACACAACAACTTTACTGTTGAGGTGTAGGATTCAAACAACATACATTTTGTGTCTGCAGGTAGGAAGAGATAATGATGGGCCTTATGTGAATTATGATTATAATTAAATAAATATTACTGGACAGAAATACTGGGTTTTTAATCATTTTGACTTGTTTGTCTTTCTCATTTTTGCCTTAATCTGTGCACATTTCTCTGTATTCACTGTGTTTGTTTTGCTTTGCCTAACCTTTTCTTTGTCCTCTCACACAAGTACTGGTCCAGTGTGATGATTTGAGAAACAAAGAGGCAGGACATTCTGTAAGTGCCTGCACTCTACATACATGTGGGACAGAATTAGAATGGCTCATTTTATCCCATATTTCTTGACATAGACATATTACAAAAAAATGTCCGGGTTATTCTATTTTAAAATGTTTTTAAAGTAGGAGATCCAGATCTAATTCTCTCAGAAATAATATATATATATATATATATATATATATATATATATATATATATATATATATATATATATATATATATATATATTTTTTTTTTTTTTTTCTGATTAAATAAGAAGTGATTTATCTGAACGTCCTGCAGGAAATTAGGCTTTTGACAAACTTTAATTTTCATGTATTATTGAATATTAACTATTCTATGTAGAAAGAACAGACTGAAACATCCCTAGATGTTTGCCCACAAATTCAAGAGAAAATATAGGGAAATTTAGGGATAAAGGGATCTTAATCTCATTACATCTTAAATATGCATTAATGACCATAAAAGGTTTTTACACAATAATTTTGGCGAAATTCTAAGTAAGAGCTGTGTCAGCAAATATCTTTGAGTGACTCAAGGTTTGTAACAAAGAACGGAATTCCAGAAAAGTAAAGACGTGCAGACATGCAGGTTTTGGGTGGTGTGTCAGGATCTCTCTCTCTCTCTCTCTCTCTCTCTCTCTCTCTCTCTCTCTATATATATATATATATATATATATATATATATATATATATATATATATATATATTATATTTCAATAATATTATTACCAATCCTGACTTCACTGAGAACTTTATAACGTGTTATTGGACTGTGGGAAGAAACTGGAGCGGCTGAAGGAAATTCCTCAGAGCAGGCACCCCAGGATGAGGATTCAAACAAGGACCCTGACACTAGCTGTAGACAAATCTTTTACTATATTATTAATGCTATTCATTTTATGGAGTCCAAGTTGTATTACTTTTGACATATCATTAATTATAGTGGTCTATGGTCTGGACGCTGCCATAGTGAATGCTCTGTAAAAGCACATGGTGTTATTTTCCAATACAGAAGTCAGTCAATATGAAATGTGCACATGCCGATGCCAACCCATCGGCACAAGAAAAATACATTTATCGATGAAGACTTTAGTTCTTCGATGATATCGCCCACTCCTAGTTCACACGTATAATGCAAAACTCCAATAAAGCGGGTTATTTCTCTGATAGTCACAAGCACTGTGAACACACCCTTCGCTAGGTCACATATGGGATTTGTAGTTTATGAACTCATTACTCCGCTGAACAATATAGAGTGCAGCCTCCTCTAAGAACTACATTTTACAGGAATGTGACGACATCGTTCCCCGTTATTCACGGGACCTAACTACAGTACTCAGACGGCATCTCTAAAGTTAGCGTCCTTGCAGGTACGAGTTCTTTTAAACGACCATGATATTTTATCAGTAACATAATATCCAGTAATAATCTTTATGTGTGTATCCATTCTATAGCTTAAACGCTGCAGTTTCGGAACGGCTGTGTCTAGCGCTTCGTTTAGCTGCTGATAATGCGGTTAACGCAACTGCAGTAACGGCTTGTGTGTCACAGGCCAACTTCTTTAACTTCGTGTATTGAGTGCTTTGACTTTTTAAACCCAGAAATGTAGATCGCTTTTGTGTTGTGGGATGTTTTGAAGCAATTCTCTGCGCCTGTTGGTGCTTTAGCAGTTAATAGTGACACTGTTTCATTCGGTTTCATTTTGTGTCTTCTTGGATTAGAAGTCCAATGGTGCAGAGGACAAATATGAAAGATTGTACGTATATATCAGTTGCTGATACCATGTAGCAAGCGATAAAATATGAGCTTAATGGCTACCTACTCCCTACTAAGGGCACTACGTAGGGATTAAACTACTGTCTCCCCTAACATTGTTTAGGTTAAACAAAGAGCCATTTGGGATTTAGCCAAATGTGTGTACCTTTCCATACACGATATAGTGCAATATTTGGATGAAGAATACCAAATGTAATAATTAATACTGGGCATTATTAATATAGCCTTTTGAGATATAGCCATTGTCTCACAAGTTGAGAGATTTGAAGGATATAGTTTACATGTAGTAATTTATACATAAAACTTGTATTAAAATCTTCATCAAAAGTATACGTTTGCAAGTTGTTCCCAAGGAATGGGAAAAATCCCCTAATGTCTTGAAAGTGCACTACATCATCCACATTCCATGCACACACATCTATTAACATGCATGCAATTGTACTGAAGAAAACATGGACAGCACAACAGGTATGTCCAGAAACTTTTGCTCATCCCCTACTGCAGAAGAACACGGGAGAGGAAAGAGCTGAAAGAATGGAGAGAAAGAACAGCCATTGAGAAAATCGGACAGCTGATCCCTTTCAAATATGATGTTTGCTACTGGTGAACTGCGACTGTGTCAACTTTTGCTTTCAGCGCACCAGAGTATTCCAAAGCAACTTAAATGCGTTAATTGTGAATGTTTAAACATGCATCTGCTTTTATTTATGCGTATATCTGACGCATATTTGTGATTATGACTTACATTTGTGTGTATCCTTTTCCATGTTAGTGTACTCTCTGGGCATGCATGCAGTGATGTCAGTCCAAATTCTTTAAAAGACTTACTGGGTAGCATTCTCTCATGTATCTTTGGCTGGCTCTTTTTTGTCTCCTCTGGTATTTGGACAACATGGCATCACAAAATCAATTTCTGGGACACAGAGAAGAGAAGGATTGATAGGAGAAATATAGTATGATGGAGGATAGAGTATGATATGAAGCTTTGCCTATATCATATATTTTTTATGGCAAAGCAGTCCATTTGGAATATCAGTTTTGCATTTCCATTTGCAAAGTCTAACTCCAGCAGTTAATATTTCTTGTGCTAATATGGGCAAAATTTTTATTGTCCTCACAGATTCATATTAAAAACGTTATTCTGCTGTATTAGAAGAAGGCGGGATTACACATAGGAACTTTATGAAAATAATGCTGCTCTGCTGTTTAAGATCAAATGGAACATTTTCACACACAACAGAGGTGGTTTAAGAAAAATTATGAGTTCGCACCCTATAAAATAATCCGCTCTATTCCAGCGCAGTCAACACTGCAAATACTACCCCAGTCTCTACAGCACAGACACATGTATCAAATGTGATAACATGGTAGAAAATTAATTTCTGTAGAACAGAAGGGAATGGATGCACACTGTCCATGCTTTCTACAGCTACTGTTCACCACCAACCAATTGATATTGGCCACTAGTTTATTAAACTAATATATAACTAATATCTCTAGAAAACATATGGGCTAATATAATTAAAAATTAATAAAAAACTACCTTTGCTATCACTGTAATATAATACATTATGCCATAATATATACCTTTCCATTCTAAAGTGGCAAGCAACTCTTAACTTACCTACTCTACATAACTGTCATGTAATCAAGAGAACGCCAACTGTATCATAATTTTAGATATTGGAAATGTATACATATATATTTCTGCTGTGCTATATTAACTTTTCTCTTTTAAAACTTTGCAGCAATTTCACAATGACAGGTGAGTAGCCTGTTAAACTATTGAAGCTGTTAATATGACACAATTATTTAAATGAAAATATGTTTGAAAGAAATCTGTTTTCTTTGTTTTCAGATCGAGCTAACAACTTCCCGCCACTGCCTGCTTTTTTCCGCATTAAGCCGTGTTTCTACCAAAATATAGACGAGGAAATCCCTCAAGCTCATTGCCAGCTTATCCGTAGAGTTTACAACCTTTGGATCTGTAAGCAACTTTGATTTCACAAATCCACTTACCCTATATATCTGCAGAGACTCTAAAACATACAAATCAGTCTTTGTCTCTGAAGCCCTGTTCTCTGAGTATCTGCCACTTTCAGTGTAATAATAATGGATACTAATGTCTGATATTTCTGTGTTTGTAGTGTACTCTATTACGCTGTGTGTCAACGTGGTGTCTAGCATAGCATGGTGGGCTGGTGGCGGTGGGGCAGTCAATTTTGGTCTTGCCCTCCTATGGCTCTTGTTGTTTAGTCCCTGTAGTTACACCTGCTGGTTCAGGCCCCTTTACAAAGCATTCAGGTAAGAGCACTACAGAGGGAAGATATTGTATTTCAAAATCATCTAAATCTCTTTACCTGAGATGTTCATATTCATTTACGTTTACATTTATGGCATTTGGGAGACATTTTTATCCAAAGAGGTGAATATGTACATGTACCTGTTAGTACAATATAGCAGTAGTTACAAAGCAATGAATAGGACAGTCTTAGAAATTTACCTTTGTGTTTTGTTAGATGCTCTAATACACAGCAGCATAGTTTCATCTTGCTGCAGAGGTAGATGAATACAGAATTTGGAGTCTTGCCCACTTTTGTACAGTTTTGTACTAGATATGTTGCACAAAAGAACTAGAAAACAACGTTTAGTTCACAATTATTTATATTAATGTGAATCAGCAACTAAAAGACCCAAGGGAAGAGAGAATGAAAAAAACTTCAGTATTTCATCTCTTTCCACAGGGCTGACAGCTCATTCAACTTCATGGCATTTTTCTTCATATTCTTCCTTCAGTGTGTTCTTGCTTTTATTCAAACCTTGGGAATATCAGGTTGGGGCGCATGGTGAGTCTAATCCCAAAACATAATTATGACAAAGCAAAGACACATGAACATTTTCTTTTTACTGTGAATTAACTGATAAGCAGTTAATACTGTAATATTACAGTATGATATTTTCTGTCAAATCAGACCATCGGGAATGTAAAACTCACAGTAGCATTTAAACTATATTTTGTGTAATGCAAGACTTTCATGATGTACCACAAATAAATCTGGCTCTAGTTATAAAACATAAAGACACACGTAATATAAACCATGTGGGACAAATTTGATGTGCCTGAACTCTATGTAAAATGCTTAATGAAATCAGCACAGTTTTATTCCATGATTTGACACCCCAAAAAAATTGGGTTGATTAATTTTTATAGTATGTCGGTTGGTCGCTACAGATCCCCAAATTAATGTAATGCACGCAAAATTATTTTTTTTCATACTGTGTCCTCTTTAAAAACCACAAATTATCATATCTCATGTTGAGATTTAAATTGATTGTGAAATATTGGTTGTGATAAATGTAATAGTGTTGTTTAAATAATGTTTACCAATAATACAAGTTTGCTAGATAATACTGTGAATACTGCTTGTCATCTTCATGTGATATTTTGTTAGTCTAACAATCTACTTTTCCCCGTGTTCATTCCTCTTGCTCTAGTGGTTGGATTGCGACAGTGATGTTTTTCAGCACTAACGTGGGATCTGCTGTGGTTATGCTCATCTCAGCTGTGCTATTCACAATAGTTACAGTGCTTATGGGTCTGGTTCTTATCAGGGTGAGTCTGAAGCATAGCACAAATTAGCTCTGTTTTAAAGAAACATTGAAAAAAGTTGGTGACATCATGTAAAATGTCCAGCAGGAAAAACATACATAATTAGGGGACAACTTTGGCATGTGCACCATATTTCTGCAGCCCTGCTCTTTAGTGAACTCTAGTATTATTCAGACTAATTTCTGCTTGCCTTATGTCATTTGCATATAAGTTAATTACCATGAATAAACATTTGTTACATTTTTTTGCATATCCAGTAAATGTTATCCCTTTTTCAGTAACAAGATTTAAACAACTGCTTATTTGCCATTCTTGTACTGTTAAGCATATTCTTGTAAACAATCAAATGGCTCTGTTTTCTGCTGTTTTAAATACAGTTCACTATAAAATAGTGTATTAAATTAACCACATAAGGGAAAGGATTTGCTGTGATTTTAAATTGAGTGGTAAAAATGACGTCTCATTTCAGGTTCACCGGCTTTATCGTGGCGGAGGAGGCAGCTTTCAGCGTGCCCAGGAGGAATGGAGCACTGGGGCATGGAAAAGTGCTCCAGTTAGAGAAGCTGGTTTCAATGCCATTGCTGAGACTGGCCCAAGTCTTCCTCAGTACCCTGCTGCTGTACCCAGTTATCCAGAAAGTGGCCCGTGGTGATCAAGCATTCTGAACACCAGATGGCGCCAGAGTGTTTCTTACTCGAAGCCGAGCTCTCAATAACCTCATGCCTCTTCATGAGTGATATAATAGAGAAATAGTGAAAGTTCTACAGAAAGGGGACTGAACAGCCCATGTTTGAACCCATTGTACTTTTTGTTTACAAACTGCATTGCCAAAATGGTTGCGTAACTACTAAATCATGTGAAGGAATCTAAAAAATGTTGCTGAATGAAACAATCACAGAGATAAGGTACTGCTCACGCCGAAGATGTGGCAGCTTTATTGAAAAGTGAAAAAATAGGAAATTAGCACTAAGTTTATTTTTTAAAGTGATTCCTTACACCACATTGCATCCCTTAAATTTGCTGTATGTATTATTCACTCTTTGACACTGTTGGAAATTGTTCCAATTTCAAAAGTTAAAGGTCTCTACATTTGCCATAACCTGACATGACTGATCTTTTTGTACATTGAAATATGCATACTACTTATTTGCTTTTTAAGTTGCCAGTAGCATTTTACTTTTTAAGTGAAGTGTCTGCGGTTTCTATATTCTGTTTGCTGCCTGATGTTCAATGCAGAGATGCGCCTTATTTTTTCTAATGCATATAGCATGTGCAAAAAATTCTTTCAAGTTGCCTAACATTCTGTAATTCTGCAAGTGGATATGGCCACGTCCATTTCTGTAGAATTATTATTGCTTGTTCAATGCAGTTTTTACACTATGCTTACAGATAACCACTACTTTTGATTTAAGTGCTCTGCTGTTTAATTATACATTCCCTTAGCCCGTGTTCCAGCTATCTTATTCCAATATGTTCCTATTTGGAGCATTGTGTTTACAAGAGTGGCCATTTGGACCAGGGTTTGAGACATACATGGTGAAAGAACCTGATTTTAGGTTTTGTTTTTTTTTAATCCTCTGTAAGATCAGGTGAGATTGATTTCCCATCACTGACATTTCATCTCTGAGCTTAGTTATGTGTATAATTAAAACTAACATTCAATATGTTTGATATTACTGTAAAAACATCAAAGAAATGTTACTGAAATGGCTAACTTGCAATTTAATAAATACATTCCTTTTCAGATTGTATATTTTTCTTGTCCTATATCAGTAAAATATTTTAATGCTTAGGGGCAGAGAAAATTCACATTTATATTGCTTGAACAATTTAGAACTTACAGTTTATACATGTAAGTATAAGGTTAGTAAATGTATGTTAACGAGAACAGTACAGACTTTAGATTTTGACATTAAGACCAACAAGGTGTCACTGATGATACAATAAGCCACCATGAACCTAAAACATTAGAGACATTGCCATAATCCAAATCTTTTTTTCTTTTTGTGCAACAAGATCTCACACAAAATGCCAGCTACACAATTAAAGACAACAGTAATGGGTGAACAAAGGCTACATTTATTAAGTAAAGTATCAACTGCAGCTAAAAGACACTGTTTTTTTTTTGAAGCTGCTAATTTTAATGCCTTTTATGTTGTATGTACCATTTTCCATGAAGGTCATATATACATATAGTCCTACTTTGACTATAGCTCATCTGTTTGCTCACTTGGGCCTAAAACCCAGAATTCTGTAAAGTTAAAGGTGGGGGATTCATTGAGTACTTTTATACTGGGCATTTCAAAAGTAAAATGAGTATTGCTACTTTGCTTAATTACAGAATTTTGTGGTGATTTTATTAAATATAAATTACCAAAATAAAAGTTTTTATATTCAATAAATAGTAATGCCTTGTTGAAGGGGCCCTGATAGTTCCTCAAAAGTACTCCCCACGTTTCAATAAAGCCACAGTGAAAATGAACAATAGCCCCCCACCCCCCCTCAAAAAAAAATGCAGAAGACAAGTGAGCAACAAATCTGTAATGAAGCATTCCACCTGTTAAAAGAATTTTACAACAACCTTTAAATGTAGAGTAATCCTATTATCAGGTAACTGGTGAAAGTTTCTGTTTTATGCAACAATGTGTTCAAAAAACATTTAGGGCTTATCAAACTAGCAGTGAGAATTCACAGGCCTTATTCTTTCACCCTAATGTTCAACATTCCCTGTCCTCCCATCCCCCACCACTGACACTGAAAAAGTAAAACATGGCATGGAGTTCTGTGAGGAATGTGCTCACTGATTGTATCTATTACACAGGACTGTTCTTCTTAAAACTTTTACATTTGGTACGGGTCTTTGATTAAAATATTACAAAGTTTAAAACAAATAATTCCCTTGTGTCGTTTTAAAATATCCTGAAAGTGAGTTTAAAATAACTTGTTAGAAATAACTTGTTAAACAAAGGTAAAGATTTAAACCACGACATGGATTTTTTAGCGCGGAATGGAGTGGATTGAGCCATGCGCTCCTCTCCACTTTGCGCTGAATGTCTTATGCTTGTGTTGAAGTTGACTCAAAAATACACCAGGATTTCGCCCTCACTCCAGACTATTAAAGCGGGTAAGTCGGAGGATGTAGTTCAGACAGTGCTTGGGCCGGTTTACCATAGCCATGGGCCTATGAACACGAACAGACCTGGCAGCGAGTGCTCTAGGTTTTAAGCGCACTATCACTTTAAACGCGCTGGTTTTACATACGCCCGCCCACTTTATGACGTAGTCAGCGCTGATTGGTTACACCAGTCCGTCTCGGATAGCGGTCCACGCTTTTCATTGGTTGCCGCCGCCGCTCGCCTCAGCACTGTCGTTGCTTTGTGAAGATGGCGGCCGAGCTGGTGGAGGCGATGGTGAGTGGATAAGGGCTATTCTTTTCCAATTTGGAATATAAAAGTGGCCTCTAAGACCAGGAGAGGCAAGCCGATATTTATTTGGATACATATTGAAGCGGTGGACGTCGGGTACTGGTCCTTTTATCACTGCTTCATGTCTTTAGACTGCGCTGGCAGTTGTGTCTGTGGCTAAAGGCTGGCTGTGGGCTAACGTTCAATGAATGATGGGACTGTTCAAAACAGCCTAACTGAATGTGTCCGGCTTTACTTCGTAGACATACAACCGACATTTAAAGTAAATCACTCACAGAATAGCTGGTGCCTCGGCTTAACTGTCACTTGACTTAAGAAGCTGAAGTCTGACAACAAATAACATTGTTAAAGCCAAGAATTTATATCCACGTTCGGCTCGACTAATGTTTAATGCTAGTCAGAGTTCTCATACATCATTGCTCACTTATCACTGCTGTGTTTCAAATGAGGCTGAAATAGCCTTCATTTTTTAACAGTTTCTTTTTTGAATATTTTGTTCCACCTTAAATGATGAGGTGCCTGAAGGCGACTGCTGCGCCATTTAAGGTGGAACGGAATATTCGAGGTTAAGACGCTGGCGAATAGGAAGCCAGATTTGATATATTCCACTCTATAGCACGCCATGCTGCCTCAGTAGTGTGCAAAGTACAGCGTATGTTTATAATGGTCTCCTGTAAACAGATCAAACAACCGAGTCTATGGACTGGGTTTTGAAGTTATTTAATAAACTGTTGGACATTTACTGTCATTTTGGTAGGAAAGATTGAAGTACTTTTAATTATTGGACGTTTGTAAACTGGCTGCTTCCCTTTATATGCAGTGACACTAGTGTAATAAACACGCAATAAGTACAATTAAAATAACTATGTAACTTAATAATCTAATCTTGCACATGTTTGAGCATGCCTTGTCATGATACATGTTTTGTTGATTAAGTGGAATGTGTGTAAACTCATCTATGGAGTATTTATTTCTGTATATTGTAGTGCAGTTATTATTTGATGTATTAAACAGTGGATAAAAACAAACTTTTATGAGGTATGTGCAATGTCAATGACTATGTTTAACGCAAATAAAATGTGAAAGTAGAAAAATCAAAATAATATTTGCAGTAAAAAAAACTTGATCTAACGTTCAATTCAAATTCTAATTTAAAAATACGAATCCTTTGTAGTCATGGCAATATTTCCAGCCTGCATGGATATAGTCATGTGAAAATGTTGAATATGACCTAAATATTGTTACCTTTTCTTAAATTTAAGTAAATGTATATTGCTTTTTATTCCATTATATGACAAGTAGAGTTGTCACTTTTATTTATATATGTATCAGCAATGATCAGGGGACTGGGTTAAAATACACATGTATTGATAGCTGCCTCTATCTTTTATGCTCAAGATTCAATTGTATTGAAAAAGAAAAATCATATGAGCTATCTAGCATCATTTACATAGTGCATAAAATGACACGAAGGTGCCATGAATAAGCAAATTCTCTCACTTTTTTCCCTGTTTTTCTTTTATTCTTCTATTTTTTTTCTTCACACTTGTTTTTCCTGTGGTTAGAACATGGTGAAGAGTTTCCGGGTGTCTGACCTGCAGACACTGCTGGCCTCGATGGGACGTAGTAAAAGTGGCCTAAAACAGGACTTGGTGGGGAGAGCCTTGAGATTGGTGCAGACAGAATACAGCCCAGAGCTGCTGAAGAATGTCCGACAGCTGTATGAGACACGCTTTCCCAAGTCATCTGGATGGTTAGCTGCACGTCGCCCGGAGGGAGTTCCGGCAGTGTCCTACCCCACCCTCAACAACTCTCCCAGAGGCGCAGTGCAGGGCACAGACTACCTCAACGGCATGCCCAAGCTGGCTGCCCCGCCAGCAGCCGAAGTTAAACTAGTGCCCTTGCCCTTCTATCATAACTTAGAAACATTGTTGCCACCTACAGAACTAAGTAAGTCATATTCAACTGCTAAGTTTCTCTAGTCACTGTAATTGCTGTTTTAGTTGGCAGTTTGAGGTGAATTAGAATAGATGATTGATCTCTGATCTTGCAATGCTTTGCAGTCGCCCAGAACAGTGAGAAACTGCAGGACAGTCAGTGTGTTTTTGAATTAACACAGAACCAAGTGGACCAGATACGAAATTCCAGGTGAGTAATTGCTGGAAAAGGGCAAACAAGACATGCATTTTTTAATTCTAAATGTTTTATGGTATTTATATGTAGAAGTGGAAATAAAGTTGTCTTCTATTCTGTGTTCTCAGTGAACTGCGGCCTGGTGTGAAATCAGTCCAGGTGGTCCTTAGGTAAGTCTAAGCATGTGGTTTTCATGTGGTTTCATTAGAGATGTTTGTCAGATGTGCTGATGTATCCTTGTAATTCTTTTTTATCCCCAGAATCTGTTACACAGACTCCATTGGTGTTCAGGAGGACCAGTACCCTCCCAATATTGCTGTCAAAGTGAATCAGTCTTACTGTCATGTTCCAGTAAGTATGTTCATATTGATTCAATGTAATAGTGTTTAGGGATCTATAGTCTGGCTTTTACATTTGGCCAAATCTACATATCTGATCTAAATTGACAGTGTTAAGGATAGGTTGTTTGGTAATATGTCAATTAAGTTCTGTTTGGCTTGAAATGTTTCTTTTGAAGAGAGGGTATGCTTATGTTCTAAACTGAAGTGTCCAGATAATGGCTTTCAATTTTGAAAGACTTACATGTACCATTATTCTACAGCACTTGAGTACAATATAGAAGTTTATTAATCTTTGCAATGTAAAAGTTGTTGAGGTTTTAGGACCTAAATCAAAATGTCCTAGCTTGAATTGTTTATTCTTTAGGATGTTTATATTATCTTTTATTTATTAATTTCTATTAATTTATTTTGTTATTCTTTTGGTCATCTGTCATTTCCAGGGTTACTACCCTTCCAATAAGCCAGGTGTAGAGCCTCGGCGACCTTGTCGCCCAATTAACATCACCCCCTGGCTCCATCTCTCCACAGCCACCAATCGAGTCACCATTACATGGGGAAACTTTGGAAAGGTAGAACGTCAGAAGACTGTGTTGTTCGATATAATTCTATCTAATACTATAAAAACCCTTTTCTTCATTTATCTTGAGCCTTGTCCTGATTGATTAATTAACTGGCTATTCCGTGAGTGAATGTGTAATACCCTGTCCAGGGTGTGTTCCTGCCTTGTGCCTAGTGACACTGGGTAGGCTTAAGATCCACTGGGACTCTAAACTGGATAATTGGAAATGAATTAATGACTTGTCTTGATTGTTACCTCCATAATAACTCAATTATTACATCCTCAATGGAGGACTTTCAGAGGACTGCATTCAGTATGAACTGATATAAGGCAAAGCAATTCAAATGCCTGTAGGGTAGGGTCTCAGACATATGCCATAAAATGCATTTAATTTATATGTTTGTTTGTCCGTTATTGAAAGTTTTGAAAATTATCAATAGTAATTTGTTGACTTTGTACTAAAATGGTTTTTTTGACAACCAAGTCATTAGTGTTTATTGCCATCTTGTAATGCTATTGGTAATTTGAACTTTATTTTATTAGTCTGACTTTAAAGCTGCTAGTGTGGGAGTGAAGGAAATAAACCATTTGAATCTGATATTTTTTAATAAGTGGGGAGCTGAGTGCTTGTTCTGTTGCCCATTTGCAGCGATACTCTGTGGCTGTTTATTTGGTGAGGGTCTTCACATCTGCAGAACTTTTCAACCAGCTGAAGCACTGCTCAGTCGAAAGTGCAGATCGATGTCGCGAACGCAGTAAGTAACCTCAAAATGTTATTTTCTTTTAACTACAGCACCAAGATTTTGTGGGTAACAACATCTTAGCATTCACATAATTAAACAGTGTCTTTTTTAGCTATTCCATAATTTTGGTAAGACAAAGTTTGCCTAAAATAAATTCAATGTGCTCTTGGTTTATTTGCTTTCAGTTCAGGACAAGTTGCGATTTGATCCTGAGAGTGAGATAGCTACTACAGGACTGCGAGTGTCCCTGATCTGCCCAGTATGTCTTGATCTTTTAATCTCTCAATATCTGCTTTAATTTAAGTCAATTGAAATACCCATTCCACTTGTTGATGTCTACTTGTTAAGAGCCAGAGCCCAGACTAAAAGTGGAAGAGCTCTAAAAATTGAAGTATCACCTGAAATTTATAGTATCACCAGTATTATAGATGGGTCTTTATTATGTTTAATCAGATGAATTCACATTTAATCACATTATTTTAAATGATCCTCAAAGTCTGGTCCCAATAACTGTTGATGGGTATTGTCTTTGGAGAAATTTTTAAATGACACTTGTGCCTTCATGTATTTCCAGCTGGTGAAGATGCGCCTAGGAGTGCCATGTCGGGCCCTCACTTGTGCCCATCTGCAGTGCTTTGATGCAGTTTTCTTCTTACAAATGAATGAGAAGAAGCCCACATGGACTTGTCCAGTGTGCGATAAACCTGCTCCTTTTGAATTGCTGACCATTGATGGGTAGGTTGATGATAGTAATGACTAATAATATTATTGCAGAAATGCTAAATTTAGTAAGGCTGCTTTATATAATTTATTGCCATTGCTTTGTCTCTGCAGTACCTACAAGTCTTATGATATTTAAATGAGCACAGTAACAATTTTCCTGAAATATTTGTAAAATCTCAAGATGTTCTATGTTCACATGAATAAGGGGCATTTGTGTACTGTATGCATGATATTGTTATTTAACAATTAATAGTATATGTTGTTATTAAAAACAGTGTTGTGATTATAAAGGAAGGCATATCAGAAACACACTGTATAAACATATGTTTGCCACTGTAAAATTTTGCCTGAAATCTGATTTTATTTTTCCAGATTACTTTCAGAGATTCTTAAGGAGACAGAGGATGTGGAAGAGATTGAATATTTGACCGATGGTTCATGGAGACCTATCAGGGATGACAAGGAAAAAGAGAGAGAGCGAGAAAACAGCCACACTCCAGAGTATCCAGTTGTGGATATATGTAAGATTTTGGTTTGCAACTGAATCTAAATTTCAGGACCAATTTATGTTTGTAATGTCAGCATAAATAAGTGGAATTAAGGAAAGAAATGTGAGATTCCAAACATAATATAAATTTACAGCACTGTGCATGTATTAATCTACAGAAGTTGTTACAAGCACATACCATGGAATAGTAGCTCCTTTTTTATTTATTTATTTTTTTTTTTGTTACTGTCCAATACAATCTTCAGCTAAGCAGTACTCGGGTTATATGCTCAAGTTAAATCAGATATGCTGGCAGTGGAATGCAAAGCTTCAGGCAGCTAGAATTAAGGAGTAAAACATGTACTCTATGCTAATGTGTAAGATCCCAAAACAAAATAACTATAGTTAATTTATATTAGTTTTTAATATTCATTCTCAAGCTATATATTTTTCATCAAAACATGTGCTGTTTTATTAGTTTCACATTTAGATTTCTTTGCTGGTCCCAGACTTTTGCACATTTAATGAAAAATCTTCAGTAAATCTTTGTATCCAGATGTTTTACAAAGCTCCTTTTAATTATTTATTTCTGCTACTCTATGTTATGCACATTAATGAAAAGTTCAATTGCACACACTGGAACAATAACATTTCCATACCACATAAAATATATGATATCTTTGTCTTGCGTTATGAAAACATGCTTAGGGCATTATCACCTCAAGCGTTTAAAGAAGCAGAAAGAGTAAAAAGATAGATTAAGAAGAATTTAAAATAATAAATAAATGAACTCCCAGGTGCTGAACTATAATATTGCACTTAACCTATTATAAGGCTTAGAACAGTGCTTGTAACAGTTGGAAAGCTAGAACGTTTTCAGTTTCGCACGTTCATTCATTCACTGCCTTTAACCGCATATCAAGTTCAGGGACACGGTAGGTCCGGAGCATACCCACGCGGGACAATTCCACCCTTGGGAGCTTTTATTTAAGAGAAGCAGCTAGATCTATGGCATGGGAGCCAATTAAATATTTGTGGGCAGAGAAAATAATTTCGTCAGGCAACGAACAGTGCTCTCACAAACCAGAAAACATTTCCCGGGAGGAAAATACACTTTGAGTGAAGAAAAACCCACCAGATTCTTCCCTGCGCTTGTGTTCTGACAGGGGGTTGCCACACCAAACAAAACACACCCCAAAACACATGGCGAACAGGACACTAACATATTTAATATAAATGTATATATATTTAATACATATACACAAGCACTTGAATTAAACCTATTATAGTCTTTTTTACCTTCTCGCTTTCATGCGATCACCTGTTCTTTTACCATAATAGCTTTAGTATACGCGCCAGATAGCGTGCAGCTGGCTGTGCTAACCGGGAATAGAAATGAAGGTTTATCAAGCGCTATAACCCAAAGCTTATCATCGTTATCGAGCACCCCCCAGCAGTGGAACAGTGTCCTATGTAGTAATTGAGCGGAAATACCATTGGATAAGCTGAAATAGTGTTTATGATCCAAAACTAGCCCAATGTTAGCATTTGATTTTACTAATGCTCTTGTGGCTGCATGCAGTCACATCCAATACAGCAGTCTTTTAAACCGTGAATGTAAAACCTTACCAGGATAGCTGTTCTAGCAATGGTAGGGAACTCCTTGATTTCAGAAGAAATCTTGGGATGGGAGACGTGGAAAAAATATGAAGGTTGCTGTCTCAGGGCCGGACCAAATGTGAGAGCTGGAGAAACTGGCAGCTGACTCTCACTACAGAATCACTGCTTCCAATCTTCGCTGTCTTTGGTAATATATTGTCTTTCCACAAGTTAGCAGAGATCCCCTGGTTTTCCTTGAAATGTGACATGCTTTCATCAGAATACCACAAGGATCAAACAACACTGAATTTTTAAAACTTTGGCAAACCACAAAAACAGACTGGGTGATCTTTCACAGTTTGTAGGTTGATAACACTGACATGTAAATTGGAAATAATGTTCCTGTAGTTATAATATTTAGGTTAATCCACATACTTTTGTTCTTTTTGTTTTTATTCAGGTGTTCCTGAAGCAAATGGCCACTCCCCAGCGCACAGCAGCACAAGCCAGTCAGGAAAGTCTGCATCAGGCAGCCAGGCAGTGGTCACAGGTGGGGCCAGTGCTTCCGCAAACAGCGGGGCAGTGGTGGACCTTACTCTGGATGACTCGTCAGACGAGGAGGGGGGTGGGGGGGCAGGGGATAGTGAGGACACAGATGACAGTCAGGACAGCCCAGCACCCAAGAGAGGCCGATACGATTACGACAAAGACTTGGTTACTGCATACTGAGACAGGCTGGACATACAGACTCAGGGGGACAGGGGACAGGTTGGATCTGAGCCGTGCAATTTCAGAAAAGTCCCCTTTCCCCCTTCCATTGTTTCCTCTCCTAAAACACTTTCCCTCCCCAAAATATACATGCAGACACATGAACACATGCACAAATGTAAGCTGTTGACCTCTGGAGCAGATGGGCATCCCCATGACACCACTGGAAATCCACAGATGCCCACTAAAGCCATCTTCTCTCTCTTCTCCTCAGCATCTGAATATTGTATTCTCCCTTTAAATGACTATGGAGGAGTTACAACCACCCTCATTCATTTCTCTTTCCAACTCCAATTCGCTCTGTGTTTTCAGTTTGAACCACTCAGCCTCTCTGTCATCACAGGCATTTTAGCTGTCACCATAGTTGAATTCTGTGAGGAGATGCTTAAAACATGCTGCTCTACTCTACACTTCAGCAATATTGAAAGGTCAGAAACAGTAGTGACACATACAGAGACAAATAGCAGATTTTTTAAATGGATAATTGAAGTAGGAATTCTAAACTTACCACCCACAATTCATATGGAGGCATTTTCATTGAGCTTAGGTGATGTGACACAGCAATTGTCAAAAAGCCAAAATATCTGTCAGCTGTTTTATAAATCATGCATGATTTGGTCAGATTTGGATGCTAAAGATTTATTTTCCATGTATTTTGTCTGCCCCTTTTTTCCACAGAAATTGACAACCTACCTCAGTCTAAAGGCTTTTCTAACTTGACCACAGCTTGAAAGGGTAGACAACCTGAGATGTTTTTTTTTTTTTAATTGTTGTTTTATTTTGCACAGTAACACTGGAGGAAAATAATTTACTACATTATATGGTGCCCCTATCTCACTGAATCAGCTCTGAACCTTATTGTAAGCAATGAATTTCCAACCAGGTTTTCTCATTTCTCTATCATGGGAACTGTTGTGCTTTACAGTAGCCTTCCCAGCTCAGATAAACATGGAGCACTTTTTTATCATTAGTCAACACTTAGAACTGTGAGGACTTATGTAATTGCTTATTTTGGAATTGATGTTCCTTCAAATAAATATTGTACAGTGGGAGGTAATCATCATGTATTACAACTTTTAGCGGATGACTACAGATCGCTGTGGGATTCTCACTTATACAGGTTGTAAAAGGGAGCAGTGATCAGGTGAAACTGCTTGAATGATATTTCTACCTGTTTAAAGTCAGGGGGTGTAGATGGAGTTGAGAAGAATCCCAGAGGATGCCAAGAAGTCAAATAGCCATAAAGCATGGGAATTGTTCACTCATAGAAGTGATAAGGAGGTTGCTGTAGTTCCTGGACTTGAAAGTGATAGCATGAGCTCAAGTAGGCATCTGACCTTAAGGGTGTTTTTTTTTTTTTTGTTCTGTTTTGTTTCTTTTTCCTCCTCAGATGGCTTTGTTTTGCAGTTAATTCTTATCATTAGAGAATGATGAAAGACTCTGTTTCCACTGTGATTTAAGTGTTGGTGGATGTCATTGTTTTGTCAAAATGGCGAAGATTTCAGATGGGTACATTTTGCTGAAACTCCTGATATGGAGTCTGAGATCATATAAAAACCTTTTGTTCGCATTTTTGTTGTTGTTTTTGGGTTGTCAAATGAGTATTTATTTGGTTAAATTGTTTGTCTTTTAAATAGCCTTTCATATTATTTGTACATAGGCATTTGAGGAGTGTGCAGTGATATTGGAAGGCTGTTTTTAGTAATTGAAAGGATTAGACGTGGCAGTCAGGCTGGTTCTTCTGCGCAGGTTTTTGGCTGGTTTCGCTTATGCTTTTATTTTGCTTTGTCCTCAGTCACATGTTGAAGTCTGTAATCCAAAATACTATTTGGGTTATTCATGTAAAAAATAATTTGAGAACTAGTTTGACACAACCCTAATCTCAGAACATAAGCTTTAGGTTTAATTTCATTTTTTAAATATGTTTAGGTTCTCCTGTTCTTGGCTAAGACTAATGCAACTGACCTTGGACCGGCACTTTATGCTAATGAAACCTCTAGAAAAACTCGGGCACAAGTCAGCTTCCGTCTCCATAATTTTATAACTTTAATTCAGTGAGCATTAGCTTGTTTTGCATCTCAGCTGGAAAGTGATTAGCAAAATATGAATTTAAGGATAGTTTTCTGGTAAGTAGTAAATTTTAATTTGGTTAACATCCAAGCTTCAGTGAATCACTACATGATGTCCATGGCTCATGGTGGTCACGGGTTTGCTTTTGTTTTTTTGTTTTTTTTTTGTTTTTGATATGAATTCACTCTAAAATCTGACTTGAAGAAATGCAGAACTGTATCCCGTCTATTTAAGGTAATGTTTTAACAGCAGTACTCCAAGGAAAGTCAAATTTTGATCTGTGTGTGAGTCAGCATGGTCTTCCACGTATTTTCATCACAATATGCCCAATGTTATAGCAGTGAAACAGATGCTTGTTTTTTTGGAATATTTTCTCATCGAGTCTTGTGCCCCCAAATTGGACCCCATTAATATGGTCATAGTTTTTTTGTTTTTTTTTTTGCAGGTAAAATGTAGGACCTTTTTGAATATACTTATTTTAGGCTTCTGAAATACTAACTCAATATAAGAAGTGAGTAGATAAATTCATTTGTAAACAGTAGAATATTACAGACAATGTTGATCTACACCAAAATGCTTTATTTCAGTTGGTTAAGAGTGAGGAGGTTTAGAGTCTCTGAGGTTGATATCTGAGCTTTGACTTGAAGTGGTTCTTTGGGACTGGTGGAGAATCTTCAAAGGTGACATCCCTTCTTCTTACAGTGCTTAAGATAGCATGGGCAGTGGCTTGCAATCCTTGATGTAAATGTTTCGTTTGTTGTGTCTTTTTATATGTTCATATTAAAAGCCAATAAAAAATAAATAATATTTTATCAAATTTTGAATTGCCTCCAGTTGCTCCAGTGGGTGGACTTAGAGAACTGAAATGTTAGTGGTTAGTTATCACCACTTTAAGAGCTATATAAATCAGCAGAACGCTGTCATGTCCTAAATGGACTTGGCTGTAGAAACTGAGTATTCAGTTGTCCCTGTTTGAATGGAAATAAATGTAAAGACTTTAAGGAAATCATACTCTTAACGTGTCATTTGTGTGCAATTAAACTGATTTTAAAAATGTAGCATTTTGTCATTTCAAGTGATTTTTTTTTTCACTTTTTTTTATTATTATTAAAGGAATACTAGTAATATTTTTTTACCTTAAAATTACAGCTTCAAAATCATTAGGCTCAACTGGGCTTTAGTAGGTAGAATACAGGCTTTGTCATTGCTAATTCCACCCTCAGCACTGCAGAAAATGCACTATGTAACTTTTGGAGGAGGGTAGGAAACCACTCACCTCCCCAATGATTTCATTACAGTGTTGCAAAAACGAAAAACTATAATTAATGTTATGGGTAGTCAGTGTAAGGGGCATAGTTGGGCAATAACATAAAAGAGGAACACTGACTACACACGCACTGAAAAATGTGTCTCTCTAAGTTGCCTGCATGTCATTCTCCATTCTAGAATATGGAGTAAGATTCAAGTTTCCCCTCTCTAGTCCATCATACAAATACAATTTATAACATCTAATTTTAAATATTACTTAACATTTTTCTTTTCACAGAGTAACAGCTGAAGACCCCCTATAAAATGTAATACTGTATTTGAAATCCCCTTTTGTCCCCCTTTCTCAAGTTTAATCTATTCGTGTTTATATGCCATATTTAGGAAAAGGAACAGTTTAATATTTGCCCACCCAAAGATGGCATCCTATTTATATCTTTTTTTTTTTTAGTTAAATTTAAGTTTACTTGATAACCATGCCATACAAAGGCTAAAAGTGGCCCTTGATCCTGCCACTAGGTGGCACACTAATTGTAAGATTATTGTTGAACTATTTTTACCAAAGTCCAGGTGTGACCAGGAAACTACAACCATACAATATTTGTACAGAGTGGCTTTTCCAGTAACGTCAAACTTAGAAGCAATATAAACTATGTAACTAAACTATATAATAACAGCTATCAAAAGTTTCCCTGTTTATTATTAATTTATAAATTAAAAAAAGAATTACAAGCTACACTTCAGAATTAGATGTGTCTGAGACTAGCATTCAGTTTAGCAACATTTTATTTTTGTCTATTTCTTGTTCAGACAAACAGCATTAACAGGTTATCACAGAGTGGAACGATTTTTTTCCTCTCAAACTGAAAGCTTTGAGCACTAAAAAGTGATAATGACTTTCTAACCCCAGTATTGTCATTTGCCAATTCCACCTGTTAACTAGCACCATATATTCCTCCAACAACATTTGCTGTGATAATAGTCCCTTATCTTCTGGGAGGGGGTAGTTTTACCCTAAATTTTAGAGCATATCTGTAAGAATTTTCTGCCATTATTGAGGTCAGTTACTGATGTTTGATGATTATTTCGTGATTGCAAATAACATTCCTACTCTTTCAAAGGGCACTAAATGATGCTCCCTGCCTATAACCCGCTTGTTTCTGCCAAATTAGAACTTGATTATCAGCTAACAAAATGACTCAGGTGGGGGTAGACTGCAGTATTAGAGTTCTGAAGCACTGATGTATGACATAGCTTCCTTGCCCTGGAGATCTGCATATGGTTTAGTTCCAGCCCTAATCTAACAAACCTGATCCAGTTTTTCAAAACCTTTAGTAACCTTTTGTGTTTCAGACACAGAGTATGTGGTAAAAGTCTCCCTCTGCTCTTCATTTACACCCCTACAACAAATCTATGTTAATCAGAATATGTATATGTTGTATACACACACACACACACATACATACATATATATATATATATATATATCCCCCAAATCCCTTTGCCTTGAAAGAGGCCATCTTTTACAGCATTTTTTTCATTCTGTATGTTCAAAACTATAAAATGCTATTAGTTCTCATCCCTTCACTCTCAGTGTTTGTCTTGAAAAGCTTGAAAGACATATTCTGCATATTCACAGGATTGAGTCTTCAGGTTTTTGATGTCAGAAATCCTGGCTCTGGCTGTCTGAATCTGTCCATTTTTGGCCTGTGTTTGGAACACAGCATTTTCAAAACAGAAATGCTTTGCAATGGCATTGATTTTATTTATTTTTTTAATCATGATTTGACTTCCCGTGTATTTGTTAAAAACTTGACTTTCACTAGAGTATATATTGTATATTTCAGTCAGGTCTCTTTAAGGGTATGTAAAAGGGGGGAAAACCTCACCCAACTGTGATCTCGCGATGTTTAGCGGAATCTCGCGAAGCTTCAGCTTCCTCTGTGGTTGGAGAGCTGCTTCCTTGTACCGGATTTTTTTAATCACTAAAAATTGTGCATTTTGTAAATGGTTTTCTCTGGAAACTTGAAGAAGTCCATACTTCGAGCGGGAGCCATTTAAAACTGCAGAGTCTCGGCTGAGGTTGAGAAGAGGGGCCTGTTCTGTCGCAGGCAGCGTCTCTCTAACGGCTAAAGCTAAATATATAACGTTTCAGTAACGTTAACGGTCACAGGGATGAAGTCTTTAACGAAAACCATCTCTCGTTTGTTAAACTAAAGCGCTTTGCGAGGCATCACACCGCCAAATGTCTAGTTTCGTCCTCGGAAAAGTGTTTGCATAGTCTTTTTTTTCGTTAACGCTTTTTACTGTGACTTGATAACGCCTCAAAGACATGACAGGCTCCTCAGACTAAGGCTGCAGACCTTTAATGATTTAATGACAACACCTGGGTAGATAGGAGATAGTTTAGCTTTTTTTTAGGCCTTGTTAACGACCATCTGCAATTTAATTTCTGTCTAAAAACCTGAATTAACGTTATTCAGTCATGGCTCCGAAAAAAAGACCCGTCCCACTGAACATAACGCCCACCGGAGAGGGACAGCCGACCACCACCAACCTTGACGCTGCTTCAGAGTGAGTGCTCAGATGCATCCCCTTAGGCGGAATTAATGTATCCATATGTTTTTACTAAGTGCCATTCCGATAACGAAATAATCAGTATCAACAGGAGTTCACGTAAAATAAAACAAAGTAATATATATATACATAATATAACATAACACACACATTTAGTCAGGTGGGTTATTGGCCTTTCAAACCAATAATTATTAACAAATTTACTGTACTCAATGTGCAGAGTCTACAGGTTGCTGTGTAACGTTAAGCTAAAATGTCTACATTAAGTTTGTGCTGCCACCTTTGTAACTAGTAAGTGATTCTATGCCAGATTTCATGAATGAAATATGGCAGGTG
This sequence comes from Hoplias malabaricus, assembly GCF_029633855.1. Classification (NCBI taxonomy): domain Eukaryota; kingdom Metazoa; phylum Chordata; class Actinopteri; order Characiformes; family Erythrinidae; genus Hoplias; species Hoplias malabaricus. Next base: position 19,972,940 of record NC_089815.1, on the reverse strand, counting down.
TTATAGGGACTATAGATAAATTTGATTTTCTTCTTCAGTCATGCCGGGTGTGTCTCAAATTTCTTTGAAATCTTCTGTAAGATTGTTTTTTACTTTGCACCACAGAGCTAACCTAGAAGCCTTGCAGAAGAAGCTGGGGGAGCTGGACCTGGATGAGCAGCAAAGGAAGCGTCTTGAAGCTTTTCTCACCCAGAAGGCGCAGGTTGGTGAGCTCAAGGATGATGATTTTGATCCCATCTGCGAACTGGGAGCAGGGAACGGCGGTGTGGTCCACAAAGTCCGTCACAAACCCTCAAGACTAGTCATGGCTAGAAAGGTGAGTATAATGGCTTTAATATGGCGGGAGTAGACCGGCAATACTATCATATTCCCATGTCAAGATTTCACTGAATGTTAGATGATTTTTTAATTTTAGTAATGGTTTACTCTCAGCAGTAATTTCTGCTTCACTCCTTTCCCTCTATACTCATTGTCCATTTTTTTTCCTTTCTTATTACCATATATCTGAACATTTGTAGTTTTACAATTACAGACTGTAGTCCATGTGTTGCTATGCATACATTAATGCTCCCACTTCTTCTATAGTCAGGACCTCTAGAGGTCCAAAAGTAGGTATTTTTGGTGTAGTGTATTATTACCAATACTACATTGACACTGTCACAGTTGTGTCATGTTAGTGCATGTTGCACTGGTATAAAAGCTGCTGAAGTTTTTAAATATGGATACAGTTTGTCATTGTCCACTTTTAGTTCTGTAAAGGATCCACTTCCATATAATAACCTGCTCTGTGGTGTTCTTGTGGGGCTTCTAACCCTTGAAGAACAGGGGGAAAGGAGGTTAATAAAGTATGCAGAGCAAAATAATATCCACAGTGTGAAATTGTAGAATTGCAAAGTGCTTCTGTATGTTAAAATATAAAGTGTTTTATAGAACTGATACTGAGTGTAGAAGCAATGACATCCTTTTAATGATTTGGTTGATGAGAGTATATGGCATAAGCCCATCATTTCCGCTCTTCCTATAGTTATTCTAGTAGTTTGATAATTATAAGAAACGTTGTTCTGTGTTCAATATAAGTGCAGTATTCATCACTTGCACATGGTATATTTATTATTCAGTATATGAATACAGTTGACATTTTGGATTTAAAACCCAGAGGTTTTACATGCCTATATTTTCATTGTACACCATACAGTTGAATTTTGCAGTAAATACACACACACTAGGGTCAGTGAGCTTACATTTAACAGGACAGCAGCTAAGATCTTAGATTATAACTTTCCACATTTAACTTTAACATGTGCTTATTATATCATTCCTTATTATTTGGTTATTTGAACACCTTTAACTATCTGCAGTATTCCTGCTGTATTTAATTGGTTGTCTGCTCGTGAAGCCAAGTGACATTACTTAAACTTTCCTGCAGCTCATACATTTGGAAATTAAACCAGCCATCAGGAACCAGATTATTCGGGAGCTGCAGGTGCTGCATGAGTGTAACTCACCCTACATTGTGGGCTTCTATGGAGCTTTCTACAGTGACGGAGAGATCAGTATCTGCATGGAACACATGGTGAGTGGGTGCATGTTAATAACTGTGTTAGGAAGATACTGTTTAAAGGAATTTTTTGTTCCCATGAATTTCATCACATTTTAAACAATTGTGAATGGTCACTGTAAGCTGAAGTTAGCATTTCTACTGATAAATGTCTTGACAGGTAAAAGCCTAGGTAAAATACAGTATTGTGGAAATAGAAGCAAATCAACTACTTTTAACTAAATGGCAAAAAAAGTTCAAACATTTACCAGGCTGAAGTTAAGGCAGAGATGTTGAAATCAATTGGTTAGAAGTTGATGTTTCCTTTTGTAGATTTAATAAACTAACTTTATTATTTTGCTCTTTCCCAGGATGGTGGCTCCTTAGATCAGGTACTAAAAGAAGCAAGAAGAATTCCAGAGGAAATCTTAGGGAAAGTTAGTATTGCGGTAAGTATTACTCAATCATTCTTATTAACTGTTGGCCGTCATTGAATCATGCAGACTTGTTCATTTTAAGTCTTTGGCAGCTGTGGTTACTGCTGTATGAAAATCTTCTTTATTCTTTAATAAATGCAGAGCTCTAGTCTTACTATAGTTTACTATATTTATACTGAAAAGTAATTTTTGTTGTTGAATATATATATTATAATGTGATTATGCAACGTATTATGCATTGGGGCCTCTAAGCAGGACCCTGTAACATTTTTTGTGGTATCCACTGATTTAATGCATAGTCATTTTGTCAAATGAGTTGCATGTTAAATGGCATTAGTGTCTTTTGGTGCATATATATATATATATATATATATATATATATATATATATATATATATATATATATATATATATATATATATATATATATATATATATGAAGCCTTAATGTCAGACTTGTCAAAAATGTGCATTCTCTTGATACATTTGCATTATTTCCATCATAAACAGTTATACAGTAATTAACTTACTGCTATGTATTATTCGTTAGTATTTGAGGCATGCCCTATGAGGCATTTTACACTATATAAGCTTCATGCAAGTATGTACATGTCACATTTTATACATTTGTCTAATTATATAGACAACAAATAATTAAACTGTGTTTAAACAGCACCATACATATACACGTCTGCCATGAATGAACTTAAAACAAATAGACCTTTTTGTCTCAGGCATTAGGCTCCATGTAATTTCATAATATTTTCTTTTGAAATCTTCCTTAAATTGGATTTTAGATTCTAATAACCAACATGATAAATAATTTTAACCTGTAATAATTTTGTTATGCAGTATATTTAAAATATCAGAGGAATTTTGCATTAACAAATGTGATCCAGTAATTAAAGGAACACCTTATTAGTGTCTGGCATCTTTCTTAGTGTATTATTTTTCCACAGGTACTCAGAGGTCTTGCCTATCTACGGGAGAAGCACCAAATCATGCACAGAGGTATTTTCAGAGCAACATTCCAAGCTAATGTTACTTTATCTGCATGTGGGTACATGTGAAATCCAATGCTGTATTTCTAGGCCAGGAAATCAACATATTAATACAGCTACTATTATTCTGTGGACAATATAACATTGGTATACCATTGAATATAATGTGTGTATGTGTCATTTTGTGTGTGTGTGTGTGTGTGTGTGTATATACACACACACACTTGAATCATGATTATCTTGTATAAAAGAACATTTTTCAATTTTAATGTTGGAAAGATTGCATTAAAGATGGCTTATTTTTACAAAATCTTTACTATTACTTAAATATATCTTAAAAATATAATTTTCTTATCTATTTATTTTGAGTATAAATATTTGGGTTTTGATCCTGCCCTTGTTTGTGGGGTCACCTAACAAATCCAAGCCTGAATTGCCCCCCTGTGTATAAATACAATGTATTTAATTAAGTTCAGTTCAATTTAAATCCTGTCCCTCTAAGTTTATCAACTTTATCACTGGCCTATCGGCTATCAAACAGTGATCAGACCATTTTATTAATAAGAATAACCATATTTGGCCACTATTACCAATACTATGTTACTGATAATGGCTCTAGTCTGCTGTACTACTTACCATATCCTTTAGGTACCATTTTGGAATTTTTGAGGGAGAGTGTAAAATTGAGACTAAGAGTGATCCCAAAATGGCTGCCTGGAAGTCAGTGGGGTGTTTAAGAATCTGGAGGAGCTGAAGGAGCTCATGATAGAGACTCAAGGCTGTAGTTGTGTTGTTGTGGCAGAGAGTGCTAGCAAGTGAGCAGTGAGCTGTCTGGGAGCCTGACCGGTAATTACGGCCTCTCAGATGTGATTACATGGCAGCCGCACCCTGCAACCCCCTCTGTTCTTTTTCTTCTCCCTCTTTTGCATCACCTCTCTTTCTCTCTGTCTCTCTCTTAGCCAGTCTCTCCAAACTCACCCAGTGGGCGGTTGTACTGGATAGGGGCTTTTGATGGACTCACAGAAAGTATCTAGCTTGTCAGTGTGTACATTACAACGAAAGATATAGTACTGAAAATTATCTTTGGACAGTAAATACAAACCACATTTCTAGAAAAATTACACAGAGACAATGTGTAAAATGCAGTAAAAACATGAATCTGTAATGTGTTAATTCTCTTGAACCTTTAATTTATCTACAAATGTACAAATAAGTTGTTTCCAGTGTCTTAGATGACCAATTCGATTGTTTTGTAAACATATAAATGTATTAATTTGACGCCTGCAATGCACACAAACATTTGGGGCAAGTGATAAAGTGAAATTGAAAAATGTATAGAAATTTCATGTCAAACCTTTTTGAAACAAATCAGTAAAAAAAACCAGGTGAATGAAAAAAAGAGAATTCAGATCTGTCTCTTATGGTGCAAAATGAAGAAGAAAACCAGGCAATTGCAATCATGAACCAAATCTTGTTTCAAACTAGAATGGCTAAAATTCTACTTGCAGAAATTTAACAATTGCTTCCTTGCTTCCCAAATGTTTAAATGGTGCAATTAAAAGGAAATGTGATGTAACACTGTGATTAACATGCCTCTGACCGAACTTTTCAGAGTGTAGCACACATCTAATTATAAATATGTTTTTATAAGATGCATTGAAGTTGTTAAACACGCTGAACATGGCTGCTTGTGAAATGGTTTTTCTGATCGAATGCTTGCCGTGGAGGAGGGGCAGAGTGGAGATGGAGGACAAGGCCAGGTGGTGGGATTTGGGCCCTGGCACTCTTAGCCTCCCTTCTCTTATCCCTCTTCATCCCTCCATTTCACCTTATCATTCTCTCTCTCTCTCTCTCTCTCTCTCTCTCTCTCTCTCTCTCTGGCACCTACAGACGTCAAGCCCTCCAACATCCTGGTGAACTCTCGTGGTGAGATCAAGCTGTGCGACTTTGGTGTGAGCGGCCAGCTCATCGACTCCATGGCCAACTCCTTTGTGGGAACACGCTCGTACATGTCTGTGAGTCAGTTTTCTATGTTTCTTTCTCACTCACTCACTCATCCATCCTCCTGGCCCTGCTCTGCCAGGACCAGAATCATGCCCAACACAGCAAGGTGGGGCGCAGAGGCAGCTGTTGCCAGTTCTGCCCGATCCTCCTCACTTTTTTTAATTTTTTTTTTTCCTCTCTTGCCTCAACAGCCGGAGAGACTCCAGGGCACTCACTATTCGGTACAGTCGGACGTGTGGAGCATGGGCCTGTCGCTGGTAGAGCTGGCCATTGGCCGCTACCCAATCCCCCCACCTGATGCCAAAGAGCTGGAGGCCATATTTGGTAGACCTGTGCTTGATGGAGTTGCGACAGAGGGCCACAGTACATCTCCAAGACCCAGACCTCCAGGACGACCTATCAGTGGTGGGACCACTTTTTTTTATGCTGAAATACTTTTTTTCTTCTATATAAGTTTGAGTTGAAAGTTGACTTTAGTTGAGTAAAAGGTTAACTCTGTGAGACTGATGCAATTTAATTTACTGTTGTGTTATTAATCCTTAAATAATGAATTTTTAATATCAAATAGATTTTTTTTAGATTCAATTTATTTGTCACATACAAAGTTATACAAGTACAACATTACAGTGAAATGATGCTATAAATGCCATAAATAATTCATGTGCAAAGGACCTGATTAAACAGGTGAAAATGTATTATTTTGTTTGTGTAACAAATTGTTTTTGAAGAGGAAAACAAATGAATAGCAATATACTATTTTATACCGTGATAGAAAACACACCAGCACTCAGAAACATCCAGTTTCATTTACTGATTCATTTTACTCTGGCCAGCGTGGACATGCTTGCGTTGTAATTCACTTGTGGCAGGGTTAAAGAAACATTGCCAAGGTCTCTGAACAGATTAATGACAAGACTTTCAGTTCAAAACACGTTAAGCATGAATTTTGGCTTTTTGTTTGATATTAATTTAAAAGTAATTAATTCTTTATAATGATTGTTTCTATAACTCATTAATATTCTGACTTTTATTTTCAATAACTGTCAAAACCAAATACATCTAACTTTCATAAAGCAACCAACTTCTATATGAGATTTTTTTTTTCTTTTCAAAACCAGAACTTAAGCAATATTGTCCCCTGCACTCCCTATAGTGTATTGCAGTCTATTGAAATAACCACACATATGAACATAATGGAGCATTAGTCGTTGAGTTATTTATTTATTTATTCTGTTGTTGATGATTAACATGAATGCATTTCTAATAAGAAATCACGGGACTAATTTGATCACTTTTTCGTTCAAGGTAAAATGCAAGTTTTGCTATCTATAGGGTATTCCACAGAGATTTTTCTACCTTGAAGAGTGATATAGAGACTATGGCCGTGAAATATAAGCCATTTTAGTTGACTCATGTGAAATACTTTTCCCAAAGGACATGGAATGGACAGCAGGCCGGCCATGGCTATATTTGAGCTACTGGACTACATTGTCAATGAGGTCAGAGAAAATGCTTAGTACACAACTTTGTTCCTTGTGTGTGTGGTTTTATTTATTTATTATTATTTTTCTTCATACACTTTTTGCAGTGCTCCTCAATCTCACCTCTTTACCTTTTTCTCCTCCCATTTACCATTTTCCATAGCCTCCACCTAAGCTGCCACATGGTGTGTTCACCTCAGATTTCCAGGATTTTGTGACAAAATGGTGAGTTTGCTTTGTTTTATAGACTCTATTTTGCAAGCCTGCAGTTCCCCATGGAAGGGTGTTGTGCAAGGTGGCTAGTCAGTAAACATATAAATATATTATTTTCCTTCTTGTATTGTCTTAATCTCATACATTGACATGAAATCTTACACTTCAGTAAAAAATAAGCATGTGCATTTATTGTGTGTCATCTGTATTTAAAATGATAAAAAGAATTTAAGTTTGAGGTCACATTTCTCACCACTCAAGGGATGTTCAGTCTGAATTTTTTTTCGTTTCACAGCCTCATCAAGAACCCTGCTGACAGAGCTGACCTGAAGATGTTGATGGTGCTTGTTGTCTCTTACTTTTCCTTTTTTGATTGTAATGGAGGACAGACAGTAGACAATGGCTACTCATTTTAAAGACAAACCATTCCCATTCAAAGACCCTGAGATATTAAATAACTTAGTATTGTTGTTTTGTGTTATCAACCAAAACTCTATAGTGATGGTTTGGTCAAAAATATAGATATGTCATACACAAATATAGATAATATGATGTAGATAATAATATAATATAGATAGTAATATGTAATACACTATCAGAAACCACATAAGCAAGTATGACAGAGCATGCTTTAGACAGGTAGCTTGCAAAATGTTAACTGGTTCAACAATGAAATATTTGCTTTATTATAACTTAAAATACTTGATTGTATTTTCACACACAATATATGCTAATGATAAGTAACAAATTATGTGTGTAAATGAGTGATATTAATTATATTGGCTTTGTTAAATGGAGAACTTTAAATAAGACTTGTATGTTCATTGTAAGATTCTTAGACACATGAAGACATTTTTTTCATTGCTATTTAATTAACATTTTTAAATGGTTGTCTTTTTTTATGAGGTGTAGGTGAAGCGTTTCTCAAACAGTTCTTTTTCACTTTTTCCAGAGCCACACATTTATCAAGCGTGCGGAGGTGGAGGAGGTGGACTTTGCCGGCTGGTTGTGCAGAACCATGGGCCTGAACCAGCCCAGCACTCCCACTCGCAGCTCTGAGTGAACGGAGCACTCCACTCTTGCTGTTCACATCATAAAGCTCTTCCTCCTTTTCTCCTTCCCTCTGCTCTCTCCATTCTTTTCTCCTCTCTCCTGCTCGTAAAGCCCAGTTCAGACTGCCGCAGACAAGTCCCTGCTCTTTTATGCTTACACTCTCTTGTTGCTGCCGTGCTTTCCGCAGGTACTGGCTTATGAGAGGTAGTCTTCGTCGTATGCACACCTGTCCATTTGAACAAGCTTAGGTTTTTACGTCGCTTCAACAGGACAAGTTTTCAAAGCCAAGTTATTCAGGAACATTTCAGGTATGACAGAGCACCTGGGTATATAATACGTAATGCAGCTTTTCACTATAATTTTGAGATGTATTCATAAAATAAGATAATTATAAAATGCACCCTTGTTAAAGCACCATGCATTGACATTGTAATTGTTGCCCTGCATTTAAATAACAACCACATTCTGGTCAAATAGTAAATGTTCACTTTCATTAGTTTAAATGCCTATTCTGCTTTAGTTTGTGTCTAAATGTTGCAAACCAAAGAGGGCTACAGTGGATCGCACAGTCAATGCACAGTATTAAAATTGTCTACAATATGAATAGGTGAACTCAAAAGGCCAATATGCCTACTTTCTTGTGTCTGAGTATAGGTTTTCAGTTATTCCAAAACTCAAGACGTTTCAGAGCCAACTTATTTGGCCTAGGTTATGTTGTACGTTATTATTGCTTATTTTGGCAATTTAAATGGTCACAACTTCCAGCAACCCTTGCCATGAAGCTGTCAAGGAAGAAATCATGTTAATATTATTATAAATATCACAACGTTTTAAAATTGATCATTTGGAGTAACTGAAGGAATGTCCACTGCAAAAATCTTTATTCTTAGAAACAGCTTTTGCTCAGCTTAAGATCGGATCTGGTTCTTCAGTCTGCAGTGAGAACTGTAGCATATTTTACTCAGAAGCTGTTTGCGGGTAATCATTTACTGCCATTATTGTTTAGTTTTTTTTTAATCCCCAAAATCATGATTTATTATTTTATTATTCTGTTGCTTGAGTTGTTTGTCATCTAAAATTTTTTGGATTATGTTGACACTGGAACTTTTTTCACCACAGTATATTTTAGGGAAATTTTTTATATGATGAGACTGAAATTTGAGGATTGCACTGTATGTTGCAGCTGATGTTTCCCAGATTTTTGCATTGCAGTGCATACAAACTAAGCAAGCTCTTCTTAACATAATGAATAAAGGACTCGCATGGTACGTAACTTACCAAGTTCTTTTAAAGTCACATGTACTATGCAAGAAAATGTACAGAATCATGGCTAAAGATATGAGTATATATGGACGGTTTAATGGATGCTGTGTTGTTTGAATGCAGAAGGTGGATGGTGATGGTGCTTGGCTACCTGTCTTTCTTTCTTCTTCAATGTTGGATTGGGTTTCTTCAAAATATCACTGTAGGATCGTTCAAATAGATCCTTAAGTAATGAAGAGGATCACTTCATTTTAGACTTTGCAAAAGTGAATATGTTAAGTTTCTGATGCTTTTGAGGGACAACTCAGAAACATTGGGTCTGTATTGGTACCACACACTGGCATTCTTCTCTAACCAAATGAATGCATTGCCACACTTATCTGTATAAAAACATATTACAGTACTGTGGTACTGTTTTGCAGTCTTAAAGAAATGGCCTCCTTTTATTATTATTTTTTGTTTTTGTTTTGTTTTGTTTTTTTTGTGTAGAGTTGTTTTATTATCATATGAAAATGTGTTAAATACAGTTCTAATACAAGAATAAACTTATTTGTGAATGAAAGTTTATACGTAATGGCTTGGGTTATCTCTTTTTTTTTTTTTTTTTTTTTTAATAAAATGATTGGCAATTCATTTCAGAATTTAGGCTTTTTCCAAACTACATAATTGTGTCACCCTTTCCACTCAATACAGTCATGCAGTATCTGTTTTATTATTTAATTTAATTTTTGCTTTAACAACTTTCTGACTTTTATTATTTTGATTAAAAAATTAAATAAATGAAGGGTGATATTTGCACAGCACTGTTTTTATTTTCATAAATTAACAACAGGTGTGTGGTGTACATCTAATTTTAAGCTGTTTATACATTATATAATTTATTTATTTTTAAAATTATATATCTGTAATTTACATTAAAATACATTGTTTCAAGTAAGCCATAACTACACTTAAGGATCGTAAAGGGTCTGACAATCTGTCCAACAGAGTCACTTAAAGTTCATATGACTGACCTCATCCAACTGAATTTACAAAACATAATGAAAAATGTGCCCATATCAATTCTAATGAACCATATTCCCTAGCCACTGCATTTAAACCTAAATCTAAATTTGATTTTAAAAATCACATTAAATTCATATCCCTGAAGATGGCAGTTTCAGTAGAATTGTTAACACATGTATTTGTTTATACATTTACATTCAAATGTAGTACTGTATCAATACATTTAAAAAGATAAAGTGTTTATTCCTATTTGAATTGTGTTGTATGCAGGAAAGCTGGGGAATGACTGGAATTTGCTTTTTATTCTATTCCAGGAAAAATTTTGGATGCATGGAATCTGACATAATATTATTGCTTTAGGTACTGCTTAAAATTATTACTAATACTTTTCTGTGACCTGATTGTGGTGGTTCATGTGGGTTTCTACAACCTAGCTGTAAATAGTTCGCATATTTAAGCGTGTCTAAATTGCTAATTTACGCTTATAAAACAGTTATTTGTTTCCTTATTCAGGTTCACTGTGTCTGCTATTGTGAGACATTGACTTCATTAGTTCAGATTCTGCTGGACATGTTTAATATGTAATTTGCTGAGCATGCTTCCATTTTTGATTTTAGTATAAAATTGAAGGAAAAAAAATTGGACACCCTTGAGAGACTTAATATTATGAGCTATGTAAGTGAGAGAGCAATGTGTGTGCTTGGTGAGTGGAGAAGGGGGGGGGGGGGGTGTTGCTGGCAGACCCTGAGTGTTTTGGAATGTGCCAAGGCTTGTTTCTGGGGTGGGACTTCATGACCTCAAGCTATGGGATGGGTGGGTGTGTCTGCAGTGCTCAGCCACTTCAGAAAGAAAAGGACAGCTTACAATCGTAGTTTTAACACACACACACACACACATGCTCACTTCACTGTATGTAATGTCTTCATAACTTTTTTTGGAAAATGTGCCTTAGTCACCTCTGCTTTTTCCCCCACCTGTTTTTATGACAAAATGATTTCTTCCAGTCTCTTGATAATATAATGCATTATATTCCCCAGAGAGTTGTGGAGGATATTGGCCAGGGAGGAATGCTGTTTCTTTAAGAGTGAGAGAGCGAGAGAGGGAGTGAGAGAGAGAGAGAAAGGGAGGGACCTCTTTGCCCTCCAGAAACCAGGAAGGGAATTGAGTTGATCTGCTGCTGCCTGTTTAGCGCATACGGGGCTTTGAGAAGCAGGGACAGCTAAAGAGAGAGGGATAGAGCGAGAGCTCCAGAGAGGAGGAGAGGAGCGCTGGGAAGAGAGAAGCCACAACAAGCAGCACCACGGCAATCGCAGGTGAGTTTACATCTTTCCCGCCCCCAAGTACCCCCTGTATATCTGTCCAGGGCCTGTCGACCACAGGGTGAACAGAAAGGAATGAAGGAGGGGGGCAGAAAGCACCAAGCGAGTTGAAGGGGGGGACTACTGAATGTTCAGGACTCTAACCTTTTTTCTGCAGTTAACTTATTTCACATACCTTTTATTTACTGTCAATGCTTCCCTGAACTTTATTCTCATCTTTTTTTTGGCATTCGCACTCTTAGTTTGGCAAGAGGTGGTGGGGGGTTGAAAGAGGAGTGGGACAGTGTAAGAGGAAGGAGGAACCAAAAATAATGCTGTGGGACAAGGTAGAAGTGGCATGTGACATGCTTTACTTTTTGTTTGTTATTACACAGGCAGTCGGCTGTGATTGATAACTGGTGTCAGAGCTTTCAAGATAATTTTTTTGCTGCCTCTTTCGTGCTGTGTCGGAATATTTCATTGTGGTTTAAAAAGTCTTATTTAGGTCAAGAGTATCAATTCTTTTGATTGTTTTATTTTAGGCTGGCTTGTCACATGTCAAACTTATGGTGTTTGTTTTTGTCTCAGAAAGCTTGCATTTTTTTATTTCACTCTGTGCCTGGCTCCGCTTGATGGCTGGTCTGTACTTTTAATACCTGGCATCCTGCTAGCAACACACTGTAGTGTATAATTCAGCTCTGAGTGCTTACGTTGAACCAAGCTCTGAGGTGTGGGGGTGGTGGGAGTGGACAACTTGGGACTTGTAGTTCCATAGTGGTGGCCTAGAACCAGGTGAAGTAGCTCCAAAGAACTCCACATCCCAGAGTGCCCTGCCTTTGGCCATACAGGAAAGGGAACAGCCGGCAGCCTATCCCAGTGGGGAGGTGTGGTGAGTGAGTAGCTGTCAGGCCAATCGCAGAGGTGGAAGTGAAGCCAGAGCAGTGGGCTGAAAATAGAGGAGTTAGGGGAGGAGGGGGGTGGGTGCTTAGTAGGTGTCTGCCTGTGTAGGATCAGGCAAGGGCTTGCCTGTGTAACCAGGGCCACTCGGAAGTTTTCCCTGTATGCAGTTGCTCCACAGCAGGGTCCTGCCCAGACATACAGGCAGGCAGTGGTAGGACTAAGACTGATCCAAGAAAAGAGACACGTTTCTGCCCGGCCGGTAAGAGCTTATCTGCACTCTCACTCTCTCTGCTGCTCAAAGTGGAGAAGACAGGAAGAGAGAGGACTAGTGGGATCTTAAAGTGAGAGCGAGAGAGAGGAGAAAGAGGGGCTTGACTGAGCTGGGAGAGCTTGACCCAGTTGCAGACGGAGTAGAGATGGAAAACTGAGGCCTTGCTGTGCTAAGGTATGTCCTGAAGAGGTTATGTACAGCACGTGAACTTTTAAAGAAATTAGTTTTATTACTTCTGAATAAAATCGTTAAGACATTAATATCAGAAGTTGGACCCCTAAAATGGTTAAAATGTCTTAGGAAAATGTCTAAATTAATGGCCTTCTAGTTAGAACATTTTGGCACACATGAAGGAATGTAGCACCACTAGAAAACTGAAAATGTAGAAATTTCAGTTTATTCATGGTACAGTTTTGCAAATTGAAGTATAAAGACCTGGTCTGTTGAGGCTTGTAGTTTCTTTTATTGGCAGATGTGGTTGATGTGTCTCTGACCCCTTCCTTAAACTTCTTATAGCTCAGTCTAAATGCACATCCCCCTCACTGTTCTTAGTGAGGGTCTTTTGGTCATATCTCATGACTTGAGTCAGACCAGCAGTCTGTATGGGTGTCCTATGTATAAAACCATCTCTCTCTCTCATTCTAACTCTCTCTCACGCTCATGCTTTTTTTTAATTCAAGGATGTATGCGGATAATTTCCAACCCATACTTGCTCAACTAGTTTTCACTAATGCGGGTACAGGGAGAGTGCAAGGGGTATTTTTATTCACTGATGACGCCCAGTTTCTGAACAATACACAGAAAAGGCTCCTTGTCTTGTCAGGGGTGAGGCCACTCTTTATTGTGTCTTACTTGCAGTATGAATGACACGCATATCTGTGCCCACTTGAAGTGCGTGTACTTTGTATATTGGAAAATTACACCATAGGGTCATTTTGGGTCGCAGCACCTGGGTAGAACTGTGTGTGTGAATAATAAGAGCACCTCCCCTAAAGCAAACATTAATGTTGTTTTTATGTTATTTTATTTTTACAAATAAATCAAAAAAGTTAGAGTAGTTTGGACAGATAAATTGTCACCTGTCCAGTAATTCAGACATGGACTTAATCTACTTTTGAGATTTGTTTGTTTGGACTGTGTAGAATTGCTTCATGTACTTTTTTTTTTAAATGTATAATCACTACATACACACCCTTGGTCAACCTTGTGGCACATATGAGAAGACTTAAAGTTTTTCTTAGAATGCAATTCCAAATCGCATGTGTATTAAGACAGTTTTCTTATGAGAAATTGCCATTAAATGTGCAATTCTTGTTATGATGATCACATTGAGGAAGTAAAAATGCCTGTTTTATATGACCTGAGTTGGGCAACTATTTATATTTGGTGTGACAGATTTCAAAAACAGCTGTATTGTAGTGGGGAATTTTACTAAAACTGTGTGACTGGTGCTTTGGGCAAAAGACTTGGCCATGTAGGCGTTCTTGCAGGCATTTTTTTTTTCTTTAGCGTTTTGGTTGGGGGCACTGGGCTGAGTGGGTTGTTAAGCGTTTCCGAAGTGATTGAATAAAAACAAAAAAACAAAAAGAAATAAAAAACTGTATGTTTGGATATGGACTGCACTAAGTGAACCTCCTTATCGGTAATCAGAGAACTCATCTCATTATGCTCTCATTGCACTCTTTAAAGGGCCTTCTTCCACTTGTCCTTATCTGCAGAGACACTGTCGACACGTTGAGTAAGGTCTACTTCTTAGTTTCATTTACAGTAATGCAGAATCTGATTCTCTTGCTTGCCTCTTTTCACCAGTATGGAGCTGGGCCTCAGATGAGTATTGGAGAGTCCTTGACACACTTACCTTTGCGTGATCATTGAAAGATGTGGATGACACAGCGGTAGAGGGTGGGAGGTGCTTTTATTTTCACCTCCTCAGCAGAGGCAGAAAGGAGGAAGTGGAAGCTGTGGTGGGCCCGGCGGTGGACGAGCGCAGTGCAGTGTCTGGAAGAGCTGGTCATCTGATAACAGAGCGGGTTCTGTTACACCATCACCAGAGTCACGCAGGAAGTCATCTTCCGTCCACTCTGCTGGGCCTCTGCAATGGAGAAAAAGACAGACATGGGCACAAGGACACGGGTAATGTTAGTGCAGTGGACCACCTTCCTTTGGATATTTGGTGGTCCAACAGTTCTGTAGAGAACATGTTAAAAAGTCGAGCATAGGAATATTCCCGTTGAGACAGAAACACGTCTTGAGTAAAGCTGACAGTAAATTTCAAACAACAAAAACACTAAATGAAATGGAACTACAGAATACATTGCTGTAAATGTGCTTTAAAAGAGCTCTGTGTACGTTGTAGTTGTAGCATTTGCTAGAACATGGCAGTGGACGAGACACAATCAGGTAAGGTCTCAGAACAAACAAAGCGATTAGGGTTCTGTTCAGCAAGTAGCACATGCTGTTCTTTTCCAACACAAATCACTGACATTTTGGTCAAATTGTTATTTGAAGAAGACTGCTTAACTGTCAAACTGTCAGAGGAAAGTGAAGAATCTAAGTATATATATTTTTGCTTTCTTACAATTTGTAGCAATAAGTGGACTACTGAAATATTAAAATGGATGGGCGTTGATAACTGATTAATTCCTGCTGAAACTGTTCAGTTTTCAGAGTGGCTCTCTGGAAACTTTTGTCAGTTTGTTTAGACCTGACTACCTCATACAGTACATCTACTTAATATCTAACCAACTGGTTCCTAACCTTTATGTACATTTTATTGTTCTCCCTGCCCTAACACACCTGATTCAACAAAGTAATTAAACTAATTAAAAACTAATAAAACCTATTCCAAGAAACTAATGAACAGACCTTTAAATTTATTGAACATGTTAGAGCAGGGAAAACTAATACAACAGGACCACGGTACTCGTGAATCAGTTTAGTTAACCACTGCTATATAGTCATGCTGAGGCTGTTAACTGTCATTTTTGGGGAGGGGTTTGCGTTGTTAGGTCTCTCTTCACTGGTTTCCTGTAAGCTTGGCCGCAGTGTCCAAAAAGACTTGCAGAAGTTGTGGCCAGCCCACTGCCAGATGCAGGGAAACGAGCCTGGAAAACTTTGGTCAAACTTTGAGGGGGCGTCTGACATTTTCACACTTGGGTCTAACCTTCTCGATAAAACCGTGGCTGGTTTGGGAGAACTGTAAACTTATTACTATTTAGTAGCTGTTGCTGTACCGTGTCTCTCTGTATCTTACTAAGTTTGACATTTATTCTACTATGACTGAGAAACTGAATAGCTCTCCAACCTGAATTTATTTTATCATGAAAACAAAGTTGTACTTGTACTCTCACTTTCATGACATTAGAAGTAGTGAGGTTAATTGTTCACTGGAGTGAAGACAGTATTATGTGTGGTTAGGCACTGTTTTTATTGGTCTAGAGAAAGTTGGCAGGGGCTGAAACAGGTTAAGACAGACTCAAGAATACTTGAGAGTCATGTACATACGTTTTAAGCTGCCTCACCCACTACCTTTTGAGGGGGCATTGTGAACACAAGCCTGGATTTTTGGCAGGCTACTGATATATCTCCAGCGAAACAGCCCAACCCCACAACTCCAGTTTTATCAGTTGTTCGCCCACTTCCTGCTTGTGCTCCGCACAACCAATCAGACTTCCCTAACCACTGCTGGCAGGAGTGACTCATAGCAAGCCCTTGCTCAAAATCCTGTTCTTCTTGGAACTAGACACCCCCCCCTCCATAGCGTTTCCGATTATCCTCTAATATCCTCTCGGCCCTGACCTTGAACTCCGCCGACCTGTGTGTAGTGAATCCCCCCCACCCCCCCGCCTCCAAGCCAGTGCTGCTAATCACACACACACACACACACACACATACAAGCACTGAGTGGACACACTGGTCAGGTATGCTTCGGCACATCTTTCGTCCACACTGCACAAGGTATTGGAGGTGATATTGAGTGTGTTAGCTCACACTTGTGTCAGTAATCTTACTTCTGACTGGAATCAATTGAAGTCTTCCTGTAATTGTTTTGATCTCCTCATAAACTGCCTGTAAAAAATGACTAGCAAAGGCTACACATAGGCCACTGTTAAAGAAAAAAAATATATCAACAGCCTAATAAAAAGCACTTAAGCCTCCAGCGACGTGCTTCACGCTGAGAAATATCTCTGGTTGTTTTGGTTTATGTCATAAGTCAGTGTGCGTTTTTGGAATGCGTGGTATGTGCTCAGCTAAGAAGTTTCATTTTGAGGTGTTGGTTTACAGTTAATATAATGAACAGTCTGAATGAAATGTACACAGGGCTTGGCTGAATTTGAGTCAACTGAGGTTGAAAGCTGCATTCTAAGAACTTCATTGGAAACAAATATAAGTCAAGCTTTTAATTTCCTCTTCACAGAAGCTAGCATTGAGGTCTAGGTAGAATTGTTTGCATTATTGAGAAAAGTCAGTGTAACAGCAGTGTCGTATCTTGCTATTGCTAAGAGAACGCACAGTACTTGGTTTCGTTCAAATATTTTTGATTTATGCTAGTTTTTTGTACAATCCTTGTCAGAGCTATTACTTTCAACTTTTACTTTATGCAGGAATCTCACAAAATATATATTTCATATTCAATGATTGTCTTAAAGAGTAGAATCGTCCCAGAAAAATCCCGATTACTGCTCTCCACGTCGGCCGTGGTAGAGCAGGCCTGGGGTAAGTTGAGGGAGGGGGTTGGGATGGCTACTCGCATTGAATTGTGGTTTGACTTGCAAAGCAGCGGCTGGCTTGTGCGTGTGGCTGATGGCAGTGGCCTGCAAGCGAGCCGTTGGGGCCGTGGCACAGCCCCCGTCACCCACAGCCATGAATTAGTGATGAGGAATGTTTGGAGCCATGAGAAGGTGTCAGGATCAGGTTTGTTTGCAGTGTTTCTTCTTTCTCTTAGCCCAGACCTGAGTTTATTCTGGGACATGGATAGCACTGTGACCTGCTAGCCAGCTTTTGGTAAAATCTTGTCCTATTCTAGTTCGTTCCACCCTTGGTCATCTTTTTATTGAATTGGTAATGAGGCTACAAAATATATTTAAAGTTGATTGTTATTGTCGTTTTATTGCTGTGTCTTATTGCTTATGCAAATAAATTCTCTGGCTCACAAAATTGTTTGTTTATTTGCCTAATCAGATGCTCCTGATGAACATTTCTTGGGCATTTTGTATATGAAAGTAAAGCAGTGTTAAAGTGTAATTATAACGTAGTGCAGTTCTTATATTTAGCAAGAACTGTGATATTTTCAATCTATTTTATTCAACCCAATTATCAAGGTGTATTCCCCTTTGCCTGAGTTAAAACAAGGCATATGTTTGTCCGTTACTCCCTTGCGTTCTGGCGTGTTCTTAAATTGGCTTATTCAAATGAGCCCTAAGAGATAGTGAAATGAGTGCTGGTCTGTCAGGCCTATGGGGGTTTATCAGAACTCCTAGGGAAAAAAGGACCAAGCTGTGATGGGGAAGCGGAGCGTGCAGGTGCCCATCACAATAGCACGAGAGCTGAAGGAGACAGTGAGAGGCTTAAGCCCTGGCTTATGGTCATTACCACGGAACTTCAAGATGTGGTCTAGAGTGGAACTATTATTGGAAGGCCTTCCCTGAGGTGCACTGTATAGAAGTGTGGGTGTTGCATATGTGTCCTAGATTGAGATGGTCTCGCAATTCCCAATGTATAGCAGCAAACATAATTTTTCATAAATTAAAAGATTCATTAATGTATAGATTGTTTACTGTGTGGCATCCAGGTTGAATTATCCAAGCAGAAATGTTTGCTTAGAGCGTTAATGTCGCACTTTACCTAAACATGACCTCTGCATTGTCCTGACGTAGTGCCAGCAGCTCTCTAGGTGAGGAAGGAAGCAGTTTTGCAACAGAGTGAGTGTGTAAGTGTTAGGATGGCCCAGGTTGATCAGGTCCTGTGTACATACCAAGGGGCTTGATCTGAAGGAATGCCATTCAAATGTGTTGCTCATATAGAGAATAATCCCCCCTGGCCTCACCCCCTGCTGGGTCACACTGCCAGATGGAGAGAGAGTGGGGGGTGGGGGGGAGTTGGTTTAGGCTGTTTGGCTTTCGTGCATGTGTATGTGCCTGTCTGAATGGACAAATCGAGGAGGGTTGCCTTTCAAAGCCCCCCTCGCCACCCCCCCTTCTTTCCTCCCACCCCTGCCTGGGCTGCAGTCGATCATTTTAATCTCCCCCCTTTACACGTGAGCAAGGGGACAGGCCTTTCCTGAAACTTGGCACACAGAACAGGGTGGGGTAACCGGCTCAGACCGGATTGACAACCTCCCTATTTAATACCGTTCCCTCACAGCCCTGTGCCTCTCCTCATCCACCACTACAACCACCTTGTCCTCTGCTAGAGTCCCCCCCCCCTCTCTGGCTTTGCTTACCAAGCCCCTGACCTTCCCTACACCCACCCAACAGCAGAGTGAGGAGCTACTGAGGGCATATGCTGTACTGTCCTACACCGTGTGCCACTCTCCCCACGCACAGCTTAACCCGCACATGCCCTCTCATCTCTCCACTCCTCTCCTCTCTTCTCAAGCTTAAAGCTATTCAATATCTAAACTCTCCATGGCAAACAACAAGGACATGGAAATGACATACTTTCATTCAATGGTTCAGTTCATGTTTGAGCATCTTGGAGAAAATTGACCTGTAGTTTCTGATACGTCAAACTCAAAATATGAAGACCATCATGAGCACTGTTCTTGCATCCGCATGGCTTTTCCCCCCTCATTTAAATAAGTGATAAAAAATAACACTGATAAATCATTGTTATTTATCACAATATATTGTTAGACACTATCATTAACAAAAATAGCATTTTTTTAAATTAACAAATGAACACAGCATAAGCTGATGCTACTTTTTTTTTTCTGGTGGTAGGCCTAGATTATCTATTTACCTAAAGCATAATATTTTTTGTTGGGGGAGATTGTCACAGTCACGACTGTCTGTGAGGAATTTGATGTGTTCTCCCCGTGTCTGTGTGGGTTTCCTCCGGGTGCTCCTGTTCCATCTCACAGTTTAAAAACACACGTTGGTAGGTGGAATGGGAACTCAAAAGTGTCCATAGGTGTGTGTGTGTGTGTGTGTCTGGTGCCTCCTCCAGGGTGTGTTCCTTTCTTGTGCCAAATGATTCCGGGTAGGCTGAGGACCCACCACGAGTCTGAACTGGATAAGCGGTTACATACAATGAATTAAGATTTTGGGAAAGTGTCATTAATAATCACAATTTTCAACTTCCCAGTGCTGTAAAAGGAGGTGATCAATTAGTTGGCCTTATAAATACTGTGGGATATAAGACTTTAAAGTTGTTTCTCATCTGTAAATTCTTCTTACTTACATTATTTCTTAAATGGATAAAAAATATTTTATAGGAAACGAATGTAAATAACCTCTTTTGGACTGTTATGTTGACAGTTGATATAAAAACAAATGTGATGCTAAATGTAAAGTAAACAGTCATATGGCATACAAAAATTTCAAATAAGACATGTGTACCTATAATTGGATGATTTGGTTTTAAAGCTAGAGCAATACACTTGTCACTTTCTTAAACCCAGTGAAACCCAGTGGAGATATGAAATGGTTTCAGTTTTACTGCATGTTAATAACAATTACAATGCACTGTATCTTCAGACTTCAATTATTTCTTTTTGAACTGTCCATGTAATCTTCATCAGTGGCCTTTGACTTGCTTGGTTTGATAAAGGTGACCGTTAGACCACTGACTGTTAGCTCCTCTTAGTCTTTGTCAAATTTGCATTTGCAGCTTAACAATAATAACTCAAAGGGTGGCCCCATAAGGAAGTGATGTTCTCAAATGAAACAATTCTGAAGTGAGACAATCTGTTAGTAGAAGAGGAAGAAGAAAATGTACAGATGCTCATTCACAGTTTTGGTATGATGTCTAGTCAGTGGGCTACCAAAAATGCTACTAAAATTTCTCTGTACTAAGATATACTCTACAGTTAAGAAGGACTTGTTGATTAGCTCATTACATGGGGTAAGAAAAGGAAGAACACACAAAAAATGCGGGACAGGTGTAATTAAGGATTGTTAGTCCTGGAGGTTAATGTGATATAATGATTTAACATGACATTACATGGGGTGGTAGGTAGCGTTGCAGTCACACAGCTCCATGGACCTGGAGGTTGTGGGTTCAAGTCCCGCTCCAGGTGTGAAGAGTTTGCTGTGTTCTTCCCGTGCCTGTGTGGGCTTCCTCCGGGTGCTCTGGTTTCCTCCCATGGTCCAAAATCACATGTTGGTAGGTGGATTGGCAACTCAAAAGTGTCCATAAGTGTGAGTGAATGTGTGTGTCACCCTGTGAAGGACTGGCGCCCCCTCCATGTTGTTTTCCTGCCTTGTGCCCAGTGATTTAGCGTAGGCTCCGGACCCACCACGACCCTTAACTGGACAAGCAGTTACAGACAATGAATGAATGAATGACATTACATAAATAGCCCAAGATTATTACAACATTAACATTTAGCATCTTTTCACTTGGAACGGCGATAAAAATGTAAATTGATATAGGGCACCCAAACTTTTGCTTTTTTTTTTTTTTTTTAAACAAGGTATTGCCTTGTTTGGTTTTTGTGTATCTGAAGGTTGTTGTAAACATAACCCGTTTGTGTTTGTAGACAGGCAGACGGACAGACGGCAGGACGGACGCGCGGGTTGGGGCTGCGATTGGCGGCTCGGCGGCAGGCTGGTGGAAGATGTCGTCGGGAGCCGGCGGGAGGGGGGGCCGGCAGGGCCGGGCCTGCGGGGAGGCAGGTGAGGCAGAGGAAGGTCCAGTGGGCATCCCCTTCCCCGAGCACAGTGCCGAACTGCTGGGGGGCCTGAACCAGCAACGGCTTGATGGCCTGTTGTGTGATGTGCTGCTGGTGGCCCAGGAGCGCGAATTCCCCGCCCACCGCTCAGTTCTGGCCTCGTGCAGCACCTACTTCCACAAGCTCTTCACCTCCGGCATGGCCGCCGATCGCCAAAGCGTCTACGCTCTGGACTTCATTCGAGCTGAGGCCCTGGCTGCCCTGCTGGACTTCGCCTACACTGCTACACTCACGGTCAGCCGCAACAGCGTTGCAGATATCCTTAGTGCTGCACGTCTACTGGAGATCTCACCCGTCCAAGATGTGTGCACGCACCTGCTGGACACCAAAGTGCTCTCCCCGCCGGTGGGTGTAAGAATCTCCCAAGGGAAAAGTTAATTTGGTTAAATCAAATATTATACAAAAGCCATTTCCCTTGGCTCCAAAAGATGGGACACTGTGCGAAATGTAACTGAAAAGTGGAAATCATTTACACTATATTTAACTGAAAACCATACAAAAGCAGCAATGGAATATTTAATTATTTAAAAAAATTATATATCCTTTCATAATTTGATGCCAAGAAACACTTTTTCTAAAAAATTGGGAGTGGGATCAGTTAGTAAAGTTGTATAGATATAGTTAGTAGTAGTTGTAGGCAACCCAAAAAGTTAAATATGGTTAATTGGCAGCAGGTCAGTGACATACACTGGTTAAAAAGACCATCTCAAGATCATCTCAGAATTATAGATGGAGAGGGGTTTACCTCTTTGGAAAAGACTGCACAGGCAAATATTGAACCGGTTAAAGAATCATGTTTCTCAACATAAAAGAATCTGGAGGTTTCTTCATGTGTTACATAATATCATTAAAAGACTCTGGAGAATCTGGAGAAATCATTATGTGCAAGGGGCAAAGCCCAAAACCAATATTGGCTGGTAATGGTATTGGTAATGGCTGACATTGGCAGGCCCTTATGGGGTAATGCATTTAAAAACAGACACAATTCAAAAATAGAAATCACTGCACTGCAACCAATGAGCACATTTCATCGCTACATTGAAGCTAAAACTCTATCATTTCAAGAAGAAACTTTGTAAAAATAGGATGCAGAAGATCCACTGCCATCTCTGGGCCTGAGCCTATTAAGAGGTGAAGTAGAAGAGTGTCAGTTGAACTGTCAAATCAAAAATTAAAATTCATTTTGCAAAGCAGTTACAGACAATGTTGGAAGGTAATGAAAATAACGAATGCTGTGTTCCCCAAGTTAAAGTGAAGCGGGACCTTCCAGCTTGTTATAAACACACAGTTCCAAAACCATCATCCCTTTTGGTATGGTATGGTTCAGTGATCTTTCTCCTCAGCTCCCAAATGTTTGATTGTTGTTAAGTTGGGCATTTTTTCTTCAAGTTTCCTCATATTCCTCAGTTTGAATTGAAATATCGTCTATGTATTGGGAATAGGTGGCATCCATAATTTTCATACCGTTGGGCTGTGTGAACCTCCATACCTGGGTTGAGAGACAAGTTTTCAGCCCTGTGCAGTTCAGCTCAGCGCAGCTCAACAGCGCACACCGACCCATGTGCCGATGATAAAAACAACAAAAAAAACATATTTCTGAGAGAGCAAATTTCAGCTAATGGTGCTGGAGGAACAGAAAAGTAAAAAAAAAAATAGGCAACGTAAGACAGGTTCTACATAGTTTAGAAATGTATCTGGCCAGCTAACAGGCACTTGTGGTTTATCACACCACAGCAGATGAATTTCCAGCGAACTAAGGCTCTAAACACAAATATTTGGAGGATAAAGACTCATACCTGTGAGCATTAAGTCTAGTGAAGTGTCTTCTGAGTAATTTGTGTGTTTTCAGCTTCCTTCCTCTCTCTCTTAACCCAAATTCAGTGCTAAACTCAACTGCAGTGGGCTACTGGGTTTGTGTTCTTTCCCCACCCATTTTTTATTTTTTAGTCTGTCATCACCAGCCAATGAGCTCCCACAACGCCCCCTCCCTGTGGCTCTCTTAAATGCACATGAATGAAAACTCTGGCCTTGTACTTAATGACACAGAACAGAAATTGACACACCACACACGTCATAAACACCGCCCTCATTTTGAGATACCATCAATATTTTTAAATAAATTTGAATTACCGTTATACCACCCAACCCTACTTCTTACTATTTCAAATAAAACACGTTTTAAATTATTTGCACATCATTGCATTTTTGTTTTATTTATATATATGTGTGTGTGTGTGTATAAACATAGACATATATTTTGCCAAGTTTTAAGCATCCTTGTCAAATTGAAATTTATTGCATCATTAACGTTCAAGACTTCTGAGATATTTTATTGCTTAAAGAGCTAAGGATGTGCATCAGTCCTGTTTTAACTGTAAATGCATTCCAGCTGTTGAGTGTGACAGTCCTGCCTTCATTTTTGGTCCTTAGGCGGGTAGTGAGCAAGGAGAGGATGGGCTGGTGGAAGACGAGGACCACAGAAGGAGTGGAGGAGAGAAGGGCAACCGGTTGCGTGCCCGTGAGTACTTGGAGTTCTTCCAGCGGGGGGCGCACTGGGGCGGCAGCAGCTGCAGCACACCAGAGCTCAGGGACCCACCTGCACACCTGCACTTTAGCCAGCGCAACGGCAGTGCTGACAGCAACGGCATGCCCCCCGGCCCAGCTGCCTACTTCTCACCCCTCGCACAGGCCCTTGCCCAGCAACCCCTGCCCCCTGACCCCGAGGACGATGAGGATGAGCCCCCTGAGGATGACGAAAAGCAGCGGGACAGCAACCCTGCTGATGTCACCAAGGAAGCCCTGCTGTGGGCACGGGGGAATGGCACAGATGCTTTCTCTCACTTCTATGCTTCGTCCCAGAACGGACACTTCTACCTCCATCAGCCGGAAGTCAAAGCCGAACGGGATACCGAGGCCCCCCTGCAGAGGGAGGCAGAAAGGGGGCCCGCAAGTGCCCTCCTACAGCAGATGATGGACTCCATAGAGCGGCAAAAGGAGCGGGCCACAGGGGCAGAGGATGACGGGGCAGACGGAGATGAGCATGATGTGGAGTTTTACTTGAAGTACTTTAACAGTGCACAGCCGGAGGAGGCAGGAGCTGCCGCTGTGGCACAGGGTCTCCTGCCCCTCTGGTCCGTGCGGGGAAGCAGCGGTGGAAGTGGGGGTGGTCAGTCTGGTGGAGGTGGCGGTAGTGGCAGTGGTGAGAGGAAGATGCGCTCAAAGGCCTTCCAGAAGTGCCCCATTTGCTCCAAGGTCATCCAAGGGGCCGGAAAACTTCCCAGACACATCCGCACCCACACAGGAGAGAAGCCCTATGAGTGTGCCATCTGCAAAGTGCGCTTCACCAGGTAAGTCATGAGCTCTTGATTTTCTGATACGGCACCGTTATTATCAGTGTAAATTGTTCGTTAATTTGGAATATTTTATTGTTTGAAATGTTTGAGTCTGTTTCTGCTACCAGTTAGATCCTACTAATTGTGGCAGTTAAAATTGCTCGTAAGAGTGATGGAACACCACTGTCCTCCCTACCTTTTATAAACAGGGCAAAAAAAAACCCATAATATAATCCTTCATTAACCAAAATTGAGGTAAAACGTTCAATACTTATGATATTGAATATAGGATCATATTGCCCAGCAGAACCCCCACCTACTCCCCAGGCACCAAGTGTGTGTTCTATGCCTCTAGTGTGTGTGTGTGTGTTCGATGCCACATATGGGTTAAATTCAGAAGCTGTTGCATGTACAATGACAAATATTTTCATTTCATATAATTTCCTTTTATCAGTGACTACAAAGCAATGTGGCGCATCAGGCAAGTTAGCCACTTTAGGTTCAAGGTGTAGTTACTTTATACATTTAAGTGATATAAAAAAGCACAAAACATACATCTGTTTATAAAATGTTTCTGCTAAAACTATAGTTTTGCAAAACTCAGGTGGATGGTTGTTGGATGTGCTGACTAGTGTCCATTACTTTATGAGAACATAAAAAAAGCAACAAAAAAAATTGAAAAGTGAAAATGTCACCAGGATTATGTGTACATACACACGCAGCAATCCAGTGAAGCAATAGATTGTTGCAGTTATTCAGTAAAGCATGTGCTCCTTTTTTTGGCCAAAATAAAAGAGATTCATTTTGTATCCAGTTGTGAGGTCAGTGATTTGTGCACCTACCAGTATCATGTGACTTACCAGCTGACCACATAGCCAAGAGTTTAAGAGTTTTTCTTTGAAAATCAGAGTTTCCTTTTGAAGATAATTAATCATAAAGAAGAGGTTGGGGCGCTTGTAGATGGAGAGGGGTGTACCTAAGCAGAATCCATTTAAATGCTATGGACTAGTCAAACAGACATGTACATTGTACGCTGGTGGGGAGAAAAGTAGCTATAAATTTTAGTGACAGGCAGGCTGCATGTCAAAGTCCTGGAATTTTAACAAGGGGGATCCAATAAAAACGGTCTGTGGTTGGCACGGCTTGGCTGTGTCTTATCAGAGTTGAGGCCACTATAAACCGCTCTGTACCGATATTGAGAGGGATTACAGAGTGATGCCCTATCTGTGCCAGTGAATTATTTGAACTTGTGATCCCGGGTGTTACGTTGATTATTGCCCCCAGCACACACAGGCCTCTTTCAGCTGGCCTGCCTAATGAAAGCCGCTGTGTGCTGAATGCAGGTTAGCAAGCTGCTAGGGATGGCTTCCGCTGTACTTAAGGCCATCACCTCTTCCATGAAACCATCCCCTTAATGAATTAATCAGGGGACTTGCATTGGAAATAGATGCTGCACTGAAAATATCCAGGAGCCTATTTGTGCTAGGTGGATCTAAATGCAGAAGGCAGTGGGAAGGGGGCATTGTAATCTTAATCCTGTTTGAGCAGGGTTAAGAACGTGTCTCTCTAATGCTGTAATAAATCAATCCTGTCCTTTAAATAATTCAATTCTGTCAGTGCACCAATTTATTGCTTTGTCCCTTGGGTTTGCATGCATGTGCACTTGTGCTGGCCACTATATAAGCTAAAAAGTTTTTGTATATATGTGAGTTTTAGAGGGTGAGAACTTGTGCACGTGGCTAAATGCACATTTCAGTGCATGCGCATGAGGTTCTAAACACGTTATTCCCTATGTTTTCAGATATTTTTATTTGTTGGAAAAAACATGAACTGAAATGTAATTTTTATATAAACTACAAATTTCAAAGTCGAAGCAGCCTGTGAGAAAAAGTCCCTTATATTTCAGGGGATATTTTGAAAAGTCATCTGAAAACAGTTTCCATAGCAAAAATTATTAAACATTACAAAGAATGCGAGATGCCTAACAACTGCACAAAAGCGTATACAATACAAAAAGGGCCACCAACTGATGATCAGAAATGCAGAAAATGCTGCTAACATTTAATTTTGGATGTTTCAAACAAGATTTATAATGCAGATCTCCATGGAAACAATGAACAATGCAAAAAATAAATAATAATAATAATATATATATATATATATGTGTGTATATGTATGTTTGTGTGTGTTTGTACAGTAAGCCTCCACAGTTCCGGGCCAGCCAGCCGCAGTAGTTTATTTAGCTGTACTCTGCCCTGGTCACAGGCGTTGGGGGAGGGAAACTGAAGGGTAAATGTGCGTTCTATGAACACAAGACCTTACACTTTATATCACAAAAACAGTTCTCTTATTGGTGAAAAAATGCCACATTTTCACAGCATGTCGGTCTTTCTTGTACTTTAACTCCCCCCACCCCATCCCCCTTGACACTTTTGTCATTTTGTGGCTTAGTATGCTTGAGAAACATTTAAGCTATACGAGCCATCTGAACTGTCTCATTTCTGATGGTTAGATTTTTATTTTTACTGTGCCCTAACACCTTAGACCTCTCAGACCTACCAGCAAAAATTCAGTTTAACACTTATTCAAAAACATTTGTTTGAGACTACACAAGCCTGCACAATCCATGTCCACACTGGGTGCACGTTAATGTAACTGAATTAAATATCTTTAACCCCATGTTTTATTGAGTGAAAACCCTCATTAGCTCTGAAATCGCCCCTTGTAACTAGAAAAATGTATTGGAAGAATATGTTAACATTTAACTTTAACATTAACATTTTTCATTGGTTCCATGGAAATCCATGAAAGCTAAGACCCAAATCTATAAAAACTGTAATAATTTTAAGTGAATCCACACAATGTAATAGAATAGTTTTAGACTCCTTTATCATGCCTTGACAGTGGGGCAGATGAGGGCACCTCAGTAGGTTAAGCAACATTCCTCAAAACATGTTTCTCAACACAGTGCTTGTCTTGATTTTTGATCTGAGTTTCCAGGTCAACTGGATGCTCACTGTTGATTCCTTTGTTGCCTTTGATGTTGCAGTACTTTGGTGAAATAATGTATTTAGTCTGTTAAAATGCAAAAGTTTTCACGTAAGTAGGTGAAATGGTGTTGCTGATTGCTATCATCCACTGTAAATCTTTTCTCCTTTCTACACTGATAAAACCTCACCCCTTGTCACACTTCTTTGGGATCCTCCAAACCCACTTGAGCTCCATGGTGAACATTGAGCCCTCCAGCGCCTCACTGACTCACAGAGAAATTATAGAGATAAAGATTTGAGCTTTATGGCGCTCGTCCCCAGATGACCCAGTCCCTTCTGGGAGCAAACAAACATTGCGAGATAATCAAAGCTACTTCTTTAAAGGAAAGTGGTATAGTTGAGTGTAGAGGTTATAGCCTTATGGGTAGGGTAATAAATATGCGTGATGTTATGCATTAACACTGTGATGCCTATGAAATTGAATCAAAGTTGTATTGAACATTCCTATGGCATTTTGCTGTTCATTCCTCTGTGTTAAATATTTTTAACTGTTTATTTAAAAAATGTATATTATATTTTTCAGGCTCTGGGGAAAAGCATTTTGTTCTTTATTAGTCAGGGTCTCAAAAATATTGCACAAAATATATGTCACCAATTTCATTGTCATATGTCAACTAAATTACATTTAAAGACTTAAGATAAAAAGGGTGTATATTTTTGGTCCCGCATGAATGATCTCCCCATTTACTGAAACATTTGTGACACTTGTGTGACACATACTTTGGAGTGATCTGGCAAAACTAGGCTTGCTTGGTCTTGTTTTGTTGTTAAATGCTTATAGATAGTTGGGCAGTGGTACAATCCAGTGATACAAAGTTGGAGGAATCTGTAGTCATTTTATTTCTTCCTACCACATTCACTGCCCTTCTAAGATTTACTCCTATGAATTGCCTCTATAAGCAATATCTTACAGCGTCTATTGTTCTAGTACTAATTTTAATACAACTTTAACACAAATCTTTCTTAGTTTGTATACATTCTTTAATGTTCTCTCTAAAAATGTCTGATATTCTTAGTGTACCTCATAAGATTGAGTTGGAGATAAGGGCCTGATATATATATCATAAGCTGTAATGCCACCAATTAGCAATCCAGATACTGCTTGTATGCTTTATAATAAACCTGCCTAGTACCTTGTTAATCTGGCACAGTGTTTCTTCGGCATTCAGTAAGTCTGTTGTAAATTCAATACAGTTTAAGGCAAGTGGTTGGTTTGCACAATGTTATTTGGTGTTCATAAATGTCTGTTAGTGACATTAACCAAGTGTTATATATATACTTTGTCTCCCAAGTATCACTTTAAGATTCATGTTTTGATTTATGTGATTTATTTATTTTTTCATTTTTTATGACTTTCACCTCTTAATTTTTGTTTGCTTGCTCCTTTTTTTCCAGACAGGACAAGCTCAAGGTCCACATGCGCAAGCATACAGGAGAGAAGCCTTACTTGTGCATGCAGTGTGGAGCAGCCTTTGCCCACAATTATGACCTAAAGAACCACATGCGCGTGCACACGGGCCTGCGTCCCTACCAGTGCTCCAGCTGCTTTAAGACGTTTGTGCGCTCGGACCACTTGCACCGCCACCTGAAGAAGGATGGCTGTAACGGAATCCCATCTCGTCGCGGCCGAAAGCCCCGTATCCGGGAGCACGAATTGCTGGAGAGCCCACCAGAGCCCTCCGTTCCAGGACAGCGCCCGGAAGGGGGATCTGTCCCAGAGGATGCTCCAGATGGCCGCACACACAGTCCACACGAAGAAAGCAGAGGGGAAGAAAGCGTGAGGCAAAGGGACTTTGCCACGGCATAAAATCAGACACTGCTGGGTCAGGTGCGCTACATGGAAACAGGAAGAAAAAAAAGAAGAAAAAAAAAGAAAAATAAGAAAATCGACAGCAAACAACAACAACAAAAAAAAAAAAACCTACAACTAAATGCTCCTCTTTTAAAAACCAAATCAGGGTGACACAAAAATCGATTCTCTTAGTTTCCGTTTCCCTTTCTTGCTCTCATTTTATTTTTTTAACTTTCAGCATAGAGACCTAATGTCACAAGTTACTGGCCTGTTGAAAGAGTGAAGAGCACTTCAAATCACTCACCTGTGCTGTCTCCATCTTTCTGGGTCTTTTTTTTTCTTTCTTTTTTTTTTTTTTCCTTGTATGTTTAATTAACTTTGGCGTAATGGCTTAACCATATGCATACGACAAAGTGGAGCTACTATGCAGTTGAAACAGGTTCCTCATCTCTGGGTTGCATTCCACAGGGCCTTTGTCTTAAAGTGAGGTGTCTATCACCTGGCTGACTGCTGCTGCTGCTAATGCAACAGGTGAACGAATAAGTGATCCAAGATGTGGGAGAAGCAACAAATTAATCTTTTTCTAATGCAGTGAAAAACATGTACATATACCATAAACAAAATGTTATATTGTCTCAGATCAATATGGCAATATTATGCAATTCTGATGCAGCACCTTCTTTCTAAATGTTCCAGAAAGAATCAGACAGGGGTTTGATTTTAAGTGTTACTTTCTCTATAAAAAAATCTATGGTTCTATCTTTTTAAAAGGTTAACTTTTTGAGTCGAATCCACTTTTGGGGGGCTCTTTAATTTTAGGCCGTGGGAGGAAAAGAGAGGGTAGGAGGTGTGTGTTTTTTTTTGAAGCACTACCATCATCAGTTTGCCACCGAGCAAAACCGTGTTGAATCTGTACCTCTTGCAAACCTGCTTTTCCTCTTTTTAGCATTTCTCTTTTTTTCTTTTTTTTATTCGTCTTAATTTCTTGATCATTGTTGGTATTTTTCCTTTGAGTTGACTGCTTTTGGGTACTTGACACTTTACATTGTATATGTGTGTGCGTGTGTGTGTATATTAGGTGATAACAATATTGGTCCCTTTATAAGAGATATATTACAAATGGATAAGGTTATATTTTCCTCCAGCTTTACTCCAGGTTGCTCCCTGGGTAAAGTTTGTGAAGGGGAAATATGTCATTGAGAGAATTTATGCGAGAAACCCGTGTTTTTTTTTTTTGTTTTTTTTTTGGTCATTTTTGTCCTAAACTCAGCACTTGACAGAACCTGCTAGTTCCCGCCCAAAGTATGAACCATGGTTCATATGCGTCTTGATGTTGTGTGTTTCTGCAGGGGTTTGCCAGCAAGCAAGGAGAGACAGGACCACTGTTTTCTGAACAGCTGGTGCACAAGGCTAAGAATGTTTTCTTTTCATGCAGGGAAAGGAGAGGTAGACATGAGCACCTTTTATGCATTTGCACAGCTTTACTAAAGATATCGGAGAGAGAGAGAGAGAGAGAGAGAGCGCATTCTATTTAAAGAGAGGGAGGGAAAGTTTTAAGTGCTTATTCCAGCATTTTGCCAGAGGGACCACAAAATCCATGAGATGACCTGGGTGTTGAGATGACCAATAAATACGTACTTGACCAAGATGGGAGGCCAAATGAGCACACAGCTGGAGCTGGGTGGAAAGAGGATACATCTTGTGCTTGAGGGGGAAAGGGGGAAACTCCAAAAACCTCAAAGCTACATCAAAGCCCAAAAAATATTTTCAAAATGGCATCTATATTGCTTTTACAACGTAGGGACACCTAGCTTTTTTATAGTAATGAGCTGGTGTTCTTTACTGGTTTGCAGTAACTTGACATTAATACAATCAGGCGTATTTAGAGGAAAGCAGCATCACATCCAAATATTTGTGACACTACTACATTGGGAAAATGCTACATTCTGAAAACACATTTTATCCTCTTGTTATATCCAGGTGCATCAACATTCAAACCTAGACTACAAAATTGCTGTCAGTGGTGATTTACCACTTGTGTATTACTTTTGGTTTACGACTGTTCCTAATTCACTGACAGAAAAAAGTCCCCAAATTCTTATTCCTTAACACTCCCCAGACTTCTTCTTATGGGCAGTGCATATGGCTCTCTATATAATAATATATATAAACGCACAAGCATACACATCAGTCATAATATTATTTTAAAAAACCTTGAATATTGTCTATTTTATCACCTCTCCTTACCATAAAATTGCACTTTTTAGTTCGACATCCACAGAATGTTGTCCATCTGTTGCTCAGCATATTTTGTTAGCGTCCTCCTTCAAAAGGTCAGGAACCCCACTGGACCAATACATCTAATGCCTATTAACTAACTACCTTGTTTGTCCACCTTGCAAAGTCACTGCTGTTTCTGATCCACTGGTACCACGTCAGTGTCACTGCCGGATTATCCACCACCCTGGATCTTACCTGCTCTGTGGTGGGGTAGTTAGTATATGAAAAAACAACATAAAATTGGGCAAATGAACTACAGTCTGAAATACAAAGTGCTTCTATATGGTAATTGGAGCTGATAAAGTAGACAATGTGTTAATGAGGTATTTTTAATGTTATGGCTTATCATTGTGTGTGTGTGTGTGTGTGTATATATATATATATATATATATATATATATATGTTTGGCCTCCTATAGCTGAATGTTGTGAGTACAGTGTCAGTATGAGCGGAGGGGGCAGGGAGGATGCAGCACTGTCCTGTAGCCACATCCCAGCTCCATGACTCATTCTGAGGGGCTGGGAGCGACAGGTTTGTGAGCATGTCCCAACACGCTTTTCTCCAAAATTTGACATTGCTGCTGCAGTGTTTTGTCCAGCCCGCCTTTTTCTGCTTCTTTTTAAAAGAATAGGCGAAGCTGACAGAGTTGAAGTCTGTTATTCCATATAGACAAATTTAGCCGAAGGCTGGCGGAAATGGTTTAATCCTGAGAGAAAGTGTATGAACATCTTTGGTTATGCACAAGAAGTAGGTAGCATCCAGAAATGGAAGTATGGGTAAATAAGTTGTACAGTTTATAATGCAGATATCTTTCCCACCTCTGCCACTGTTGCAGTGCTGTAGCCAACGTCTCAGTCCTTTGCACCTTAATGGGAAAGCAGCAGGTTTTGATTGCACTTTGTTACTGAGAAGGGCACTTTTTCTCAAAAGAAACGGGTACTTTGAAACAAACGAGAGAATGTGCTAAAAAAAATTAAAAGGAGAGTGGCCCATCCATGCAGTGATGCTTAGCTTGTTCCTTTTGTGTTTTAGATTTTTCGACTGGCTGCCAAAAAAAGAATCTGTACAGTCACAGAGTTGCAGGGTCTTCTAATGTGCTGGGTTTTTTCTAAATGGAGTTGTGATATTGATGAGAAAGAGAGCGGATTTTAAAAAATTCCCTTAAAAGACCAGATATTCCCTTTCTATCTGATTGCACTTGAAATTTTGATTTGATGTAATAATTATTATTTTATTTTATTTTTTTTTTTCGTTTTTATTCATGTCTTAATGTGGAGTGGTTGTGGAGGGTTGAAGGGGGGTGGGGTTGAAGGGGTGGCTGTGTGTATGTGTGTGCAAGGGTCTTCCAGTAATTCCTAATAAGCATATTCCATTTAGACAGTTTACCAGTTCATTACTCTAATTTATATCATTATGTGCAGAGAACAGACTACCTGTTGTAGTCCTACTCCAATTTTCACTCAGTCAATGACAACTTGTGTAGCCTGCATAATAAAAGGGATGTGTTTGGCTATGCTTGCTTTTGCGAGGCCACACCCTGAGCAGTGGGTTTGGTGTGCCTGGACTCTATCACGTTGTGTGATTAGCCTTGTGCAGAATGTTTCATGTTTATTTTATTGCATTCTCTGCTGGTTATTGGGAACATATCTACATTGATTGATTTTTGATTGATTGATTTTTTTTTTTTTTTTTTTTTTTTTTTTTTTTTTAGCTGACCATCAAACTAAACTCACTCTCTGTGACCATATACTCTAAGCTTGACAGCAGCTGGTGAATATGAATATGCGTGTGATGTAAACTTTTACCGTTGCCACGCTCCAACCTCTCCACCCCCCTTTACAATAAGCAAAAGTGTGTGAGTGAAAATCATTGAGAATATGTACTTGAGTTCCTTAGTGGCTGTTTTGTTTTCTGTCAACTGTAGGCTGCCTGTTAGATGAAATGAGTCTTAAATTAATCTCTTTCTTTTCATCCTGCTTTTTTTTTTAAGTTATAGATTCTTGTAGTGGGAGGGAGCGGGGTGTGCTTACAAGGTGGAGGTGGATAAAGAGGGTTTTTGGTGGCTGGGAGGGGAACAGAGATTGGGGCGATATAAAGCCTGATAGCACTGGATATGGTGCTTTAGCTGAGACAGCAAGAGTTTTGCACTAAAAGTCATGTCCTTGTCCTCATAGGAGAAGGACCTGAAAACCAGGCAAAGGCCTTTGAGTTTCCGTGAACACAGAGCCTAATTCAAGCCTGCTTCACCATGCCCTCTTTTACCTTCTCTACTGTTTAATAATTTTTTTTTTTTTAAAAACCAAAGTAGATAAAGGCCTGGATTACTTGAATTAATTTTATTCATACTCCTTTAAGCTGAATACGTTTGCTCTTTCTGTATTATTGATTCTATCTGTGGGTGCATCAAACAAAAGTTCAGAATGCTCCTGTGATGTAAAACTTATTTATAATAATGAGCAATACAGCGTGTTCTAAGCAGTGCTACTATGAAAAAATCAAAAGCACAGCTTCTGTTGTCAGAAAAGACTACATTTGCTCCTAAAAATAAAGGTTCCTGAATGGTTCTTTGCATTGAAGTGTGTTGCAAGGTAAAAAATAGTTCTTCAAAAATGCTAAAAGGTTCTTTGAGAAACCAAAATGATATTGTATGGATTGCTCCAATTAACCCCTTCTAGCACCTTTATTTTTAAGAGTGCACTCCAACCCAGGCTGGTTGAGGAAGGTACACATTCAGGGAATAGCCTAAATCAAATGGTTAACTGGATCAAGCTTCATGTTTCTGATTGCAATTGTCCAATGAAGTAATAGGAGTTTTCCTTTTGGTTCACAGCAACTCACTGGCCTTGGCTAGGAATTTAAGCTCTGTGTAAATGGGTGCACAAGGAGTCTCAAGGGGTCAGGTTGTCAACCTCACTAATAGAAGAGAGATTCAGAGGAGAAAGTGCCTTAACATGGGAAAATAGAGTGTGTTCTTCAAACAATCTTTCATTTCCATTCCCGTTTTATTTACCCAAGATTTGTTTCCACTTACGTTGTAAATAAATAATGTAACTGTCCATCATAGAAAGTGTTGAAAAGTACTGTTTGCGGCTGAATGTAAAATGCTTGCCTGTGACCAACCACACACAATCTGTCTTTCAGTCCATCAAGATTCCAGGCTAGGATTCTTGGTTCATTGCAGTGAAACGCTCTAATCTCTGCTTCACTATGCAGGTTGATACCTCAGCCCCATTAAGACTCCTTTGACAGATCCTACACTGAGAAGGTGTCTCATACCCTTTTACAAGATGTTTCGAAAGTGTCGCTTATGTAATATCCAAATATTAATTTGTCTTTGTATTATTTATTGGATTGGATGTTGAAAAGCATTACAAAAAAACATTAACAACAGTGATAACTGTAATAATCATGGAATACCACAGCATTGAGGATGTGTGACCGTTGCATCAGGGCTGTGCAGATGTTCCAGGCTGAAGCACAACAGGTTGAAGGCTGTAGTATGCTATGGATTTACACTGCTGAACCTGCAGATATATGGAGAGACTTAAGTCTGTTGGGCATATTGCACTAGAGCTATATTCACATTTCAGGGTACAGGCTTTTTAATTTTCCCCCTCCCCCCGTACGCAACCTTTTGAAAAGTCACATGTGAAATGTACATTTTGCGAATTGAACATAGTCAAATCAACCCCCCACTTCCCGCCCCCCCTTTTTTTCTTTCCTCATCACTTGGTCCCACTCTTGTCATCCAGTGTGGGCAACATGTTAACAGCTACAAGTAATGTGAATATAGCATAGAAGTCCATTATTATCTGTGGAAACCAGTGATTTACAGGATGGTGTGGGGGAGAGAATGAGGTGCTGTTTGATCTCTTGAAAGTGTGGGATCAAGTTAGCCAGGTGATGCTGTATTTACTGCATTCAGGAATTTATGACAACCTGGGCCTATTACACCCTCAGCCTTTTGTGCTTCACAGTCCATGCAGATGATGTGGAAAACAACTTTTTGGTGCATCTGTTTGTGTGTGTGTGTGTACATGAGTGATTGGGGTTTAACACAATTCAATATCGTGGGGATTATGGGTAATCATCTATCCTTTTAAGTCATTTGCTTCTCAGGTTGAATAAACACTGCAGTCCATTGGTGTGGTACCAGCCCAGATTTTTGCCTTCCGTGTAATCACAACTTTGTTATTGTAAAATATCTGTCCATGTGAGAATACTCTAACAGAATGTGCCCACAATCCCCCTCATTTACTTTTGCCTATGATATGTGTGTACTTGTGTTGCTGAAGTAAAAAGAGTGCCGAAAAAAAGCCACTGTTAACTTGCTGGACAGCAATTTCAGTCTGAGTGGTTGAGGGGTAGTTACCTTTCCATGCTTGGCCCACAAATGTGTTCTTTCTTTGTACTTTGTAGAATGAGCAAACATTGAGTTTTGACAGTGAATTTACAGAATGTTGGCAAAGATCACATTCAAATTATTGATAAAAATGTATAAAATATGCAACTGACTGGAACCACAGATGTTTGGTTACAATCACCTCATAATGCTGAGTTTCCAGCTTAAAGATAATGTGGAGTATGATGGAATTACACATTACACATCAAACTACACATCAAAACTACATCTAACAAGTGTAAAAATGCTTTATACAATAAATGATGGTACTTTAACCATATCTTATTGAATGAAATATTTACCAGTATTCTGTAAGGCTCGTTCAACTAAAATCCAATTTATGAAACAATAACTTTGTAGGTGAAGCATGGAAAAGTTCAATTATTTTAGTCAGTCTGCTCTGGCTGCAGTCCAGCCTCGTGGCCATAGAATGTCAGAGTCAGAGATCATGTTAGAGAAAAGGTCTCTTCAGTTCCAAAATCACCAGTAATTCCAGGATGCATTTCATAACTTTAAAAATTCCCCACTTAGGAGAGAGAACAGGGCTAGCCAGAGGGAGAAATGGTTCTTTATGTCTTAAACATCACCAGTCCCAAGGTCAGCAGGTAGGCAGGGAGCAGGGCTTCTCAAAGCCATTATGCTGTTTGCAGCTTGGTGATTGTAACAAACAAAAAAAAAAGCACTTTGCGAATGGCCATCCAGAATATTGTGTGCTTTCTCCAAGGTTATTACTGTTATTGTTATTGTTTCTGTTTTTTTTTCTTTTATTGTTATGTTGTTTTGTTATCTCATTGTGGATATGACGATTTATTTAAATGCAAAAACTACATGGAAAGTTAAAAAAAAACAAAACAAAAAAAACAAAACAAAAAAAAAAACTTGAACATGCTACATTTGGGTTGAAGTCCATTTAAAATGCCGCCCCACTAAACAACTGTAGAAAGACAGTGTAAAAAAAACAAAATAAAAAAAAAAACAAGGAACTATGACAACAGTGGAACAAACCAGATGTTTTTCTCCTCAGCACTCGCAAACCTCTAGTAATCTAAAGGACCTTCCAGAATTTACATTTACACTTTATAACACTGCAGAATAAATCTGAGGTGTGGAACGGTGGTACTAATTTCCACGACTAACCAGTGTCTAATTCAAAGCCGCACATGTTCATCTTTAATGCAGTGTTGAGCAGGTTCTGCTAAAGGATTCATATTTCAAGCATAGGGGCCACATAAGACCTCCCTTTATTTTCCCACTATAATACTAGTTTATACAAGCACACTGTAGTATGTTTCAGTCACTTGTGAAAGTGAATTTCACCTCTTAGAGGGGTCATAGAATATATGCAGGAATATACACAACATTCTTTATTTTTATCAAATCATTATGGAAGTAATTATTATATAGAGTATTTAATAAAGTGCACAGACAGATGATTATACACTTAACAGCAGTTGAATAACAGTAAATCAGCAGCAGCCTTTTTGTTTGGTGCGGCAAGAGCATTTAGGGCACATTATTTTTAAGACTTCAGTTATGTAGACTATGGGGCGGCAGAGTATTTCCCAGTGTCTCAGGCTTGGACGGTAGGAACCCTGTCCTTTTTTTTTTTTTTTTTTCAGCTTAAGTCAAGTCCTGTTCCTTTCCATTGTCCCTTAGTGTCTGTTGAAGCTAGGGAGGGATGGGCAAGTTTGGGAGAATTTGCACTTTTGGTGATGAAAAGAATTTGTATTGTATATGAGACCACTAAATGTACATTGTCTAAATCATATAATTCCATCTTTTTTCCTATTTTTGTTCCATTTTATCCTGTTGGTTTTATTTCATTTTTTGTTTATGTTTTGTTTTGTTTGTTTTTATTTTTACAAAATATATCCAAAAACATCTGGTGTCCTGGTTTAAGAAATAAGATCTTTCTATTAAAAAACAGAATGTTTACGATTTCTCTCTGTTGGTCCCTTGCACTTGGCATTGATCACTTTTGGGGAGCGTTGGGGGAAAAACAAAACAAACAAAACAAAAAACCCTGAGACCAATAACCTTTAGGCCAATCCAGTCTTTAGGGAACCCGTCAGTCTATATGTTTAATGCACTCCATTTCCTGACACACCTGTGCCAGGTAAATCAAAACCTTATAACAGTTGGTTCTTCGTTTTCTTCTTTTACTATTTTAATGGGTTAAGGACACACACACAGTATACAAGATATACCTGATATAGAAATTTCACTTCTGAAATCACTGTTATTTTTTAAAAATGCATTTCCTCTACAGAGCTCTAACTTTATAAAGAGTTTCAAGGAAGTTCTGCTCCTCTACATGAAGTATGAATGTCTGTTAAAGATAGAAGGTACCCCTTCAAATGAACTAAAGCAAAAGTTAAACTAGTCTCGACATGTTCGGATGTTTTCATGAAACACTACAATGAATAGCATGAGTATGGGTGCATTAATATTTCTTTATAGACTGACCCTTATTCACTGAAATTGTGCTCAGCTTCATCATCGGTGCCTAAGTATTGCAGTGTCAAAGAAGGTGAGGAGAACATAGCGTGTATAGACAGCAATTCTATTTATAAGAACGGGCAATTCATAACTGTCCTTATAAAGACACAGAAAAGCTCCCAGCCCAGTGCTTTCCCACCACATAAATTGCTGGGGTGTAACAAAATGGAATAAGGCATATGAGGAGAGTGGACACATGCAACAAATTCCACCCACGATGTACAAAACAAAACAAACACAGTACAGTGCTGTGAAAATGGTATTTGCTCTCATTCTAATTTCTTCTGCTGTTGCAGATTGGGCACACTTGAATGTTTAAGATAATTAAAGTAATATTAATATAACACAGGGACCTGGAGGTTGTGGGTTCAAGTCCTGCTCCAGGTGACTGTGAGGAGTTTGGTGTGTTCTCGCCGTGTCCGTGTGGGTTTCCTCCCACGGTCCAAAAAACACATGCAGGCAGGTGGATTGGCAACTCAGAAGTGTCCATAGGTGTGTGTGTGAGAGTGTATGTCGCCCTATGAAAGACTGGCGCCTCCTCCAGGTAGGCTCTGGACACATGAATTAATTAATATAACACAAAGATAACACAAGTAAACACAAAATACAGATTAAGATCATTCCATGAAATACATTTACCATGTAAAATCCCACCCTTTGAAATAACACCAATCAAATGCTTGTAATAAATTAATTTTTTACATGGCTGTGGAGGAATTTTATTTTAATTCAGCAATAATAATAATGTTGTATGCTTAGCTGAACCTATGTGTGCTTTTAGGTCCTTTACACCTTTATTTGCTACACAAAACATGGGAATTTCTTTTTTAATTCATCCGAGAACTTACATTTACGTTTCGGCATAGCTGATCCAGATGAGGGTAGGTACATGAGCTTTGCCTGACGTAAACAAGGACTACTGACGTGCAGACTGACCAATTAAATGTTTACAGAGAAGGTTATCGACCAATAACGGTAGCTCTACAGTCAGATCGTCCAATCAGAAGATTTTAGGCTACTTCACCACGCCCCCTTCTCACTCAAGCGAACCAATCGGAGTAGGGAAGGGCGGGACTAGTTTGTTGAAATTCTATGTAAATTCTAGAAAAACAAAATCCCGGACGTTTGTGAAATTACGCCCGGACATTTTTTTAAGTCTAAAAAAGAGAACATGTCCGGGTAAAATAGGACGTCTGGTCACCCTATACACTAAAGGATGCTCAGGCATGAAATACCCCTTTATCTCTTGTCACATCATATAGAATTTTGATTCTCCAACTGAGCAGAGGTCCCAAATGGCCAATCAAAAATCTTAAATGTATTACTTTTGGAGCTATTTAGAAATGGAATTGATTGTGCGCTTCAGATCATTGTCCTGTTGCATAACCCAACTCTGTTACAGCTTTAGGTCACAAAGAGTTGGGGATGATTTTCTTCAAGATTTTCTGACAGAGGACAGAATTCAGGGTTCCATTAATTATAACATCTCTCCCAGGTCCTACAGAAACATAGCAGCCCCAGACCATCACACTGGTATGTTTGACTGGTATGACTATTATTCTGGAATGGGGTGTTAGCACTATGCTAGGTGTAACAGGACCCATGTTGTCCAAAATTTCAACATTTGACTTATCCATGCAAAGAATATTATTAAAAAAATCTTGAGTTGTAGAATTTTTATTTGTTTTTATTTTTTGGGCAGCTGTATTTTACACCATGGACGCAATATTTGTCCAGTGTCTGTCTTATTGTGGAACCTTATACACTGGGCTTAACTGAAGCAAGTAAGGCCTGCAGTTTTTAGCTGTTCCTCTGTGGTTTTTTGAGACCTCCTGGATCATCGATGTGCTCTTGGAGAAATAATGGGGAGCCAGCCACTCCTGGGAAGGTTCACCATTATTTCAAGTTTGTAAAATTTGTGGATAATATCGCTGGGGTTTGCTGGAGTCCCCAATGATCTTGTACTCTTCCAGACTGGTAGATATCAATGACAATTTTACATTTCTTTAGAACATTTCTTACATTTCTTTTTCTTTCTTTTAGCCTTCTTCACATTGACAGACAGGTTCTATGTTTATGTAATGTTTGTAATTTTTTTTATTTATTAGTTAAAATGCAATAACTTGTTTTTCACATAGGGCCAAGCAGGGCAACATTTTCCTTCCTGGTGGGCACAAAGCTCCACTCACCGCTCCTGGCCAGTACATTCAGCATGCTGTCAAGTGTAGAGCTTCAAGCTGCCATTGCCATCTTCACTTCATCCCTGAGCACAGAGGAGAGTGCAGAGTTTTCACCTTGGCACTGTCCCCAGGGCTAGATGGCCCCATCAGGTTCAGTGCTCAGCATTGTCTGCATTCAATGATGAGTCACTGGATCCCCAGGATTTTCTTATCCCGCTTCAGAACTCTAAATCTAGCTTTCTGGATAAAAGGTAAGCAGGCAGCTATCACACACACAAACAGACTGGCCCTGTCATCAGGAAAGACTCAGAATGGCCCCAATCCATATATGTGCCACCGCACAATCTGCTGGGTCACCAATATTGATAATGAGGATTGAGGACCTTAAAACAAATACGGAGAACACTGTATTAAGCACATTACTGATCTAGACTACAATAAAACAACATAATGAACAACAAGTCCTCTGGGAAGTGTGGGGCAGGTTCTGTGTATGGCCTCTGCCTCTTGCCATCCTTAGACTGGGTGGAGTGTCTGAATAAAACCAAAAATAATGATTTCTCCAAATAAAGGTCTAATTACCTATAGAGCCATTTCCCATCCAATGTGAAAGACTTCATGCTGACTGTGGAATTGTGTACAATTATAAAAATATTCCCTGGATTTCTGCAATGATGTTTTCTGATCTGTAAAACGAATAATTCTTAGAGATGTAGAATTAAATTTAGAATATACGGTCTCTGAGGATTGTATTGAAACACCACTGAAGTAGACAGCTGGAAACAGACTTTCAACAATCCCAACTTCACAATCTGAACATTGACACAGCTACACTGGCTCAGACATTGTGTGCAGTGTTTCGCTTTTGCCACAAAAGGGCGCCAAAGCTCCATTCACGGCACATTCTCGAATAAACTTCTCTAAAGTTCTGAACATAATATTTATAACGTCCGCTGTTTTATTCCAAAATATCAACCAAAAATGAACTCAGATACGTGTATAATTCCACCCCAGTGACTGCACAGAAATGTGGGGCACTCCATATGGTCCCTAACTCCCTCTAACAACAATAGGCCCCTGACCTCTGTCTACAGAGACGTTAGCACATCCCCAGGGATTAACATATCGATTCAAAGGGGTTTTACTCCTACAACAGAAGCCAAGTACTACCATTCCATCATCTAACATCAGAGGAAACAACAACAAGAGACTTCCACAATGAGTTCAATACACAGATCTTCTTTTGGAGGCCATTTTAGCATTAGCCACTTTAGGTCAGTTTGGCACAATGGGGACGTTTCAGGTCAGACGCTTAAAGCTGAAGTCTACTGTTTCCACGGTTAATGTATTATAAAGGCTAGACACAGTGAAACACGGAGGTGGGGGGAATTAATAATTTAGTAGAACAGACCAAGCTATGGGGTTTCATTATTGTTCTCAACAGGGGTGGGTTTTTCTACAAACAGATTGAGTTGGAAAGAGGGTATCACAAGAGTTATTGGCCTGAAGCTGCAGCTATGCAGCTCCTAGGGACGTTAGGAGCTCAGGCTAGTCTGCTAATGTGTGTGCGTTTGAGAGAGAAATAGAGAGTATGAAAAAGAGATTTCATGCAACGACAGAAGCTCTAAAGACTCCTGCTGCCTTCACAACAATGAACACCAGGATATCTTTTTCAAAGGAGGAGAATGTATCTTAATTTTCCACATTGACAGACGCCAGTCTGAAAGGAAACTTTATACAAAAATATATATACCATACACACACAAAGCCCACTTTTTATGGGGTGTGGGTTTGTGTACCCAAAACATTCTGAATTTTATACATGGCTTTTCCCAGTTTATAGTTACTTTTTAGAATCTGTCTGTGCCTCTAAGACTGACGTGAATGTAAGTCATCTCTGATATAATTTGCTGTTCTTCATTGTGCCTTACTCAAAAAAGCAGTCCTGAATCAAAAACACAACTTATTACTAAAGTGAGTAGGCAGAGCCAAATGGCTGTAGACTGATGAGGCAGATATATGGAAAGGCATTATTATTTTCTGAAACAATGAAAATGACCAAAAAAAAAAAAAAAAACCATCAAACACTGCTCTTTTTTTCTAGCTTAATTTCTACATATGGACTGAGACTTAAAGTTAAAAAAAGGTGTTCTCAGAGTCAATAAATTTTTTTATATATATGTTATTCAAAATAGTGAAGAAAATTCTGTTTTCCAATATGTGGATCATTCAAAGAAGAGAAACAACAGAATTGTCTGAGTCACCAGCTAGCTTTAACATATTCATTTCAGGCCACTGAGTGAAACACTATCACTTCAGTCTATCTGAACCTGGATCTAACTATTCCATATGACAATAATTTGGCCACACTCTGGACAATTCTTTCTTTCATATGTTGATTAGGGACCTTGCCCCTTAACCCTTTAACCTCTGTGTTGCAAGGGCAGAGGGCACCTAACCCCATTCCATACACACGATGCTGTTGAGAAGGGTGGGGGTCTGGACTACATGGCCTGAGGCGTCTTTCCATCCCTAGAGACCATGCCTGAGGTGCCTTTAAACCACTGCGGCAAAAAGCCCCACCAAAAAACTCTGCAGTCATTAATATGCAAAAATGCAAATGAGTGGGTAATTAAGAGCCAGAGCTCTCTGGAGGCTCTTTGATTGCTAATGAATTCTAATCTGCAAAGAAGGGGGGAGGGGAGAGGAAAATAGATAAAAGAAAAACAGGAGGAAAAGAGGAAATATTGGGAAATGCTTCCAGAATCTGATTGTAAGGGGGTTTTGACGTTTCTGACATCTAGATTTTTCATGGTTTATGAGCAAAAACAGGAAATGAATGGGAGCTAATCAATTAATAAATGGTCAGTTTAAAGTTGCCCTTGTACCAGCTATAGCATTAGAGTAAATATACTTTTAAAATGATTACTTAATTAATCTTACATATTACATACTTAGATGCCAACCATATTTGTTTAATCTTTGTTTAAACACTTGTGTTATAAGTAATGAGGAGTTGAAAGAAAAAAGGGAGAAAAGTAAATGGGCAGCTAGCTTGGCTGTGTGTCTGCGAGAGCAGCAGCTGCGTTGTACGAGATGTTATTTCATCACTTTTGCAAAGCACTGACCCCCCCCTCTCTGTTTCACATGTGTCTGCACGCGTGCGCACACCACACACACACACACACACACACACACATACACACTTGCACACAAACATGCTGCTGTTATTGTTGTTGTTCAAGTACTCCCACAACACACACAACAATCTCTCACCCCCTTCCTCAGCCTCTCATACATCTCTCCCTCCTGCATTTCCTTCTCGCATCTTTCATCTCTTCTAATCCAACTTCTTATGCAAAAATACCTCACTTTAATTTTGCAAGCACATGTACACCTAAACACAACTAAAATGTTTAAAGATGTTTTAATGTAACTTCACAATGTCAGCTGTTCTTAACATTGCATTACTTTGGGTATAAAAAAGGAAATCCTGCTATTCGATTTTAACTCATTCAATATTCTTTCATATTAAATGCCTAGTTGTAGAGTAATGTACTGAGTCTGATCTATCCAGAGAAGTTGAAATATTCCACAAAGAAAGTTATTACATGGAATAGTGACAAATAATATAGTTCTGAACTATAGCTATAGTTCTGAGATGGTTCTATGCTTTGTATATTTTATATGATATTTTATATATTAAAATTCATAAGAGACAGGGTCCTGTTAGATAACACATAAATAACTTGTATTATTCCTATCATCACAACTGTGCAAACATCTGGATTTATTTCTCTATTTCACATTAAACAACAAAGAATCTCCACCATTAAATTATTAAATGTTTCTGAAAAAAACAAAGGCTACACGTTCTAACGCTGATGTTACTAACAGCTCTTTAGATGTGAATTTTGTGCATCTGGGATGGTTTTGGGGG
This sequence comes from Hoplias malabaricus, assembly GCF_029633855.1. Taxonomy (NCBI): domain Eukaryota; kingdom Metazoa; phylum Chordata; class Actinopteri; order Characiformes; family Erythrinidae; genus Hoplias; species Hoplias malabaricus. The sequence continues at coordinate 19,928,109 of NC_089815.1, read as the reverse complement.
TTGTAAACAGGAAGTATGTGTTCCTCTTATGGTACCTGATACAGTGGTGCCAGAGCAAAAGCTCAGCTCGTTGCACAGAGCTGGGATACCAAAGTGCAGGTGTGCCGCATGGGGCTCAGAGCATAACACAGTGACATTTAGGGATGTCAGGTTTTTGAGTTGTTGTCATAATTTTGTAAATACCTTGGAAGTTATAAACTGCTACTCAAGAGTTTTGAATCACAAATTATTTAATTCATACTATTTGTTGTTTGTTGAATACACAAAATGTCCAAAGGGTTTTATACATTAAAAACCCCATTCTGCACCTGTTGCGGACTCACAGCTTGTATAACCTCCAGAGAAAAGCATGAAATGAAATGCAGCATTCTGGAGCAGCTGCACATGAGCTTAAGGTCACCATTCCCAATGCTAAATGTAGGCTAGATGGGTATGAAGTCTATGGATCTTGTGGTAGAATGCAATTAAATTCACACCACATCCCAACATATAATGTAAAGCCTGACCAGAAAAGTAGAAGCGCCATTTAAAGCAAGGAGTGACAAACGACCTGTTACTGTCCTATTTTAATGCATAATTTATTACTGAATTCACTTCAACTTTAATTCTGATGTTCAGGCTCATTTACAGTTCTATGGATCACCTTTGGACCTGGAATGGAACTTTTGGCATGGAACAGGACTAATAGCATTTGATTTTTCAATTAAGTTGTGTATACTATTACAGACATTGGTTCTAAAGTAGTATTTCTGAATGGTAGAAGTGTATGTATATGTCATCAGTCACTGGTGTGACCTATCGTCCAAGTCGAGCCAGAACAGCCTACAGTACAATTTGTTGTCAGTGATAGCTGTAAAGGAGTAATGGATGGTAGCTGTGTGAGAAGATGGGGGGTTGTTAAGGTGGACGTCCCAGCTTCAATGTCCACGTACTGGCCTCCGATCGAGCAAGCTCAGCGGGGGTCAGTTTACCATGAGCAAAACAGATAGATTCCCCACCCTCTCTCTCTCTCTCTCTCTCTCTCTTTCTCTCTCTCTCTTCCTCCCCTCCCTCTCACTCCCACCTTCTGCGTAGAGAGACCCTGACCATGGGCAGTGGGCCAAAGCCATCAATCTAGCCCTGGCTACCAGCAGCCCCACTGTGAAGCTGAGCTCTTTTCATTTTTTTCCAACTTTATAAATATGTAACAGCTCTTAAAATGGGCCTAAAAGCGATTAACGCCAGCGTAGGGACCAGAAAATGGCTCAGAAGTCTCTGCCTTAAACAATAGAGCTGAGCCTAGGCCTGACACGAGCCAGTCACTGTTTGAAGTGATGAGAAAGGGGGGTTGGGAGCTGGGGGTTGGTATAACTGAAGGTTTTTATGGGGCTTGTGGAGCTTGTCCTAGTTTTTGGTGTCTGATCAGTAGCGTATGCACCTCATATCTCAACCTGCAGGTAGTCAGTGTAGTGCATGTCAAACATCTGGCGGCTTCTGCAGACACAGAGACGGTCCTTTGAAGAGCTCTGGTTGCTTCTGCCAACAGAGGGACAACAGAGGAGGAGAACAGCCTAGAGAATCAGCTGCAATTATGAGTGTATGAAAAGTTTACAGAAGGATAAAGAGAGAAAATTACTGGAAAGAACTTCGAAAGCAACCCAGCTGCATAAGGTTTCCATATTCTTTCAAATTCAGCAGCTCCAATGGCCTGTCCACCTGTTTGATGATGTATAGCTAATATAACATATGAAATATCTGAAACAGCACTTCTATTTTAAGTAAGCATGGGAAAATGCAAATACCAAACTCATTTTAAAAAGTTGCCTGTCATCCAAAACATTGGGGGGAAGTTAAACCCCAACAACTTTTTGAACACAGTTTCACTGATGTGAAGCAAAGACTAGCGCTCTTAAATTAATAAGTAAATGAATTACAAGCCATTTCCATGGTGCTTCACATCAAAAAATGAACAATCAAATGATGCCAAGAACAGATCTCATGTACAAAAGAGATTTAAAAATGGTCATGATTTTAGTACATGGAGCCACACAAATATTAAGAGCAAAAACGTAAGAAAATTCAGGATAATGGACAAAACACCATGTAATTATGTTTTTAAACACATTGGTAAATAAACATTATGAAATTTTATTGTATAAAAATCCTTTTGTTAGATTACATGAATACCTGATTCAACATGAAATAACAAAAACGCCTGTCATACAGGATATTTTAATATGGGTAAGGAGCAGTAAAGTAAGAAATAAGTGTAGGAATGACTATAGCATATTGCACCTATACATGCTGTTATCATGTGAAAAATTACAAATCATCAATGATCAAATGAGCAATGCTTTATATTCCATGCACTAAATGACTGATGATTGCATGCTAATTTCTTACACGTTTTTTCTTTCAACTGAGCACTGTATTACTAAAGCTAAACATTATAATGGTATAAAACAACAACAGCTTCCCACACACCGTAGACCAAGTAATTTTTTCACATGGATAAATATTTTACATGTTTGCACAAATGTATAAATGATTAGCACAAATGTATGAAACATATGCTAATTTTACTTCTACATCTGGTGTTAATTACAGACAGAGGGTGGTGGATGGCTGGAAGGAAGAGAGAAGGGCTCAACAGAGTCACTCTCTCAGATAATGAATCCTACCATGCTCTACGGAAGAGCATCCAAATTTACTCCAGTCCACTAAAAAACAGATGCATTTTTTGTCCTATTGCCCAGTTTTTATTGTACAAAAATGTACTATAAAGCACCCATACCAATCTGCAATGACACCTGGGAAAACACATACATTTAACTGCGTTTCAAAAAAGTTACAATACTGTCTTATTATTGAGTTTTCATACTGGGTTGTAAAAATAACAACATATATTTATTTGTTAACCTTCAGTATTTATTTAATTCTGAACTGATCCTGTGTAAGTGCAGATTCTCTTATCCTTGGCTTTTAGTCCACTGTGACCCTCCCTCCCTCCTTCCATCCCGTTGCCCTCATGCATGCTCTCCATGTCAGGCCCAGCTGTTACTACAAACTACTTGGAGCATTTACAAGGCCTGTAGTGAACACTGACAACCGAGCTGTTCTTCCCCAAATCCCACTGTGCTCCGCAGACTACTGGACTACATTTATCACCTATTCTCTGTGTCAATAAAAAACTGTCAGTGTCTTATCAGTGTATGTTACATGATAAAGCGTGCAGTTTCTTTGTTTCATAGGAACAGTAAAGGTATGTATAAATGAGCTGTATTTTTTTTTTACCCCTGCAGTTCCACTATACAGCACACAACACCCTCGGGTTTAATTATTCCGATTTACTCAGGCTCTCTTCCCTCATGGGAAGAACCCTGCTATTATTATTTACCTGTTTTAATTCTCCCTGAGGTCATTATCTGTAGAATTGCTTTAATAAAAAATGTAAAATTGATTTAATATTGTTGCTATTGTTTTGACAAAATAGTAGAAATATTGTTCAGTAAAAATATCATCTTACTATTTTAACAGTATAAACTTTCAGAAAAACTGTGGTGGTACACTCAATGTTGCATTTACTGTACCTTATTCTATTATAATGGTAGATTCTGAAATTGCGTTGATTTCATATGCCACATTTCATCTCCAGGACTTTTATTATGTTCTTTTATTTGACACAGTTCTATAATGAAATCTTATAAATATAATAAAGAGTATAATGTATCTTTAGAGAACAAAACTGGACTTGAAAACACGGCTGTACATTTAAAGGTACATTTACACTGCTTGTACTTTTACTGACAATAATGTACTTCTACCATACCTTTATTTCTGAGAGTGTAATGGACAACTATTATTTGATAAAAATGTTTGTTTACACCAATCAGCCACAACATTAAAACGACTAACAGGTGAAGTGAATAACAGATTATCTCATGACAATGGCACTTGTTGATGGGTGGGATATTTGAGTGAACAGTCACCATGATCTGAGTGACTTTAAGGGCCAACTTGTGATAGAGGCTAGAGGACTGAGTAAGAGCATGTATACAGTGGTTAGCACTTACTTGTATTGATTTCTGAGAGGTGAGTGTATTAGCCACCAAGCTACTGTGCTGCCCAAGGAAGGAAGACCAGCTGGCAAAATGGCCATAGGTGCCCCAAGTTCACTGATGCATATGGACAGCAAACTTTTATGTATTATTATTATATATATATATGTTATATAATAAGTGTATTAGACGTGTACAGATATCCAGCTGTCTAATACTTTGTAGTAGACAACCCAAAAAACTGTTGTCTTTAGGGAATCTAGCTCTTTCAATTACCACCCAGTACCACTGCTTGCCTCCATAAAACTCTTCTTTCTTTTTGCTTTGCTTTCTCTGGCCCTCAGGCTGCCCACCCCTCCCCCACTCTGCTCTGTTAAGATCCCCCCAGTTAGTCCAGCTCTATGAATCAGCTAGAGAGAGAGAGAGAGAGAGAGAGAGAGAGAGAGAGAGAGAGATCAGTTCTTTGGTTATGGCCAGATTTAGGCTGAAATTTTACATTCAGAAGGTGAAAAAAATTATAATGTTTGAACTTTAGGAAAGATCCTTTTGTCTATGTTTATTTTTGCCACTCATTCTGTCTTGATACCATTCGCAGATATTCTGCTTATTACAGTATTCTGCTTTCCCAGTCAGGATTAGTCTAATTAGGCTGTACTAAGACCATATTATGCATCTACAAGCATTAGTAAAAGATACGAGTAAATAACCGCTTTACAAAATAATTACCGTAAAACAAAGAAGCGTTTAAGTCGGTCGTTTTTTATTAAATGTTAAAATAAAAAGATCCACCATGTTTTAAACTATACAACCTGTACGGTCTACTGCGGGAGACAACGTTAACCACAGTAATAAAATGATGTCACACGCGACTCTCATGTCTCACGTCACAAGAGAAGAAGGGCATTACCTGAATTTGCGCTCGGCTATTGGCTAATTTAGCCGTTAATCATCTTATGTTGCTCTCCTATTGGCTACTCCTATGCGGGTTTATCTCCCCATCTCATGCTGCTCCAGTGTGCGTCGCGGCTAATTCCTTTGTCGTCTACGTCCGCCCAAGAACATAGTCCACAAACGCGGTGCTGTTTTACGGCCACGTCTTGGCTGCGAACCAACGTTTCAATTTACGAAACAGACTGATGCATTTATTTTATTTCCCAATAGGTTTGCGATTAATGTCTTGGTGCACGTCCTGAGCGTTTGAAACTGGACACCGCTGGCTTTTGAGGCCCCTCTTTTCCGCGCGGAGGAATACGTTGTTGCTGCTGACAATGTGGATGGAGGTGGTTAAGATGTCTACTAGAAGAATGAATTCATCTCAATTGTAGTGACAAAAAAGACGGGAGTCGTGAGGGGACCTGTTTGGATACCGACTGTTTGCTTTAGTTTCTTTAAACCGTGGATGATTGTGACGGAGGATGTTAGGAGACGTTTGGCGGTGATCCCACGCTTTTCTGTGCGCTGAGCTTCAAATTCACTTCAAGTTTGTTGTTTTTTCTTTCCTCCCGCGAAGACTCAGCCTTTGCTTCATAGCCACTGGATGTCAAACATCTGAAAGAAAGGTAACGGTTGGCTCCGTTTTACAGTTTCCTTCAGTTGCGTTTGTGCTTTATTCTTTATTTACAGTCTTTTCCGAAAGTTTGGACGCCCTTGGTCAGATTACATGTTTAGTTGTTTTTCTAAGTGAGAATAAGTCCATATCCTCCACAGAGCACCCACTCACGTATGTACATTTTAATGCACAGTTAGATTAATGGCTTGTTTATTTGCTGAATACCGGAGGAAAATTAATAAAGCCTATAACGTGTCTGTACAAAAGTTATAACGTATTTTGTACTTTATGTGCATTTTTCCAATTACGTTTTACCTAACACCACATGCACTAAATTTTAGTGAAAAAAATTACACATTTATGTTTGATCCATGTCAGATTATTTTCTCTTAAACCTAAGAGTAATTTGCAATTAGACCAGTATTTCTCTAACTTGGCAGTAAGTCTATCTGACTCTTGACTGTGAATTCCTCATGGCTGTGTGTTAAACTTGCAGTTTCCCCTTGAGTAAGTTTTCTGTGGAAGGTGGGGAGGGGGATGCTGTGGGTTTGTGTGGGGGGCTGAAGTGGCCTCTAATCAGTTTTATCTGAAGTCCAATGACTCTTTTGTCCTCTTTTATAAATATAAGGATTTAGGGGTTAACTTTGTTTGCCTGCCACCCTGACCCAGCAGAACAGGCGAGTAGTTTGTGAGCATCTTCGTTGGGAGTTTGTGTAAACCTAGTACAGATTTTTGTTTAGCAGAGAGCTGAACTTGCACTCAATTCACAGCCACCTCTTTTTCCTCACAGTCGTTAAATGACTAATAGGCAAGTCTCACATTTTTGGCAGGAAATTCCTCTTGCCCCACTCCCCCCCTCCCACCCCTGCTGTCTACTCCCTCAAATCATTTCTCCCAGAAAAAGTTGAAGCAGATTAAGTTCATAAAGGAACGAGACAAAAATGGGCCGCTTGTACCCCTCACTCAGCCTGTGAAGTAGAGGTGGGCAACATGATGACGTCATATCGTTATGGTCACACATTTTGATATCGGGATAAATAACTCCCCACGCATGGCCTGTGTTTCAGTAGTATTTAAGAAAACGTAGAACAGTGGCATGTTTAAAAAGAGTATTCGTTACTTTTTACTGGATTAAATACAGCAGGGAAAACATTGAATAATTATGTTAACGTTATTCTTTAGGCATAGCCATGTTTTTGTGTTCGTTTTAACTTGTCCTGTGTGTTATGAGGAGATCAAGGAAGTATTGCGAAGGATACTTTTACAGGTTTGTCTGTGTTGAAGAAATACTTATAACTTATGATGTTGGTGTAGTTTCTTACTATAGGTGGGTTGTGGACAAACCGGTGCATAATGAATGTTTATTGCCTCTTTGCTGTTGGAAATGGTAGCTAACGGAGTAGAATGAGTTTACAACCGGGAATAAATATTTACATTGTTTCAGTCTGGGCTGTTCGCCCTGCCTACACACAGAGAACAGAAATGGCATTAGTTAAGAAATATCACCACACTAAGAAAATATTTACGAGTGTGTGTTTTGTTAAATGCCAAGTTTGCATTTCCTATTCCCATTTTTCTCTGCCCAGTAACCTGGTCTGCTCTATTAGAAAACATTTTCTTTTCTTAATGATGAATTACATTTTGTTGTCTTATTCACTTTCCACGTTCTCAAAGCTTTCCTTTCTGTTTAATAATGTTCCCATTTTCACATCAACTAATAGTTGATAAAAAAACATTTGAGCATTTTCTTTATTATTACGCATGCAGTCGGGACATGGTTGGTGTTGCTATTTTCTGTTATTAAATAAGTGTGTGTGTGTGTATTTTTATTTTTTTGTTTTGGTGACATAGATTATCAGTCCTTGTTGGTTACGTTAGCCTTGTAAATCCAAACAATATGGGAAATCTTTCAATTTGGTATATTTCAGCTTCTCAGAGCACATGGTAAATATGATTTTGTTCTTTTGCCACTTTGTAAAGGCAAAGGCCTTAACTTGAGAAAGAGGGTTTCATGAAGGCTTTTCATAGGGTTCTGGCAGAAGAAATTCCTTTCCTTTTTGGTTTCTGCTGTGTTTTTTAATTGTCTGTACTTGATTATTTGGAGGTTTGTTTCATCACAGTTGTAGAGGACACTGTCGTGAAATAGGCCTGATGAAGCTGACAGTCAGTTTGAAGCAAACATAAGAGCAAAGGCTGTCAGGCTTGTTTTTTTTCCAAATGGACATTTTAAAGATCTTGTTTTTAAACTGGAAAATACCAGGGCACTCCTAACACTAGCAATCAGCTTGATTTGAAAGCTTGCTGACTGTAGATTAAACAGGGTCATGCCTCCTTGATATGGTATAATTATAACAAAATTATTGTTTCATCAGAAAGAATTAAATGGTGATTACTTATTTTTACTTTAATGCGGTAGATATCGCTTTAAAAAGCCTGGATTTCTTTGAATGGATTCTTTGAGTTGTGGTCCAGAATTTCTTATAAGTGCAAGTTGGTTGGAGAATAATCTGTTGATTAGTCAATTCCACTGGGTCTTACTTTGATGTGTGCAATAGTTCTTTATTTGTTCTAAAATTAGGCAGCTAGTCAGTTTATTGTGATCATAGATAACTTCGTGCCAGTGCCAAAGTAAACTTAAATCCCAAACCAGAATGCCAAATTGAACTTGATTTATGAGTTGGTTGTCCCTAAAGTTTACTCTTACACAACTGGTAATTTTTTTTGAAGAAAGGTTATTTACTTTTATCTTTGTTCTTTCGCCTTAGGAAGTTTAGTTTTATTCACATCAGTTAAAATCTTCTCTTGCAGGGCTCTTTTAAAGACCGCGGGGCATGAACGAGCAGCTGGACCACACAATGGCAGTCGAAACAGATAAGGAACTCAGCGACCTCTTGGATTTTAGTGCGGTAAGAAAGAGTGAATATGTGTGGGGGGTTGGGCCAGTAGGTGGGTCGTGGTGTGTAGGTGGGTGGGGGTTTGTCTGGAGGTTTAGGGAGTTTGGAGTTTGGTTGAGGGCACATGAGTGTACATTTAGATGATAAGCTTGTTGAAATTAGTATGTGAGCCATATTTTTAAGATATTTCAGCGTGTTTCTTCAACACAGTAGGCGTCATATGGGTGTCAGACTGATTTTCTTCTTGAGATGATGAATTTGAATATCTGCGCTTTTTATTTTACTCATAAAACTGGTCAAATGCAACCCATAAATTGTAGCATTTGTTGTATGAAACTGTGTCCAGATCCAGACAGGTAAACAAGACATTTCAGTGCATCAGACAAACATTTGCTGTCAATTTTGCCCCTAGCTGCCTGAGATATTTATGTGTCATGACAAGACCATGGCAAAGAATCTGACGTGGAACTCACCTCAGTAGGATGTTGTGTGATTGGTTTGCTTGGCTCAGATTGAGCTTAATGGTCAAGCAGCAGGTTTTTGGTGTCTTTGCTTTTTGAAAAATGTAACCCATTCATATCAGAATTCTGTTGTATGTTTAAAGAAAATGGGGTAAGCAGGTGTGGTTTTTTTTTTTTTTTTTTTTTTTTTTTTTAATTACTGAAATAATTTGCTATAATAATGGAAATGTGTGATTAGGTAATGTTATCCCTTTTCATCCTAATAAGGAATACATTGTATAGCAAAAACAGTGAGACTGCAGTCATTCCACATTTTTCGTTCTAGTGAAACTGCTTAGACAGGCCTACCCTCAAGAGATTTGCAGGCTACATATATTAGGGACTCCACTCTGTCATCGAGTTTACTGTAGTTTACAGATGCAGAAATGAGGAGACTTTTCTTGCTGGATTAAAATACTTGCAAATTCAAAGTCAGCAAAACTTGACTGCCCTATTAATCACATGCAGCAACCAGTCTTAATATAAACATAACAAATGAAAAATGGTTATTTTAGATTCAGGCGCTGAGAGTGATATGATGGCACTGGCAAATTCACTTCTCTTTGGATTAGCTGAGGTGACCTGACTAATTACTTGCATGTCATTGTAACAGTAATATTAGGATTGGTAAATTTAAAATAGAAAAGTGGGTTATGGTGTGTCTTGTTAGCGTCTTGATGATGAAACTGGATTTCTTATACTTTCACATCATGAAAAGAACAGCTTGGAAAAATAAAAACTCCTTATTGTCTTAGCTGAAATGTATTTTTTTAACCTTCACAGAGGGAACTTGCTTGTTTTGGGGGGTTAACCAAAGTTTTTAGTGCTTAGCTCAAGGGCTCCATGTCAGTGATCAGAGCAAGTGCAAAAACATTATTACCTCTTGTCATCTTGAAGAATCCCCTTGGCAATTTTTTCCACTCTTCTTTGGTGATGTTTCTTATCCAATACGCTATTATTTTATGTGATGTAATATTGAAACCCTGTGTGTGTGTGTGTCTCTAAGTTGTTAAATAAATGGTAGAGATGACATTTAACTGATGTTGAAGCTTAAAATTGTGCTTTAAGGGACTGAGCAAAGAATCAGGAAAGTCGTGGCTCTAATCCGTTGTCAGTGGTCCAGCTTAATGTTCATGTCTATTCTGGGAAGGGATAATTATAATAAAAAAAAACACAATAACAAGAAATAGAAATCATGCTGTCCCAGTATTAAGCTGTTGAATTTGGTTGCAAGTTGCACACAGTTCATTGCGGCAGAGAGTTTGTAGTTGTGTTGTATATGCAAAGGATTTCCTTGTATGAATAAATGTGCATATCTATCTATCCATACGTCCATTCATCCATCGATATCTGGGTTTCTTCTTATATGTATCTGTTGATATTGGCCCTGACCTCGAGTTTTTTGAGCTGTTGCAAGCTGTAACATTGCCTCTCTTTCTTTTTGCTCTAGATGTTTTCGCCCCCTGTGGCCAATGGGAAGAACAGGCCAACTACACTTGCCAGCAGTCAGTTTGGTGGTTCAGGTAAGATGGTTTCTTCTGCCAGGTCAAAATATTTCTTTTTGTCTTCCTGCTTTCCTGTTTTTTGTTTTTTCTTTCTTTTATCTGTTGGACATTCTGATCTTAGTATTTACTATAATTTTTTTTCTAAAAACTAACAATTACTCCCAACCCATGTTATTATTAAAGAGGCATATTATGAAAAAGTGCATTATAAAAGTGCATGCTCAGAGCATGTGCACACTGCTGCTCCCATCATCAACAAACTGTGAAATAAGACCACCCTGTCAGTATTTGTGGGCTACAGAAGTCAATGTAATAAGGGAATCATTAGAATTGTTCTGCCTTAACATCTTACGGTCTCTAATCATAGATCCGGGCACTCTTTTATAAGAGAGCACAAAGGTGGGGTTTAACTGCTTTAAAACAAACATGACTTGAATTGAGAAAAAAAGAATAGATTACAAAATGATAAATAAATAGAGTAGATTAATCATAGAACTAAGTAAAAATGGCAAATTCTCCTTGCCATTCTTCTCAAAGCCCCTCGCTCTGGGTTGTGCTGAGCTGTGTGTCGATCGTTATCGTTTACAGGAACAGGTTGTGGAGAAATGGCCTTGTTCTATTATGAAGAAAGCATGTCACAGGCATTATATTAAGAACCTGTGGAACTGTTTTAACCTGTGGAAAATGGGTATAATATGTCATAATTACTAGTATGCATGTTTCTCTATATGCGCTAAAAGTGGGCTTAAATCATTTCAAGTTGAAAGGTCAAGTTAAGGACCCTTCTTTGACCCTATATTCTTTTTGTTTGTTTGACCTTCTTTACTTCCCACTCTGTCTGTTTACTCTAGTCATTGGCTAGTGTGTCACCACATCACACAGTTCTGCAACGTTAAAGCTGTGTTAAAAACTTGAGTGTCCTTGCGTTTCTCTCAGACTTTCTCTGGCATGTGTGCTTTACTCACCATTGACACACCAAACGTCTCCCTGAATGAGAGCAATTCGAGAACAAAGGGTTAAATGAAGGACTTATGGTCTCCAAACGATTCCCCCACCCCACAGCATAAAACACTCCTCCCCCTGAATAACAGAGCACTTTCTCCCCCCACCAACTCGCAGGAAATGGCTGTGCTCTGAAACAAAGCCCGCTCCATGCCCCCTACCATTTCTGCAGCTCCCCAGCACCCCAGCATGATGATACGAAAGGACATTCAGCAAAAGATCAGCAGCCTCTTTCTCAGTTTGAGGCTTACTTAACAGTGGCAAACTAATCTCTGTTTGAAACCTTGTCTTGAGAGCTACCTGTTGATAAGTGTGACCTGGCCACATAATGCCCAGGGTCAGTAAGGGATAACAAACAGGTGGTATGCATTGTCAAAAAAGTGTTTAGGATGATGCATATTTTAAATGGAAAAGAAAATTCAGACACTTTTTGGAGAAACGTAGTTCTCTATGGTTTGTATGTTCCTAAGCTCTTTGACTCTTTAGATGGTACGGTATGTTTGAGAAGGAAAAGCTAGTGTTGTTTGTACGAGGCTAAAGTTTTAATTCACTGTTTGAATTACCACAGAAACTCATTATAATGTGTGCTTTTGTATGTTTGGAGTTTATAAAAAAAAAAAAAAAAAAAGACAGATGCCTTTTCTCTGAAAGAGACAGAGGGAAAGAAAACCTAGCATACCGGACAGAGACAGTTTTAAAAATGTTAATATTTATTTATTTTACTCATGTTCTGACAGCAGCGATTCATATAAACATGAAACCAGTTTCGAGAATGCAAACAGACTGGAGAGTTAGCACATGGTGAGGAAAAATCTTCTACATTTTATAAAAATTGTTTGGGTTACAAAGCGCTTCCGGTGTTCTCATTTTGTCATTTGTCTTTATGTTGTAAATTACGGGAGGACAAGTGAATGATGGAGAATGAGAAAGAACATTTTGAGTAGTATAAATTATAAGGACATTTGTCACAGTGTGATTGGGCAGGAACATTCCAGAAGAATGTGAGTTCAGAGGAACAAGTATGGCGTACCAGGCCTGTGTCGGAGAACGCTGGTCTTGAGACTTTACAAACATCTCGAAAGAAGTAATGGCCTTCCAGTCTGCATTTGTTCCTTAGGACAAAAGTGCTCGGAAGGGTGTTAATTGCATTAAAGCCCTTCTCCCCCCCACAGTCTATTGGTGGAGAGTTGTCTTTGCGGGAGGGCTTCACCCTGAGGGGGATTGGCCAGGCGTCCTCTTGCTCACCTCCACAGCTGCCTGTCTCGTCACCCGCTGAGGCCCGCGTTAAGACAGGACAGGGCCCATTTCCCTCTTTCTCACACCCTGCCACTCTAACACATTCACACACTTTAACTCCTTGAACTATTTTTGAACCATTAATCCTCAAGGATGTGTTCATCAAAATAAAGTATTATTAATGAAATGACATTGTGTCTTACAGGCAAGTAAAAGACAATAAAATATAGACACAGAAACACAAAAAATTGAAAGAATGTTTGTTAACATAATAACAGTATTTCATTTAATTTTTATTTCATTATCTGTAAGTACTTATCCAGTTCAGGGTCGCAGTGGGTGCAGAGCCTACCTGGAATCATTGGGCACAAGGTGGGAATACACCCTGGAGGGGGCGCCAGTCCTTCACAGGGCGACTCACACTCACACCTACGGACACTTTTGAGTCGCCAATCCACCTACCAACGTGTGTTTTTGGACTGTGGGAGGAAACCCGTGCACCAAAAGGAAACCCACGTAGACACGGGGAGAACACACCAAACTCCTCACAGACAGTCACCTGGAGCGGGAATCGAACCCACAACCTCCAGGTCCCTGGAGCTGTGTGACTGCGATACTACCTGCTGCGCCACCGTGCCGCCCTGATATCAGTATTGTGTCTGATTAATATGTGCAACAAACATTCAAGGAATGGACTTCTTTAGGCACAGATATAACAGCATGCTGCTTGCTGTTGGTTAGCTCTCACTAAGTAGTGATGGGGCCGATCATAGCATTATTTTATTAAACTGTATCAGCTTTTTTGAGCTTGATCTTAACTCCAATCCTCCGTTTCCACTCGTCAGCAAGCTCACACTCCCTCCTCCTGTAGCACGCTTTGTAAATGTTGTTATCTGACTCTACGGGCCACTGTAGCAAATACACACTACTTTGTGTGTTCCACACAAACGCACATTCCCGCAAGTCGGATTCCAAGGTGGAGCAGGAGGGCATGTGATTAGGGTCACCAACCATCAAATATTTGGACTATTAAAGCTGTGTTTTGGTTTGAACCCATACCGGACGTGTTTTATCCTGTATATTTGAGATGTGACTGTTAAGACCATGATTTGTTTGAGACACGTTGCTTTCCCTCGGTTGGAGGGAGGGTCGCATACTCCACAGCTCCTAAAGAGAATGCACTTTATTTGGTTGTCACTCTTATTTAGACAGTCAGCATCCAGGGTTTGCTTTCCTTCATTTAGTGCTGTAGCCAATGGAGTCACAGTCCCGCCTACAGGGGTTTTACAGCAGCACTAAGAGAAGCAGGTCAGTGCTGAAAAGACTAAACTTGTTTTAGTACAGTGTCTTGAAGAAACTTCATTTCATTTCTCCCTCAACACATGACCAAAAAAGCTAATTCTTTATGCATAAAACTTAGATAATTTCATAATATTAACAAAGTATTTGTATAAGCAGAAGCATGGAGGCAGGCAGTCTCTTAATGCAAGATATTTAGTGTAAAGCAAATACTTGGGGCAGGTTTTAATACCTATTATGTACTTGAAGTGTGCACTGTGTAACAGTACTATCTAGGGGAAATATAAGTATCGGATCGGGGCTCGTATTGGCATATGCTCAAAAACTCAAATCGGGACATCACTAATTATAAGCTTAAATTGTGCTGTATTTCTGACACCAAGAAAGTGACTAAAGGAAGTGCGCATTCTGTTACACACAGTCAAAGCTACTTGGAAGTTTCTGGTTTCTTACTTAACTTTAGTCAGTTTCTGTGATTTCATTTTTTACCTTTTAATTACTATTTTATATATATATATATATATATATATATATATATATATATATATATATATATATAAGTTGTGTGTTGGGTTTAGGGTGTTTTACTGCTAGCTCTCTTCCCATGCTATCACCATCTCTCGAAAAATCTTACCAGAACGGATGTTTATCATTTACATGTTTAGCCATGCAAGACACGGCAACCACTTACTGAAACTGAATGAATGGTTTGAAAATATACATAAGTTGCATTGTTCTTTTTCTGTATTCATTGCAGAACTAGACTGTCAGCTAAAATTTAGCCTGCTGTCATGCTACTATCTTTTCACAGTACACAGTAATATGTGTAATGATACTTGGATATTTAGGATAGATTTGTTGTAACAGAAAAACATTGCAGTGGTAACAAAAGCATACTATATGTGTAAAGTTATAAAATATAATCATTAAAAAACACTTTAATTATTCTACATTTTACATACCTTGCCATGCCACGTTTTAAGTTTTTAACTAATTAGGTGGTACTTGTAATAAAACCTTTGTGCAGTATTGGCTATATTGATATTTTAGCAGGTCTAACTAGTGTTTAAAACAATTCATGATTTATTTTTGTGTGCTCTGAAAATGTTGACCACACACACAGTTTAAAAATGTGGTTGTTTTGAAAAAATGATAGTTCTGTAATCCAATAAAATTCAAACAATTCTTTGCTGTATTATTAAATGCAATACCAGCAAGTCTAAAATCAATTTCCATAGCAACTACATCCTGTAGCAGTGTAATCACAATATGTTTTAGTCAGCATCATGAAGCTCTAGTGTAATCAACTCTCTGTATTCGGAATCTCTCCATATACCAGTTCTCTTTAACTCCTGTGTTGCTGCCAAATATCTGCCATAGCTGCCATTGAGAGCCTACTTTCGGCCCCCTGTGATGCTCAACCTACTTTTTGACATCCCTGTCGTTTCATTCTCCCTCTGAATATGACTTTCCATTGCTTCGTGTTACAACCTAAAATGATTTTTTATGGCGGATTCTTTCACAAGGCCGGTTGGTGCCCGCTTCATTTGCCATGCTGCCTGCGTAGGCTCCATAGATCACGGCTGTCAGCGTGGATGTCGCTATTTGCACTGCTTTGTTAGCTTCATCACTCATGCTCAGCCTTCAGCCGCCACGCTTGCCGAGACCCCCTCTTCCCTCACACATTTTTAATTAGACCTTCAAAAAAAAAATCAAAAGGAGAATATGAATATTCATAAAGCAACTGCATTAATATGCACAATTATGCAAATCAGCATGCAATTAAGCCGTGTGTCTCTGGAGAGCTTTGCGAGCATTAAGGCATAAGACGGAGAGAAAAGAGAGGCTTAGAGGAAATTTCTGTTCTGTATACTTTTAAAATTCTCTCTTGGTGCTTTTGGAAACAGATATGTTGTGTGTATAGAAGCAGTTCCCAGCCTTCTATATGTGAAGCAGGTTACAGTGACTGAAAGCATGGCATAGCTGTCCATGTTAAGCACAGAAATCTCTTTTATACTGTGCAAGGCATCCTTGCCAAGACTATGTTAATGCTATTACTGCAATTCTTTGATCTGTTGTGTTGTGTGGTTTTTTTATTATTATTATTTTTTACCCTCCTCCTTTTTGTGATTTCTTCATCCTAATGAGATCCTAGTAAACGAATTGTCTCTTTATGGTCATGGATGTTGAGGCTTCCTCAATGGCATGGGTTATTAGAGCAGTGGGATGAGATCCATTGCATTGGCCTTTGAGGCTACAGCTCCTGTAATCAGAGCACCACAAACCAAATGTTAAAAGAAGTCCATGTGAATAAACAGAGAAAGAACTTTTATTTTTTATTTATTTCCCCCCCCCCCCCCTCTTTTGAATCTCTGAGCTGCTCTTTACCGTCTGCCGCTCACTGTCCTGGTGTTCTTTGCGTTACAGCTTTGGATGAGCGTAGCAGTTCCAGTCCTTGGGTCGCTGGAGAGCAGGGCAGTCCTTCATTCAGCCAGGAGCGGGTATGTATGAGACAGAGGCATGAACTGCATCCATTTCTAGATATAGACTGATTCTTCATGGGTATTATTGTAAATGTCTTGTTAGCTCTTTTTTGGACTATCCATAACAAAGTGTAATTAATAGACGTATTAGGTTATATGTCATAACCATGTAATCTTGGATGATGGCTGAGCGCTGTCACTCTTCCCCAAACAATGTAACACCCTTTTTTTTGAAAGACTGAAACAAGATGGTGAAATTAAGAGAGGTATTAATGTAGTAATTCATTTAAAACCAAGAAAAGTAGACAAATACACTTTCATTTGTTTGGTTGTTTAGACTGTTGTTAAAAGTATTGATTGGCTATAGTTTTGACTGTTGACCTGAGCGTCATTCAACAAGCAACACAAGTTCCTTCAGTCACTCGTCTATACATGTGGAGAGAAAATAAGGATGGAAGACTAGCTAATTAGTTTTTCCTCTGTTTTAAAGTATAGTTATCAATAACCAATGCTAATTTAAGACTTATGATTGTCTGCCAAATTTGTTAAATTCTCAATGGGTGGATTGTTCTTGAAGTACTATTTTTGTGATGGAATATGAACTTGGAAATCCATTCACCAAAACAACAAAACTGCAAATTATATTTTTAACTTTTCTTTTTTATCATCACTGCAATGGATGTGGGCAGAATTCCAGATAGATTCCCCTTTTTCATCTGAAATTATGTTTATCTTAAAAGGGATGTATTAATATGTAACAGTATGTTCAAATAAAAAGAAATGTATTATTTTGACTAAAGATGGAATGCCAATTCCAAGCATTAGAGTTAAATTTGAAATCCACATGATTGTTTTGTAGAACTGAAAGACTCCTTGAGTACATGTCCTCAGATTGCTTGTTCAGATGGGTCCTGCCTGACACTTTTAACTAAATAGCATGTGTGATATTAATTTATTTTATGTTTTGACTTATCCCAGAGTTATGTTGAAGGCTCACACTACAATGAGCATGATGGGCTATCTTCCCCATTCCTCAGCTCAGGGATTGGCGGTGGGTTTTACTTCCTGAATTATATGTATGTGTGTGTGTTTGTCTGTTTGTCTGTTTCGGTGATGCTAAGGCCACTGAGGCAGAAACTCCCTTGGGTTTAGACCAACAGTGGCTCTTTGTAGCTGAGCACTGCTTCAGCTTTAGGGGGAAGGGCTTTACAAAACCTCTATCCAGTGGCAATGCCTTATCACACCATTTATTGTTGAATTTGTGGGTTTGCTTGGTATCTTGTCCTCGCATCAGAATGAATAATAAAAAAATGAATTGTTTCTGTATGTGAAGGATATAAAAAGATGTTCATCTTTATCATTAAAACAGCTTGCTTATCTCCTCATTAAACAAAGTGCTAAGCCCATGATAATGAAATAGTGTTTTTCAAGCTCTTGCTGTATCTGCACCATACTACTGATTATTACAAACAGTAATCTTGGTGGTTTTCTATGTACTTAGTAGCTGAATAGACAACCCATTCATTTGAAACATATTTATAATCAAGGCACCTGCTAAATGACTTTTGTAAAATATGATTTTGAATAAAAATTTACTTTAAGATTAATTGAAAAAAGATGGGGTATAGTTTCAAACATTGTTGTCACTAGCATTGTTTTTACTGTTTAACAATCAATCACTGTTTCTTGCAGAAAGCCTTTCACTGGCGGAATATGCATTCATAACATATATATTTTGTTCTTACAGGAAAGAATGAGAGAGGACCCTATTCTTCATTTAGTGCCCAGGTAAAGTAAAGTATTGGAAGCTGACACGTTCTTCCTTTGCACTTGGAAGAGTCAATCTGATTAGGTCTTGCCTCATACTTGTTTGATTATTGTAGTCATATTTCTGTATTCTGTTCTGTCCATACAGTCAGGGTTCTTGCCCTCAGACATCGTAATGGCAAGTGCTGATACTATGTCTCCATCAGGCCTGAAGTCTGGCTCTCAGTTTTACCCCTCATACTCGAACAACCCCCGCAGACGACCTCCAGATGGAAATATCGGTAAATACTTAAACAAAAATAAAGTATACCGTTTATCTAGCTTTTCAAAACCTGTTTAATACAAATGGCCACATTTGGGATAAGCTTGCATATTTAGGATGCACCCATGTTATAAACGGTAAAACAAGATCTCAGCTATGAATACACTATGTTCTTGAAAACATTTATTCTTATAAACGTTTATTATAAATGTTTAAAGTTTATTCTAAATATTTACTAGTATCGTTTAATGCCTAATAGAGACGGGACTGACTTCTTACTTCTTAAAGTGGCATTTGTTTACAGGTAGTGCATTTGTGGACAAAATTCAGTTGGCAGATATTTGACATTTTTCTTTTTCAGACACTCAGCCAAAAAAGATTCGAAAGCCTCCAGGACTTCCGTCCTCTGTAAGTATAACCCTGTGACCCACCTTCATATACCAGCCCTCTTCCATCTCACTCAGCATGTTCAGCATCTGTAGTTCTTTGACAAGAGTCATGCACTTACACGTTAATAAAACCAGAGGTCCACAGTTAGGTGCTGTGTGCTATAGCTTACCTGCAGTTCTAGTATCTTGAATCAAACAGGTGAGAGCAAACAAGTGTAAGTAATGGCTAATCTCTAATGCTGTTCTAGTCCCCCATAGGCACATAGGCTAACCACAGAGCATGCATATTCTAAAGAAGTTAATTAGCAATTTTCTGGTCCAAAGCCTTGTGATGTTTCCAGATTTTCGTTAGTTTTGCCTTGTGTGTTAGCCAAAATTAGTAAATAAATGGCTCTTGGCAGGCTTGTGGAAAATACCCCTGTTGTGGAGCAACATATTTAAACAAAGTCAGCCCAGGTCTTTTTCTCACGCCTACAGAAATGCACTTTTAATAGTCAAAGCTGCTTGTTGTAGCCAGCATATGAACATGGAGCACAAACTATAATGGGTGGAATCTCTGATTGACTTTTAAACTAATCAAAGCTACTTGGCTGGATATTCTCTTTTTGCAGTTATAATGAATAACAGAATTTGACAAGTTTGGACTAGGTCTGCACCAGTGGGACTTATTTAAAAAAAAAAAAAAGCAGCAGCTACTGCAGAATTATCGTGATGATATTACTGTGATTAAAATTTAGCACTGGTCACAAAGTAACAGCTTTGAACATTTGATCCTTAAGTTACAGCTTGTCATGGTGTTGGAGATTGGTGGTTTGCTGGACAAATAAGAGACATAACAAATTATTTTTAATGAAAACCCATTTTTAGCATAAGACTGCTATATACTCTGTATTCATGCAAGAATTTGAAAAAATGTATTTAAATAATTAAGCAGCGAAGATGCTCAGGTTTTAAAACTTCTTATACTTATATCCTTCAGCACTTCTGAAACAGTTTTAAACTAAGAGCATGTATATGTCAAATTTCCTTTATCACAGTGGATAACATGCTAAAGAGTGCTAGGTCAGTGATGTTTTTGTTTCTGTATTGTTTCTTAGTTTAACTGATGCCTAAATTCGTTAAGCCATTTTGTCTCAGGACAATTGGACAATTTTGCCCCCCCCCCCTCAGTGTAGGCTGTTACTGCAGTAACCTGGTTAACTGTCACCAGGCACATGCCTAGTTTGGAGCTTTGATGTGATTCTGTAATATTATTGGCTTGTTGCATGTGTCATACTATAAAACAAACAAACAAAAAAAAGCCCTGTCCACATGCCCTCCAGACACCCTCCCTCGCACCTACACCATCCTTCTACTGACCCATGCTAAAACACACAATTTCTTCCTTTCTCTTGCTTGCTACTAGTAGCTAGTCCACATTCCGTGCCCCATTTTTCTTCTTTCTTTCTTTGCTTCTTTCTTTTTTCCACCCCCTCTTGCACTAACCTGTCTAAGCTCAGATTAATAGCTGATGATGATTCTGACCCCCCCTCCCCTTTCATTTTGGAGCCCCTGCTCTGCTTGGGCTGGGTCTGCTAGGTAACTTCCTGTAGTTCAAACCATCCCCCATCCCAGCAGTGCTCTAATACCCTAAAGCCTGAGTCTTGTAAGAAGACATCTATGTTGTAGTAGTAGTGGGTTTTTGCAAGGACAGTTGCTCTTTTTAAGAATTTATTCTTAAGGCTTTTTATCTTTTTTTTTTTTTTAAGAATTTGCCATTGTTTGTGAATTGTAGGCTCTTGCTGCAAGAAACTCCTCTACCAAGAGTTAATAGATATTTATTGTTATTGATGCATTAGTATTCTTTACCTTTTTGTCCTTTGTCCTTTTTATTTTAAAACAGAAAGACAAAACAAAACTTTTAACATGGTTTGAGAACAGTTTGTCTTGAGTTTTTTTGGGGAGCAAAGGAAGTGTCTCATTTTTCTCTTTGCAACCTCTTTTTCTCTGGCTTCCACGTGATCAAGCCAGTCTATTTTTCTCCACTTTTACCCCCTCCTTCAGCAAGACCTCTCCCCTTGCTGCTTCTCACCCCCCCCCTTTCCTTTGCGCCTCTCTTCCTCCCCTCCCTCTCCCTCCACCCTCTCCTCTCCTCTCTTCAGCCCAGCTGCCTGTGGAGTTGGACTGGCTCCAGGAGCAGGCAGATGGCTCTGTAATTAGAAGTGCATCTCTCCATTCCCTTCCCACTTCTCCCTGTTAAATCAAATTACAGGAAAAAGAGAAATATCAGTTTGCTGGATTTGTCAGTTCTCTGCTGGGCTTAAAACGACCCCTCCAGCACACACGTATGCATGTGCAGTTTTACACACAGTCATGTATGACAAGAGTGTATGCTGACCGATGTCATATCTGTTCATTTCAGATGATTGTCAGACAAATGTGTGTTGGTATGCGATTGTGGTGTTTTTTTTTTGGTTGCAAAAATGCAGCACAATATCCTGAGTGGCAGATTTAAGGGCACTTATTCTACATTTTTCTCATATCTAATACTTATACAGTAAATCCTCTGCATGCAAACTTTTAAATATGTGAATGTCTGTGTCCATTTGTTAAATAAGAGCTGCTCATGGAACGATGCACTGTTACTGTCTCATCTATGAGAAAAGAACAGAGCCACAACCCAGTCATCACTCTATTAGTTCTTTAAGATGGTGTATATGAGTCTCGCCATGAACTTGAACCCATGACCTTGGGTGTTACATCTTGCCCTCCATCACCTGTTGATGACCCACCTCCACCATCTTTCAATACCTCCTGTCTGTAACTCAGTCAGTCCACTGTTTATTACCCTTGCGATTAAGCACTCAGAAAAGAATTTGTTCGTATGAAGAGGATTAACTTTACTGAAGCTCTGTTTAATATGCACTAAAACACAGCAATAAATGTTTCTTCCTCTCTTCATAAGAATATTGTTACACCTGCATTTTATGTTTGATGAAGAAAAAGCAGGAAAAAAAAGAAAAGCAAGATTAAATAGGTGCCGGAAAAGGGGAGAACACTTTTTTGATCCTGTAGCGCCATAAACACTGAGGGTGCTTGATTTGGATGAGCTCTGAGGGATAGTGCCCTTTTGTGTACACCCACCCTCTCTTGCTCTTGGCTTGTGGGGGGAGAGAGAGAGAGAGGATGCACAGACTGTGCCACAACACGGCTGTGGCTCCTTTCCCAGCATGCTCTGTTCCCAGTCCCTGCCACTTTAGCTGAGGGTGCACTGCGGAAACACTCGCACACGTCATTAGCACAATAAATAAATAAATAAATAAGTAAATAAAATGAATCTGGAAGTACTTGACAAACTCTTTGGGTACTTTTTTTGTTCTCCCGAGTGCTGAATAGCTGAAGCATGCACAGCTGTGCAGACACTTTTTTTTATTATTTTTTTTTTATTTTATTTTAATCTTTTTGGTTTGTTTTTATTCCCTCCACTCCCACTTGAAGTACATATGCAGTTTGGTGCTTTAATGCATGCATTTTTATGTATATATATATATATATATATATATATATATATATATATATATATATATATATATATATATATATATATATTTTTTTTTTTTTCAACCAGGTCTATGCCTCCACGTCTGGTGATGAGTATCCCCGGGATAGTGTAGGATATCCAGGCTCCAAAACAGGTCCTGTGTACCCTGGGTCGTTCTATATGCAAGGTGCGTGCTGTTTTTTGAAAAGTACACAGTTAATGAAACTCCTGTTTTCTGTATTTTGAGAAAAAATAAAAACAAGGTTTCACCATTCTTAAAGAATGGGTAAATAAAAAAAAAAATAACAATAATAAATAAAATAATAAATCAATTAATAAATACATCTAATTGTACCTAAATCTAAAGGGTCCCGAAGTACCCACTTTTTTTTTTATTAAAACCTACAACAAAATAATTTTTATGTGGGGGAAGAAAATAAATGCTAATACCACTGAGTTTCTAAACTAGTACTTTGGTAACCTAGATTTTATATTTAAGCATCTACTTCAAAAATATGTAATCTACTGGAATTAGAATATAAAGCCTTACTCAAAAGATATAAATGATTGCATGATGTTGATTTGATTTAGTGTCTCATATCTGTTCACTAAATCTAACTTGGTCTTATATAGTTGTGGATATTTGATGGTTTGCTACAGAGGAGTGTTTTTAATAGTTTGTCTTTAAAGTTTAAAAAAAGAAACATAATTTTCTTCTTCTGTTAACACAGAGGGCCTCCACCCTTCCTCTGACCTCTGGGCATCCTCTGGATCTCTAGGTCAGTCAGGCTACACAACCATGCTGGGCAACTCGCCCCACATCAGCCAGCCTGGCTCCTTCACTGCCATCAACCCCCAGGACAGGATGGTAAGTCTTTCTCTGCGGTGTTACTCTGTGTAACCTTTGCTGTATTTCCAATAAGGAAATGTGATCATGTGATCATGTTTTTGCAGAAGCGCCAGCCCCTGCCCCTATCCCCTCAGAACTACCCTCTTCATGGAGCTGACGTCAATGGATTCCATTCAGGCTCTGGCACTTACAACCACACATCCTCCATCAGTGGAGGAGACAGCATTATGGGTATGACTACTAAACCATTGTCCCTTGCTGTTTTTGGGCTTAAATTGACTGCATTATTTCTTTAGTCAAAATTCGGTTGTATCTCTCTCTTCGGTTGTGTGTATATATATATATATATATATATAATGCTTTCACTCTAAATTGTCCTATCATTAATCCAAGAGGCAGTTTTGTTCCTCGTTTATTTTTTAAATGTCAGTTTCCAAGTCAAAAGAACTGTTGTGCAAACTGTTACGGTTACTAGCTCTGTGCTTAGCTCATGATAAATTGGTATTATTTCTAAAAGCTGAGTGAGCTTCAAAAGCAGAACAGATATGATTTGGCTTACATATTACATATTGAATAGTTCATTTTTGTCAGCACAGCCAATGAACATACAACCATATTTTAGTGAGAACTCATGGTTTACAAACAAAGACAGGCTGTTTTTATACCATATTATTTTCTAATGGAATTCAATAAAGAGAAGTATATGTTTTTGTATTATTTTAATTTTACACCAAAAATGGTGCTCTTAATTTGCTTTAAGAGCAAAATAGACACATATACTATTATCTCTTAAAGTATCTTCAGTATGGTTAGCTCTTTTTCTTAGCTTTTATGCTATCCAACTATTTTTGTAAAAGAACAGCTTAGCTGTAGCTTAGCTATCTTTAGCCTATAATCTTGATAAGTTACTCTTTCAGTGTAGATTCCTCTACATTTGGATATTTTGAGCTTTATGTTTATATAAGAACATTCTAACTGTGATTCTAAAGACCATTAACCATTGCAGCTAATTATATTATACGGTGTTTTTTTTTTTTTTTTTCAACTTGAATGTGTTTAGAATGTGCATGAGTTTATGTCTGTCATTAAATGGCAATTAGCAAAGCTGTTCTCACTCTCTTTCTCACAGCCAACAGAGGCTCGGCCACAGGCAGCTCGGGTGATGAGATTGGAAAGGCTCTAGCTTCGGTGAGTGGAGATTTCAATATTTAACGTTACATCAGCTTACATTTACAACCTGCAGACATACTCATATGTTTATTTACCATAGATCTACCCATCAGACCACAACAGCAACAACTTTCCCTCTACACCTTCCACTCCAGTCGGCTCCCCCCAAGGCATTGCAGGTAAGTCATGTGCAATTTCTCTCTAAAAATGCCAAATATACCTTCATTTTCAGAGCTTGCTGTCCTTAGAGCCAGTCCTTATATAGGTGTCCTCAAAATGCCACCTTTAACATTTTAGCACTGTTTATTCATTGTTAATAGTAGAATTTGGCAAAGCCTGATCACTTTGATACTTGCAAATGCATGCTTGGACTGTAAATGAGTAGTTAGTTTAGACAAAGCTCTGGAGTGCCCTCTACAGGCCCAGATATGGTACTGCAGATTGCTTGTTACACATTTCTTGTTTGCCCAATTTGTTTTCTTTTCTGCAGGTGCTTCCCAATGGCCAAGATCAGCAGGCCAGACAGCTCTTTCACCTAACTATGAAGATGGACTACATGCACTTGTGAGCGTAATATTTATTTTTTTGCTTTTCTAAACTTGAATCAGTGAAACACTACTATTATAAAAACAAGGATTGTTGTCGAACAAACCAAACATTGTTTTTATATAACTGTTTAACACCTGCTTATGTCCTCCTACCCTCAACAGCAGAACAAAATGGAGGACCGTCTGGAGGAGGCCATCCATGTGCTACGCAGTCATGCAGTTGGCGGTGCCCACTCAGAAGTTCACAGCTTGCTGGGTGCTGTCTCCTCATCCGTTCATAATGGAGCGCTTGGGGGTCTCTCCCAGAGCTTCCCTAGTGCTGGGCTTGCTCTGGGCAACAGACATCCTTCAATGGTATTTCCATGCAGTGAACCTTGCTGATCAGAATATTTCTATAACTTAAAGCATCACTAAATTTTTAAACGACTATTTATACTAATTATATGTTTTTTTTTTTTTTTTTTGTTTTTTTTTTTTTTTTTGCTGCTTTGGCCCAAGGGTACAAGTCACCATGATGATCCTACATGCCTTCCTCCTAGCAGCAGTCTATTACAGACATCACACGCCTCAGGCACACCACAGCCTGCAGGAGCACCCGAGGGTTTCAGCAGTGAGTTGCAGCTAGGTCTGACCAAAGAGAGTTTTCAGTAGTGTATAAAGCTGTGTTGTGGTGATTTGTTTGTGCTTTAGCTTTGGCTTTCTGACTACAGGTTTGCCTGGAGGCATAGCCTCAAACAGTGCTGACATTAAGAGAGAAGACAAAGAAGAGGACGAGAACTCCTCTGTGGCAGATAAGTCTGAAGACGACAAGAAGGACACCAAAGTGTCTCGCACCAGAGCAAGGTAAAATATCACAAGACTGATGATTTATGAGTTTTACACCTACTGAATTTGTATGTGTAGCCAAAAACTTGAGTATTTCAATGCTTGCATGATTAGAAACATGAGGTTTTAATTCAAGTCTCTAGAATGTGTGTGTACATGTTTTAATGTGTTCTTGTGCCTCCCAAAAGGGCCAAACTCATTTGAAAAGTGCCTGGGCTAATCCTAGACACATTGCATCCTCTCATGGTCTTCTTCCTCCCCCCTCCCCAAATCTCACATTGTTTTCAGAAAGGAGGCGTTTTCCCTCCAGACCCATTCAAGTGTTTCAGACCAGGGAGAAGAGTAAGTCTAACTCCCACCATAGAATGCTTTGCTGGGAAGCCTTAGGATCAGGCTTTCCACAGTCTTTATACAACATACACCTGCCATATTCAACACATTGTCACAGTTTTTAAGAGACGTTGGATTTCTGCTATTGGTGCAGACTTTTCCTTGATTTAAGAAAAATGTTTTTATTATTCTTCTTCTTATTATTATTTATATTGATAGGATTGTTATGGTGTCATAATTGTTATAATGGTGTAATAATTGCCGATTGCATTTCCATCTATTCAGTTTTACAAGTTATAGATCCGTAAATGTAACCTTTTTTAGCAACAACCTCAATACTGACACCCCCTTCTCTTCGTTTTCCACATTTTCTGCCTGTGAACATTATAATAGCAGTGAGTTAGTTCTGCATTCTAAATGCTGTGTTACTAGTTAGGTTCTCAGAAATGTATACACATTACAGCAAAAATGGCAGTCATTAAACACAGTTATACATCTAATGTATTTTATTTATTTGTTTTACTTCAGTGATTATCCAATTTTTTTCTCATTAAACAACAACACAATGGACTTAAAATATCTCAGATTAATAGGAATTTAGTTATTCTCCTATTTATAAAGACAGTTTAAGGAATAAAAATTATATTTTTAATGTTATAATTACACACAGGGCTGCATTTTGTATTCCATGAGACACACATTTTAAAAGGGATTACAAATTATTCAAAACTAATGTTCAATGAAAAAGGTATGTTTAATTAAAGGCACTGTACATGATTTCTGTCCAGTGCCTATTTTGTTACGTTCAGCCATTGTTTCATAGCGGTGTGCTAGCTCTTTAGGTGTTTGTGCACTGGAAAAAAAAAGGTCCAGTGTTCATACTCATCTGTGGCTCTGTAATTGTGAGACAAATTGCGCTTTTCCACTTCATGGAACCTACACGACTCAGCTTGGCTCTTTTCCTTTTCCACTAGTCAAAAGGAACCAGGTGTGTAATATATATCTCGCTTACGGTCCTGACCGAGCTGAGTAGGTACAAAACTGTGACGTCTAAACCCTGCAGAGCGCTGACTGGCCAGAGACCTGTCAATCACCATGAAATACAGAGCTCCAGCACAAACAAGCCACTTGTAAAATTTCAGCTTGTAACATTATCCCAAAGTGTTTTGAAGAGGTTCAAGCACTCCTTGGGCGAAAGCCGAATGTACAACAAGGAAAACCGATCTGTGAGAACTAGGGCGCAGAGCTGTGTTCAGTCCATAAAAAAAAAAAAAAATCTACACACAAATACACAATGAGTAAACAGCGCCTAACTTTACTGCCGGCATTGTTGTGGTTTTCAAAGCATGAGGCTCCTGTTAGCGACAGGGTGTTTCCACGTCACCTGCTACGTTTTGCGGCGAAGCTGTGCTAGTGGAAAAATGATCAGTTAAAAGCATGTCGAGCCAATCCCATGCAGTGGAAAAGTGGCTCGGACTGAGAAACACAGCACTATCCCTGCCAATCAGCAACAGGGGGTGTTCACTGGATTCGCATGCCCAGTGGTATGTTGGCAGTGTGTGCGCATGTATTTGGGCAAAGGAGCTTCTGAAAAAGGGAGGGGTTAAAATATCACATCATTCTGAAGAATTGCATACAGCTCCTTTAATTTTATACTAGTGGTTTCATGATGTTTTATTTCTTTTATTTCCACCTGTGTATTTTAAGTGATCTCTTGATACTGTGAGTTTTTTTGACTCGTTTATCGTGTCATGAAAATTTAGAACATCCTTGCGTATATAAGCTGTCTGACATACATATTCAAAATCCACCTTTGCTTATTGTTTAAACCACTTGCTAAGTTTTTAGCTTTGCCAAACTGATGAGGTAAAAATAGATTGCCTTTAATAATGTTTAATTCTTCACCTTCTGTAGTCAAGATGAAGATGATGAAGACTTGCCAGCTGAGGTAAAGATGGAGCGGGAAAAGGAGCGAAGAGTGGCTAATAATGCGCGAGAGCGTCTACGCGTGCGGGACATCAATGAAGCATTCAAAGAGCTTGGACGCATGTGTCAGCTGCACCTGAGCACAGATAAACCGCAGACCAAGCTGCTCATTCTCCACCAAGCTGTCAATGTCATCCTCAACCTGGAGCAGCAAGTGCGAGGTCAGTACTGGCAGACATTCCCAATTTTATGCTAATTGTACACTAGTATGTTGTCCATTTGTAAGAGACTAGGTGTTTATTTATTTATTTAATTTTATTTTGCAAAAACAGAATCTTCAAGTTGACTTGCATTTATCTTTTTCCATATTTTCCTCAAGAGCGCAATCTGAACCCTAAGGCAGCATGTCTGAAGCGGCGGGAAGAAGAGAAAGTATCTGGTGTGGTGGGTGAATCTCAAATGCAGCTGTCAGGAGCCCACCCTGCTCTAGGAGGAGATGGGCACAACTCTGTCAGTCATATATGATGGTACGTTTTCAGTGGTTCAGATTGATTTTGTATTTTAAACTCTCTAATTCAAGATGTTTACTTTTAATTCTAATTCCTTTTACTCTTTCTCGTGGTAGTTGTAACACATTTGATAAAGTCTTGTATATCCAAGTTAATGTTGACAACACAGTAATAGTATTCATCTGTCTATGATTGGATTTTGCAGAGGTTCAAAATAAATTAACACATTCTTTTACTTTGAGGTGGGAACAATGTCTTGACTGAACTTTTTTTCGTCCTTTCAGATTCAGCAGGGTGTTTTTTTGGCTCATGGAAGAAGTGGCCTTTTTATCTCTTCCTTCATTCTCCTGTGTGTACTCAGACAAGTGCATATGTTGACATGGAAAGTTTATCATCGATGAAATGTAAGAGGTGCATCTTCATACATCCAGAAACACGAGTACTGCCAAAACTGACAAAGCCCATTTTACCGCACTCCTGACCATGATTACCAGCGTAAATGTGAAGAACTCTTGTTTTTTTTTTTTTTTTTTTTTTTCTCTCCCCCACTTTTGTACTTTTCTGCTTCCATAAAATGAGGGAACACAGGGATATTTCTGTTGTATCCACTGTGGGCATTTCCCACCCCACTTCTGAGAGAGGAAAAGAAAAACTTACAAATGTCTGAATTTAATCCAGGATTTGTGCCTAATTGTTACATTTTATAAGAGACACTGAAGCAAATTGCTTATTCGTGTGGAACAAATCTGTTTGGGAGTTGCTTGTATATGAGCAATGTTTTACGTAGCTTGGCATTCCCTACTTAAAAGGTACAGTCTTACATGTGTTGTGAAACCAAACCCAAGTGATGTGGGAGAGAACCTGTGGTGCTTTTGGGGACTGCATTTCCCATCATACCCTAGTTCTATGGTTGGGAAGAAAGCTCACAGACCAGCTGAAATCATCAGACTTTTGTGAAATTTATAATTTTCATTGAGAATGAGTTTTTCAGTCTTGAAATGCTCTTCACAATTTAAGCGTTGCCAGACCTTATATGGCTCTTGCCACTTCATTGGCTACATTTCTGCCAGTCAGAGTAAACATGCAGCAAATGATCTCACTCGAAAGCTGTTTGTCTACTCGCTTGCAAGTATTTGGTACGTTTCTATGAAATAACTTCCTTTAGACTGCTCCCTTTCCTTCTGACACCATCTTGCAGTTTGTTAGCCCCAGCATTCCTCTTTGTTTCTTCTTCATCTTTGTTCCCGTTTAAACCCAGAGTGAAATCACCAGGCTTCTCAGCTTCTTGTCAGCAGTGTGAGACATGCTTGACCTGTATGCCGTCATAGATGAGGTTATGCTCAGACTGGCAGAAGGAAAGACCAGCAGTTTTGTTTCTCATCCTTTTTCCCTTTAAACCTGTGTACCACCACAATGCATAATGTTTCAGTTGATGGCAAAGAGGTGTTTCACTTGAAGGAGGATCTTTTACAAACAGTGACCCACTCACTGATTGTTGCCAAAAGACTGAATCCTCGTCCACACGTCCATCTTGCACACGCATAAAGGATATTCAACTTGAGCAAGACATAAGAATATATATATATACACAAAAATTACCACTATGACTTTAAAAAAGTAGAAATTATATTGTGCGAGTGAGAGCTGGGACAAGTCTCACGAACTGTGGAGAGGTACAATTTCAAAGCGGCCCCAGGTTGTTTGCATAATGTTCAATTCAGGTCCATTCTATTCAGCTATGCTCAACACGTGGACAATGTTTGTATATGTAATGTTTGCTCAGTATTTTGCTGTGCTTAGGATTCATTTAGCTCTCCTGTCACAAAGGAAGTGAAGGAGCACATTGATTATAATGTATGAGTGCTTGGTGGCCTGTTGTGTCAAAGCTTTTTTTTTTTTTTAAACATTATCAATAGCTGAAGGTTTTTTTCCTTTCATTAGGAAAGGTTGGTAACACAGTATACCACTCTTTAATTACTATTCCTTTCTTTCAGAATTTTTTTTTAATGGAATTAGTTATTCAGCAGTTACAAAGCATCTATTGCCCAACTCTTTCATTTTACGACTAAAGAACACATTATGCAACTGGTTTTGAATGTACATTCAAATATAGATTATATTATTATTTACTATACACTAAATTACTGCCAGTTCAGTTCATATTAATTGTATTTCATTTTACAATATATCTATCAATTTCTGGAGAAAAGTCTGTTATTTTGTGTGACAACATGGGTGCTTTGGTGTATGTAAGATTATGGTGTTAATTCCTAATACGTATGCTGACAGTGGCTATGTCCACAATTTATAGTTGGGTCTATAATGGACACCATGTACCATCAAATACCAATATCTGTTTTCAGAAAGAGATTGTTGTTCATATCTGTTACTGAAAAGTACATATAATTGACCTTTTTGAACATTTTCAATGTGGCCTTTACACTCTCCAGACTCTTTGAGAGTGGTGCCTTATCAGTGCCTGAACATTTTTTATTTTTATTGTGATATTTTTTTTCCTGTCTTTCTTTTAAACTCTTCTGAATTACTCAAAGAAAAGGCACACCTACGGAGTTTCTCAACTGACATTTTTTCATTTTTAAGGGGAGATAAAGGAATCAACCTTTCCATAAAGTTGTACATTTATGATTAGGTCTTTTTGTGTGTTTTGTGAGTGATCTATGGCCTCATCTTTTTTGCTTACTTGTATAACTTTTTTCCTCATCTTGTTCCATGCTTTTCTATTTGTTTTCCTCTGCCATTGTTTGGTTTGAAGATGTTCTGGTTTATGTTTCAAAGTCCCCATGGTCTGTAAAGCACATTAAATTCTGGGAGAAGGCTCTTCCTTGAGGAGTTTAAACACTAGACTGTTAGCAGTATTCTTCAACCACCAGCCAAATGGGTCCCTTAATAAACTTAGAAATGTCTGATTGTAGAGCTTTCTGTCCCGTAATCTCTACGGACATTTGAAGCCTCTGGATAGGGATTTTGGTCCAAATTTTAAAATCTTTTATTAATCTGAATTAAACCTGTACTATATTTTGTCTTTTGAATGCGTTGAGCGATCATGATCTGTCCCACACTACTTCTCACTAGCATTAGTTCTGATGATATCATTACTGCGTCTTCTGTGAAACACATCAGAAGCTTTTATTAAAGCGGTGTTTACTGGTCTGGTCCAACATGTAAGAGACGTTACAGCAAAGGCGAGAGAGAGACAGAGAGAAATGTTTATTTGCAGAGGGTAGTGCTTAGGTCTGGCTTTTGATTTGCAAGACTGAAACTGTTGTATTTTCCATCAAACCCATTTTATAGCTTTGAAAATATTAACAAGCATCAACAGGCAGTGCAAAGACATTTCAATTCAGTAGACAGCAAGTTGTGATATTTTACGGGCAGCGTTTCAGATCTTTAAATCTGCAGCATTAATAATGTGTATTCCGATTGTACCCTTTTGCAGAAATGGGTGGGGGGCGGGGGGAGAGAGGAGAGAGAACTGCCCGGCTTCTTCATCACGAGACACAACCTTACATAGTCTGGGTTCTTACACTTTCAGTAGGGACATGAACAAAACTGCTGTTGTGTCTTCAGAGTGCCTCCTCGTGTGTGTGTGTGTGTGCGCGTGTGCGTGTGTGTTCTGTTGGTCTCCTCTATTTTGGTCTTTCATTTTTATAAGTATATAAATACATATAAATATATATATAAATATATATATAAAGTAGGTATTGAGATCCTGTCCTGTATATAACAGTAATGTAGCAATAAATGTGCCATTTTTAATAACAGAATTATACTTTTTTTTCAATGTCTGGCTTTGAATCTTGTATACCTTGAAAAGAGATAAATAAATGAAAACATTGTAATAAAGGCTTATTGTTGCTTTCATAGCTCCCTACTCCCTCCACAACAAAGAACCTAATAGAGCTCAAAGTTCAAACTAATATCCATTTTGAAGTGCTTTAGGTGTAGACACTGAAGATGTAGATCAACATTGATTCTAAAGTGTTTACACTGCTGTTTAAAATGAGTGTCCATTTGCTATTAACAACTGCTCTGAAAAACTTTGAAGACAACGTTCATTAATAAAAAAATGTTTTGATATTTATTTCAGTTATTTATTTATTTTTTTAATATATTACTGGAATAAACTTATTTAGTTGTTTATTTAGTTTTGTGTACATGTAAAAAGTTCATGGAAGTATTTTCTAAAAATGTATTACAATAGGCCAGATTTAAGTCAAAGCTTTATGTGAGGAGACTGTGCCACAAATCATTCCCCTTTGTGAATAAAAAAGGTCTCAGTCGCTCTAACAGCAATCCTAAATGAAGTTCTATAAATGTCAGGGGAAGTATTGTGGTCCAATCTCCAACATCATCACCTCTGCTCCTTACTAGTGAGGGAAGTTATGGCATTGGTGCTTGGCTCTGCTTTTACTGCTGCTCCTGCAGCACTCGCCTGCAACACTGGTGACATTGCTGTACTCTGCTGATATCTGGGTCACTGTGTTCGGTGCACTGTGGTGTGCTACCTACTGCTCATGAGGCATGCTCCACTGGAGCTGCTGTGACACTTCCCTCTAATGGTACCACTGCTCTGTGCAGCCCCAAGTTTTTTTTTTTGTTTTTTTTTGGTGCTTGAGCTGTCATTGTCCACATTAATTTTGGAAGATTGAACACAAACCGTGCATCTGCATTCTGGATCAGCTGAAGGGGCAACATGACCCACCGAGGAAGATCAGCCAGGGGTGAGTTGCAGTAGTCAAGCCTTGAAATGACTAGAGACTGGACAAGCACCTGAGAAAAAAGGTTCAGATCTGCCAGATGTTGTACAGTAGGAATCTGCACGACCGCAGGTTCGCGATATGGTTTGCGAAGATAGCTGGACTTCCAGAATCACACCAAGGCTTCTTGTATCTCCAGATGGAGTTCTCAAATGGGATACCAAGATTGTGGTGAGGGCCAGCCTTTCCAGGGATGAAAAGCAGCTCAGTCTTGCTAGGATTTATCTTCAGGTGGCGAGCTGTCATCCAAGAAATGTCAGACATGATGAGATGCGACTGGAATCCTGAGAGTGAGAAGGTTGGATGGAAAGCATTAGTTGAGTGTCTTCAGCATAACAGTGGTTAGAGAAACCATGAGAAGTATGGTTTGTATGTGACAATAAATACAATTCAACAAGTAATTATATCACCAGGAGAAAAAGGGGGACAATAGATGACAATAATATGCAGTTAAGTGGGTGAAGACACAGTAGATGAAATAGAAAGATGAGAAAAAGAGTGTGAAAGTCCACTTTCTTTACACAAGCAAACCTGTGCCACCACCCCTGCCAGTCTGTCTCTGAGAGTGGGAGAAGTTAAAGGCAGAGGATATTGCTGCTGGAGTAGCTGAGTTCTCAGGGGTGATCCAGGTCTCAGTCCAGGAAGTGCAGAGAATGGTTTGGATGCCAGGGCTGAGATGAAGTCTGTCTTCTGGATTGCTGATTGGCAGTTAGAGTCCACCTACCTTATTTATTTATATATTCTCCCTGGAGCAGAGAAGCTACATCGAGAGACACGTCTCTCCCGCAGCTCCATTTCTGGGAGTAGAATAACTGCAGGGAGAGACCTGTCATGGTCAGTCCCAGTGTTTCATTGAGTTGTGCTATGGGCATATTGCCACTGTACCACTGATGGAGCAAGATCTGTAAATTTGATCTACAGCATTGGGCATCGATTAACAAATAAGAATGTTTAGACTTTGTGACATCATAGATGGACAGGCCCCTTATTATCATATAATAGCAAGGGGAAAAATTATAGAATTAAATTAATAAATAAAAAAATAATAAACGACAATATAATAAAATAAATAACAAATATACAATAAAAAATAGGAGAGATAGAAAGTAACTACACCTAGGTAAACAAGCATGTTAATTTATGTAAGGTTTTATTTATGTTCTCTGGGTTTTTTAATTTATTTTTATATTTATTATCATTATTATGGAGGAAATACATTTTATTGAGTCATTTATTTATTTTTTATTTTGGCAGGTTTGGTTCTCCATAGAAAGAAGACCCACCTTGTCTGACTCTACCAAGGCACATTAACCTCGGTGGCGCACTTTCAAAATAAAAGTTTTCAGGAAAAATAAATTCTTCCCGTGGTATAATTTTTAGGGGGTAAATGCAGCCGATTCCCATTTTGCGGGAGACTCGTCCCCACATCCGCTGCGGTTCCTACGCCAATGTCCAAGGCAATGCCAGACAGTACCCCTGGCCGTATCAGAGATGCTGGTGGCTAACGGTGGCCCTATGGAATCAGATTTATTAGCCACTCTAGGGGCCACTGTTTGACCAAAAGTCCTGGGAAGCTGCTCGGCATCTGATATGACATGGCTGTTCCTTTCAGCCCAGTCATTCACTGCTGGCTCTTCATTCTCCACTGTCACAGGGTGAGCACTGCTGAGTTCTTGGCTAACATCCTTGAAGGATGATGGAGTTTTTCCCTGTCAAATTTCAACACCTTGAATGTCTTGGTTGTGACAGTATTAGCATATGTACTGCAATACTATTGATAACTTCTTTTTGAGACCTTAGGATTTCATTTTAAACAAATGCAGCTAAATAAGAATAGAATGTTTTAACTGTATTTTTAAGGTTCTCTTCTCAAACCAAATTTTTCCTCAAATTGCTAAAAAAGTACGTTTATTTGGAAACCAGTAGCCTGTGCTTTTAAATGAAGGATTTCTTTTCTGACTGGCGTTTCTTCGGACAGCGCGGGGACTTAGTGCAGACATTTAGACCGTGTGGATTTCGGGTCCGTTTTGCTGAAAGGATCCGAAGTGAATAACGAAATGCAAACAGTTTTGTCCAAATTGATTGGTCCAAGGTACATCTCCGGGGCCAAGGTGTGGTAAGTTAAATTCAGTGTAAAATCAAAAGAAAGACGCACAGAACCTTATTGTGTCAAACAGACTTTTGCATGCTATTGATCTCTCAGTACAAATGTTGTTTGTAGTTTGAAATATAAAGTTTTTACGCGGTTTCATCTTGCTCGACCTGTCTAATTTCGCCCATTTACTCAAAAACAAAAACAGCCTTTAGTCATCAGTCTGTTGTTCTGCTCGTACTTCGAGCGCCATCTGGCGTCGGTGCGGCTAATTACTGCGCATGCGCCCAATGCATTTACTATAAAAATATATTATTTTCCTTCATTTAAAAAAAATCCCAACCCCATACTAAAGGAAAAAGAAGAATATTTTTGTGAAACTATCACTTGAGATAAGGATAATTTCAAAACAGAAATTCGTATAAGAACAAACACTTAACTTTGTGCTCTCTTAAGGTCCGTTTCCTGGTTCTCCATTATACAGCACTTCAGTAGTGATTCTGCAGTGAAAATACTACATCCCCCTGTTTGGGAAACCAACGATTGGTTTAAAATTAAAATGATAAACCTCTAAGTTTGTAGTGTGCCATCATCAGCATACATGTACAAAAGAGTTTTGAACTCCTGCCAAGTCACATGTCGTCAGACATTTACATAAAATATAATTTCCTTATCAGTTCAACTCTTTAAAAAGGAATAGTAGTTACTGTTACTCTTACTGCACAATACTAAAAGTATTCAAGTAACTGATAATAATGTCATTTTTAGTACTAGAAAATTAGAGACAATGCATCATTTTGTTAAATAAGAATAAGAATTGATTAATTATTTGGGCTGGTTTCCTATAACATACAAAAGCAAATATAGATTCACAAAGTACTATTAGTTGGTAAGGGATATTGAAAAAACAAGTGCTAGTTGGAAATTACTCAAACTTGAAGCATAATTTGGTTATAAGTTATTTACAATTATATTTTTCTTCCTTGTCATTTCAAGGGCTCCCACTCTGCTTGGCTGAGGTGCTACAGGTGCTGTGTGCTGTGGCAGTCATCCATTTCACAGATTGGAGGCTCATTCTGGATTATGGGCCCTACATTAATGGCAAATTTAAAAAGTCTTGCTATACAGCATGGACATGTCATTATTGAACAGTTGGTGTGTATGACACACACATTGTATACACTACTCTAACTATATGCATAGATTTCATGTAGACTGTGATGTATTATTGGCTTAATATGTTAGCACAAATAATTTATTTGGTTAATAATAATAATGAATTATATTTATATAACACTTTTCAAGAACTCAAAGACGCTTACAATAATTAATACATAGAACACATTCAAAGACGTACAAACCATTAACAAACAGAACAAGCATGGAAAGATTAAGTTTGAGGAGTATTATAAGCAAGGGAGAAAAAAAATACTTTTTCAGGTTTGATTTGAATATGGATAGAGTTGGAGAATATTGTACTGAAGGGGGAAGAGCGTTCCAGAGTCATGGAGCGGCTGAGAAGGCTGGAAGAAGGGACAGTGAGCAGCCCGGCTGAGGAAGACCTGAGAGTGCGCATGGGTTTGTAGGGATGAAGGAGCAAGGTTATTTAGAGCTTTCTAAGTGAGAAGAATTATTTTAAATTGAATACGGTACTTTATGGGAAGCCAGTGAAGATGTTGGAGAACAGGCGTGATGTGTTTGGTGAGAATGAGTATGTGTGAGAAGGTGGGCAGCAGAGTTCTGAACAATCTGAAATCTGTGGACAGAGGAAGAGCTGATGCCAAAGAGAAGAGAGTTGCAGTAGTCCAAACGGGTGGAGATGAAGGCATGAATAAGGATTTCAGCAGCGGATTGAGAAAGAGATGACCTGATTTTGGCAGTATTTTGCAGATGAAAATAAGATGTTTTTGATTATCAAACTAATGTGAGCACTAAGTGAAAGAGTTGAGTCGAGGATGACACCCAGATTACGAACCAGAAGGAGATACACTTAAATTATCAATGGAAAAAGAAAGGGAACCAACTTTTTTGAGAAATGATTTGGAACCGATTAGAAAGAGTTCTGTCTCGTCACTATTTAACATGAGAAAGTTGTGATTCATCCATTTCCTTATTTTTGATAAACATGTTTCTAACTGGTCAAGAGGTGGGTTTTTGATGGATTTAGTACTAAAATAAATCTGGATGTCATTCGCATAGCGGTGAAAGTCAATATTAAAATGACGCAAGATATGTCCAAGGGGAAGCATGTATACAGTGAAAAGAAGGGGCCCAAGGACTGATCCTTGAGGTACACCTTGAGTAACAGGAGAAGCGTAAGAAGTGTGAACAGAAAGGGTAATGAACTGTTTTCTGTCAGTTAGTTATGATGTGAACCACTCCAGTGCGTAACTATCAATGGCCAGCTCCTGCACCCTGGACAGAAAAATGGGTTACTGTGTCAAAAGCTGCATTCAGATCTAATAGTAACAGGACAGAGAAAGAGCCAGAATCCACGGCTAAAAGAAGATCATTCAATATTTTTATTAAGGCTATTTCAGTGGTGTGGAAGGGATGGAATCCAGACTGGAATAGTTCGAAGAGATTGTTAGTTTCAAGATAGACATTTCACAGTAAAGCATGTGATCTGTGAATAAGACACATTTATATATATAAATGTAATATATATATTACATTTGTCTAAGGGGCAACTATGTGGAAAAATTTTCCTGTAATAGCAAATCTTGGGATTGGGAGTATATTTGTTTCATTCTTGCTAATTTAATTACTCACAATGAGTAGATATATATCCAGTCATGCATTTTGTGTGTCATGCAGGTGTGTGTGTGTGTGTGTGTGTATTATGCCTTTTATCGCTTTTGTAGCTCTTTGCAGCTATTTATATGTTTTTTCAGGTTATAATCTGTTTGTTTTGTAAAATAACTGAGAGACTTTAGCAAGTTTGGATCATGTCAAACATTAATTTAACTTCCAGTGAATGACAGTAAAACATTTATGAAAGAATCGTCTTTCAACAGAACTTGGAAAAACAGTTAGGGCTTGATACTGTGTGGTGACTGACATCTACGACTGTATTAAAGTATGACACTTGGGTATGGGTACTTTTTGCAACATGTTACAAAGTGGGGGCAGGGAACAAAAGACTGTTAAAGTTCTGTTATTACAATAAATAAATGATATTAATTGACAACATATCAAGTGATATGACTGAGTTTAAAAAAAACACCTTAGGGTGACTGAGTCTTTCAGAAGATGGGGAAGTGTTCACCGCTCTGTGAAAGACAGTATGTGCAAATAATACAGCAATTCAAGAATAACATTTCTCAACTTATAATAATTAAGAACTTGGGGATTTCATCATCTACAATACATATTATCATTAAAAGGGACAAGGCCTGAAATCCATACTGGCTGTTTGTTGTCTTCAGGGCCTAAGGTGGTAATTTTCCCTGAAAACGGTTCATAGCTTCATCTTCATATCAAAGTTAAAACGCTATCATGCAAAGAGGAAACCATATATGAACAGGATCCAGAACTGCCACTGCCTTCTCTGGGCCCAAACCCATTTAAGATGGACTGAGATAAAGTGGAAAAGTGTTCTGAGGTCTGACAAATCAAAATTTTACATTTATTGTGGAAATCATGAATGCCACATCCTCCAGGCTAAAAACGAATACAGGTCCAGGCCTGTCACCCATTGAAAAAAATTTGGTGCATTATGAAACAAAAAGCACTCTAATGGAGACTGTTATATATTCGCTCTCTATTTGTGTCAATCTTTAGTTCACTTCAGCAGTTTACACATTCTCTGAAAATTTCATGATGAAGGGACCAAAAGAAATACTCAAAAACTTTAAATATTTTACAGTGACTTCCATTGGAAGTTAAGGTTTTAAAGGTTTAAAATTAAGAGATACATGTTTAAACATTGATGGGCCATAATATTATGACCACTTTTTGTTCCTACACTCACTGTGCATTCTGTGGACCGTCTGTTGCTCTTTATACTTTACATACATTTCACCCTGTTTTTCAACGGTCAGGACACCCATGGAGCAGGTGTAATTTGGGTGGTCGATCATTCTCCGTGCTGCAGTGACACTGACATAGTAGTGTGTCAGTGTGTGTTGTAATGGTACCAGTGGATCAGACACAGCACTGCTTCTACAGTTTATAAAGTGTTTACTTACTGTTCACTCTATTAGACACACCTACCTTGTTGGTCCACTGTGTTCATATAAAGTTGGAGACAGTAGCTCATCTGTTTCTGTATATTTTGTGTTCTCCTCCTCCGTCAATAAGTTCTTCACAGGTCACTGCCCATAGGACGCTGTGGACTATTCTCAGTTTAGCAGGGCCACTGAAGGGTTTAAAACCTCCAACAGTAATGCTGTGTCTGATCACTAACACCACCACGTTAGTGTCAGCGCTGATATATATGCATCGCTGTGTCTTATAACGTGGACATTGTGGACATAGAAAGCCTTTATAATGGAATGCCCTTGTGACTGGGAGCAATTAGTAATATTATACAACTGCAGACAACGGCATGAACATTAGCGCCTCGTGAAAGCCGGACAGTCAAACAGGCAAAATAGAGGGATAACGAGCGATCTTGTCTTCACCATAAAAATGGGCTCGTAAAAAAAGGAAAGTAGGTTGTTTTCGTTACGTTTTTTGCTTCGCCTCTACTGTATTTCTCTGCACTGAGCTTCATTCCCCTGTAGCGCGCATTATGTCTTTCATTTGCTTCATTGCAGGGGGAGGGGAGTGAAAGTGGAGAGAAGAGGGGATTTAACATTCACCAGGAGACATCGAAACAGCATGCAAGATGGAGAAAAACGAGTAAGTACCCAAATTAAAATCTCAAATTAAACACTCGCCGAATACGTTCGCCAGACGACGTCGTTTTCGCGTGTTTATGAGACTCGACGCAGTGTTTCTGTTAATAGCAGATCCTTTTTCTTGTGCACAAAATTGAAACGTTGGATAAAGCTTTCCGCACCGAGTCTTTATTCAGCTGATGACAAAGCTAGCTAGCTTGCCTGATCACGTCTAATTAAACTATTTTCTCTGCACTTTGTGAGCAGCTTCTGAAAAACAACAGTACATATTAAAATGGGATTTAAGACGTGCTTGTCTGCGGGCTGACCTAGGCTAACCTTAACATTCAGTCTGAGCGAGTTCAAATTTTTGTTACGGCTAAACGGCAGGCGTCTAATTTTACTACTCGCCTATTATCAAAGCTCTAATTATGACAGCGCTGCTCTTTACGACTTTTACGTTCTGAGTATGGCGTTAATTCGTAAAACCGTAATTTTCATTCAGTTGTATGATTTACCACGCTTATTCCTTCCCGTGCCTCATAACAATTGCAGCGTTTGTTTGCATCCTGCTAACGTAACAGTTAACCGTTAAATTTCAAGTTTAAACCTGTCGAGAATGTAAAGATACCGTTGTATTACCATCAATTATGCTGGTTTCCGTTCGTTTAACGCATTTAATCATTTTACAACTGACGTAAATGTCTAGTACAGGACAAAATATAAATTGATATTGTCAATTTATAGTAAAACGCCGGTCAGCTCAGGGATTGAAATGTGGTTATTTGGGTTGTAACCAGGTTTATCTACGCTAGAGTGTCAATGTGTTTTTACGAGCGGAGGGATCCCTTGGCGGCCTGAGCAACGGGAAGAGTGATGCGGCCCCGGGCACGGCGGAACGATTTACACAGCGACAAAAGAAACGTGTCCACAAAGTAGCGAAGGGATGTTCGTTATTTTTTGTGAACCGACTCATTAGAACCGTAATCGGCCTTAAGGTTTGATAAACCGATTCAGTGGTTCATTTTCGTCCCAGGCTGAAGGGATAGCAGAATTATTAGTTAAGTTCTTTTTTATAGTTACGTTGTGCTTTGTAAATAAAACATCTTTACCCATAAGATTAACTAAACTCACCGTCCAGACACTTAATGAGTGAGATTGTTTATATACAGTGTGTGGCCCAGCAGTGCTGTCTTTGTCAGAGATGTTATATGTATATATTTGATCAATATTATATTCAGTTATTTTAATTCACTTTGTGTAAGTATGTTTAAATAGGCAACTATTGTCCATTAGTTCTACTTTCAGATGAGTGCAAATGTACCTTTCTAAACCCATAGCTGGAACACCTTGGAAGCCATGGTCTAATGAGGAAAATGTATCCAAATTGTTTGTAAGGGTTGCACCCCTGTGAATGAATTTCTTGATATGACTCACTTAACATTGGTTCATATGTCAGCGTTTCTGTCAGCCAAAATATTTTAACATAACAGCAGTATCCAAGCCAACATTTATTAATAACAATTGAGAAAGTCTCATGCTCCATTTGGAAAAAATAAGAGTGTACTGTTTTGACTCTAAAGTGAACATCTATGATTGTGGCAACGATGATTCTCATTAGTTTGTTTACGTTCAGAAGCTCTGCGTCTTTTAAGGTGGAATGGTATGTTTGAGGGGAAAAAACAGTTTGTATGTGGCTAAAGTTTAACTTGTCTGTATATTTTTATTTATTGTTTTAATTAAAACAGAAAAAAACATTTGTATCTCAAGATTTTTAGTTTTGTGGGACTTTGTGTCTGTGTTTATGCAGTTTGCCATCTCCTGAATTTGGAGACATTTCCACCTTAGCTAATCAGAAACAGCAAATATAAGTCAATATTACCCAGCTAGGGAGCAGGAATAGAGCAATATCTTTATCTTTTTGTGCTTTTCAACATATGGAGTTCTCACCGTTTTCTAAAAAACCCAGAAGCCTAGCATACTGGACTGAGACGCATTTTGACACAGGCTGTGTAAAAGCACATTAGACTGCTTTTTAAGCAAGCAAACAAACAAGGTCTAGCAAATAATGAGAAAATATCCCTAGAAATTTTATAAAAGTATGTATTTATTAAAATCATGAATGTCCCTTTAAGACTAATTATTATTATATTATTTTAAGTGTGAGTCATAAATGTGTGTAATTACCCAATTTTGTTTCTACCGTTAGCTGTGTTTGAGAATTGTTTGGGTTTTGTGGCTGAGGATATTGGATAGCCAATCTGCATTTATTTTATTCACAACTCTGCAGATCTGCATGGAATATTGTTGAGATTTTGGAGGTGTGTATGTTAGTGTGACTGCAAACCTGTGCATGACACATAACCAAGAGGTGTTTACATGGGTCTTCACAGAAGGTTAAACAAGATATAAAGCACAAAATGACTTATAAATTATTCACTGGGATCCATTAGGACAATTTCTATAATTTGTGGTCACACATTATAAATTATGTCACCAATTATTACCACGTTGTAAACTAAATGCATTAACAACATGCTGCTATTAGCGGACAGAAATAGTACGAACATGTTGCAACAAAATAAGGTTCATTGGAGAACTGTGAGTCGGTTCTGCCGATTTATTAATAGGAATCGATTCTTATGAGATTCGTTCACGGGTCCGGCATCGCTACCACAAAGAGCTCATGTTAAAGTCAGGAGGGAGGAGGGGGCAGCAACAGAAGCAAAAACCTTAATGTACGGTTGAGGAAAACACGTAAAACCTTCGCCAAATCGGTGGATAGAATCGTGGATATCATGGAGAGGAAAAGGTGGGAGTGCTCGGCTCTCCCAAAGGGCTGGAAAAGGGAAGAAGTGACCCGAAAGTCGGGTTTGTCAGCGGGGAAAAGCGATGTCTATTATTTTAGGTACTGAGCGAGAAGGGGATGTGATTGGCGTCTCATAAGAATTTTCCGTTCCACCTTAAGTGGTGTAATAGTTACTTTCCGGCTTCTTAGGCTTCTCATTCGAATAATCCGTTCCCCCCGTGACGCCACATTAAAATAACTGTTGCACCGTTGAACGGAACGGAAAATTCGAATCAGAATCAAACTTTAGCTTCATGAATGGTGTGCTGAAGTGGCATTACACCGCTCTATCAGAACCAGGTCTGGGCGGGATTTCATTTGGTTAGAAAACATGCACAACACAAGCCCAAGCTATGAGCCGATGTGCGGTGTCAGTGCTATTTTCAGTCAGCCGAGCATGTGGTTTTATTTACTCATACCAAAGACACAGTTCGGC
The DNA here is from genome assembly GCF_029633855.1 of Hoplias malabaricus. Lineage (NCBI taxonomy): Eukaryota > Metazoa > Chordata > Actinopteri > Characiformes > Erythrinidae > Hoplias > Hoplias malabaricus. The sequence goes on along the minus strand of NC_089815.1, from coordinate 19,884,531 downwards.
CATCAGCAGAAATGGACGACCCTGTTTGTTTTTTGTTTGCTCCTTTAGCAGAGGTGAGGAAGAGGAGGAAGAGCAGAGGCGAGAGAGAGGGGAGGCGGGTCGTTTGTTTAGTTTGTGGTAGGCTGGTGTTTTTATCTAACTTCATTGTTTGCACGTCTTGCAAGCTTGAAAGCAGTGGTCAAAAAGACCATGGCCAGATTTGCATGACATCTTCATGTCTTCAGTCATACCGAGTTTCCTGTGAAATCATGCTGTTAATTGCACTGTACAAACAGTCCAGTGTAATAGAATTGATGGGTTAAACTGAAGAAATATCGTCATAATGTAGTCTGGCTGTGTTTAAAATGATGGGGATGTGTATGTTTTGACGCCGTGGAGCTCAGCTGCAGCTTCACAAATACAATACAAAACAAAAGTCAGAAACAACCCTTCATTTTATTACCTGTTGAAGCAGTCACAAAGCACATTATCTTAATATTTAAGTATCAACAAAGAGTAGAAATCATATAATTTTCCTGAAAATAACACACAACTGCTAAATATAATGCTTATGTTTTCAGTATTAACCGTTTGTAATTTTTGAGAGACTGGCTTTCAGTTTAGAAAAACCTACAGTGATATTTTCCCGGACCTCTTAAGTCCAGGACTCAGAATTGTGTGCATTTTTTCTTTTAACTTATCACAGCACAAGGAATCCCAAAATTAAATAAGGTTGGTGACTTTTGTATTGGACATGGGATCTGCTTTGTGCTAAGTAATATATCATCTATAATTTTCAGACTTGTTTTCAATTTTAGAGCTGTTGTTGGATAACATAATGTGTTATAATCTATTCCATTAATTTACAATATATAAAAATTAACAAAAACAAAAATGGACTGGAGGAGAGAGTCTACAACACACTGCTTTCACAAAACCATTGAAAAAAAAATTCTGCAGGCTTCATAATTTCATACAAGCAATATACTCATACCTGCTATAAATGTAAACTTTTTTGAGCAGCTTGTAGTTGTAAAATGTTCAGTAATTTCAGAGCTTATAGATGTTCACTAGAAATGTCTGGGAAAGATGTGTAGAATTAATTAAATACAGAAGCGTTCTAAACATAACATTACATATGTTTAGGTTTAGGTGTTTAGGTTACAACATTTATATGGCTAGTATTAGTTTACAGTAATTTTTTTTGAATCAGTGAATAAACAGTTACAGGAAATTAAGGTTATGTTAGGGATATGGATGTCTTGAATATTAATTTTTGTGGGTTTGGCTAAGTTGCAACAGCATTTGACACTCCACCCCCTTCTGGTGTGGAAGCTCTGTCCCATTGTGGGTTTGTTTAAATAATTATGCTCTTACAGCCATCATGATGCTGATTAATATAGGTCTGTATTCTGTGAAAGAATACTATAAACACGTTTAAAAATATTTATACGTTTTTTAAGGTGATCTGGATAAATTTGTCAAAGAACTTTGTAAATTGATATGATCATTAATATGAGAATTTACTGGTAATATAATTAAATTAATAACCAAGTGCCTTGCTCTCTCCTGAGTTTTTTTTTCTGGAACGTGAACTAATTGATGTGCCAGTGCCAAAATTAACAAACCAATAAACACAAACAATTCCATGCATGTAAGGCAATCTTTAATTATATATTACCATTTTTGGGAAGAAGAGTTAGATTAACCTTATGAATGTAAATTTAAAGATTCTGAAATACTTGGATAAATTGGTGTTGAATTTTGTTATACTTCATTGAGAACTATGAATTGGTTTCTCACTCACTGCTGATAAATGTAGAAATAAAGTTTTACAATCAAAATAGACCTTGTAGTTGACAGATAAATTTAGGTCTGTATTTATCCATAAGTGTTAACCAAGTTTTAACCTAAAACATTGATTTACAGTCCAGTTTAGGGACTGAGGCAGATTCATCAAAAAAGGAGAAAATATCATGCATCATTTCATTATATTTAGGGATGCACCTATACATTTCTGGGCTCCCATTATTGGGTTGGTATCATGCAGATCTACTTGTGTCTAGTTATTTATAAAAGTATACATTGGTAAAAGTTATAAGATTAATGCATAAAATGTTTTTAAGTATTTAATATATATTTCTATAAAATTACATTTAATATAAAAATCTGAAATTAGACAAAAAATAATATACTTTAATGTCTTTACTTTAAACGTTTTTGTAAGAATAAAAGTATTACCCAATTCTGGTGTCAACAAAAAAGTATTGGTGCATCGCTAATTTACATTATTGACGTTAGCGCCAATTTTCATCATCACATCAACAGTCAGTGAATGTGTGTAATTTATATTTGTCCTGAAAGTGTTTTCCCAGTTTGACATGACTGACCAGGCTGTAATCAGTGCATGTCATGGTTTGCTTTTCCGTATGTCATTGTTTTGATAAAAGCAAACTCATGCATTTCCTGTATTATGTGTCTTTGTGAAAATGCTTTGTTGTCATGCTATTTCTTATGTTTTGTATTTGTGAAGTTGAGTGGAGTCTCCTCTTAAGATTCATACTTTTTTTTTTTTTTAATGCTCCCAGTCCTACTGGAAAGAAGTTCCGGAGCAAGCCACAGCTGGCTCGTTACCTTGGCAACTCCATGGATCTCAGCTCCTTCGATTTCCGCACAGGCAAAATGCTCATGAGCAAACTGAACAAGAGCAGACAGAGGCTCCGCTATGATAACAACAGTCAGACAAAGGTGAGGGCAGATGATTTATTGCATCAAAAAATCTTTTGCGTAGTAAAATTATAATTAGAACAATGAAGTGCATATAGAAGTCACCAGCATTAATGTTGTAAAAAGGAATTATTAATCATTTAAATAATAATTTGATTTTTGGTTATTGTTATGGTTATTATTAAAGTATGATTGCTTGTCAAGTAATTTGTTGCAGATTATTTTTTACTCTTCATGAAGTTAGATTACAACTCAATGAATTTAGTTTTAACTATGTCAGTTAGTCAGTTTTCATATTTGCCCCAGGCCTTTGAATTATTTGTGCTTTACAGGGCAAACCAGACCTGAATACATCTCTTCCAGTTCGACAGACAGCCTCCATTTTCAAACAGCCAGTCACAAAAGTTACCAACCACCCCAGCAACAAAGTTAAAACGGATCCACAGAAGGCCGTTGACCAGCCCAGACAGGTGCATGCACTTTGGGTAATTTTAAGTTTGTGAAATGTTTAAATACATTTTTCTAATTCCACTAATCTTGAGCTCATCTTTTCTGCAGCTGTTTTGGGAGAAGAAGCTGAGTGGCCTTAATGCTTATGACATTGCTGAAGAACTGGTGAAAACCATGGAGCTCCCAAAAGGTTTACAGGGTGCGTACAGGACTATGTTATATTAAATCTGCAGTCTTGCACTGTTTTGTTTTCCCTTTGGGTTATGTTAGCTTTAGCATGGTGGAGTTGGAGTGCTCACATTATATTTTAAAAGACTTTGATTTTCTGTAGGAGTGGGCCCTGGATGTACGGATAAAACTCTATTATCAGCCATTGCTAGCGCTCTGCACACCAGCGCTGCTCCTATTACAGGCCAGCTGTCTGCAGCTGTGGAGAAAAATCCTGGTGTTTGGCTCAACACAGCCCAGCCCCTCTGCAAAGCTTTCATTGTCACAGATGAGGACATCAGGTATGGTGATGCCCAAATGGGTCGTATTATATTATTTTGACTTTCCCAATTAGTGGGAATAAATGGTACACTAACAACCCATGTATGAACAAGAGAACAGAGATAAAAATCACTGGCAGTATAGAATAAAATTGTTTAATTTTCTTTGTAAATGCACTGTTATAAAGCTATGGCTAGCCTTGTGACTAGGCTTAACAAATTACACTTTGAAATGCAGTGCATATGTACTTATAAACTGTCACTGCCATTAACCTGTAATGCAGATTGGCCAGACGAAAGAATGTTTGCTGGTTTGTGTCATGACTGACGTTGAACTTGTTTTTATGTTTTTTTCACTGCTTGAAATACCACTGAAACTCATTAGTAACTCAAGTTGTTTTGTTTTGTACAACGTCCGGTAATGCAGTTAGCTGTGTCTCAAATTTTTAAGTAACATGAAACAGCAAACATACATCACTATTGCCCACCTATGGAGCAGGAATAGAGCAATTTTTACACCTCGGTTTCATGCTTTTCAAAGTTTAGGGTTTTCTCCATTGTTTAAAAAAAAATCCAGATGCATTTTCTCTGCCATGAACAGAAATCCTAGCATACCAAATCATGACATCCTGTTGTTTATTTTTTATTTAAAATTTAAATTTTTTTAAACTCATTTACTGACGCTGAGGATTCATGCTGGAACAGACTGGAGAGCTAGCAAGTGGTGAGGAAACATCCTCAGAATTTGATTAAAAAAAGTGTTAAAATCATGAAGGTTACCTTTTTATTGACTCATTTTTATGTTTAGAGGAGCAATCCTAGGAGTTAAACTTTAAGAATTGTTTGTTGGGCTGTTTCAGGAAACAGGAGGAGCTGGTGTATAACGTTAGGAAGCGGTTGGAAGAGGCTCTTATGGCTGACATGTTGGCTCACGTAGAGGAGGCATCTGGTGGTGGAGAGGCACTTAAAGAAGAGGGGAACTGTCATGAAGACAAAGATGATGTATAACAAAGGTGAGCATTCATACAGCTCTCACTGCTGTTTATAACCAATGGAATACAGGTCAGCATGAAATTAAAACTTGAACTTGATCTTTATCTGCAACTTTGAGACATGAGAACCAAACCCAACTATTGCTGATAAATATGAAACCTAAACCACCCAGTCACACTTATTAAGGGATGGATTATTATAGACAGATTTTCAGTTCCAAACAAACATATAGACTATACTAGAGAATGAGAGAGAGAGCAAACACACAAAAGTGTAAATGCAAGGGAATATAGAATTGAATCTGGTGTATTGTTTTGAATTAGAAAACAAACCCTAAACCAGCCTTATCCCAAAGTGAAAAGATTTCAACCCAAACCTATTCTGGTTGCATTCCAGAACTCTAAAAAGGATAGATTGACAAAGAAGTATTACTAGAAATTTAGAATTTAAATGTGGTTCTCACACAGACTCACATAAGAAGTTATAAAGAAGAATTTACTGCAGGATAAGTTGGCATTGAACAGCCCACTGTCAACAGAGATAGAATATGATAAGTCTTTAATTGGCTCCTGGCACATTTTTGTTCCCTGAGTGATTTTGTGGGAGGTGCTCTGGGAGTATGGGGTGCCAGGGTCCCTTTTGGCGAGCCGTACAGTCCTTGTACTCTCAGAGTTTGAGTAATGTTCACATTCTCGGCAGTAAGTCAAGCTTATTCATTGTGGGCATTGGACCCTGTCAGGGCTGTGCCTTGTCTTCACTCCTATTCCTGATGTTCACGGACAGGGTGGCGAGGCATAGCCCGGGACAGGAGGGCTTCCGTTGAGGGGCTCAGGAGTTTGCATCTCTGCTGTTTGCGGATGATGTTGTTGTTCTGGCTTCCTCACATGGAGGCCTCCAGCGTTCACATGAACAGTTTGCAGTTGGTATGTGGATCAGCACCTCCAAGTCTGAGGCCATGGTTATCTCCTGGAAATAGGTGGCATGCTCCCTTAAGGTAGGGGGTGAGAACCTAGGAGTTCAAGTGTCTCGGGATCTTATTCACAAGGGATCGTGAGGTTGACCATAGGTTAGGTGGTCAGCGTCTGTAATGCGGTCACTGTACTGGACCGTCGTGGTGAAGAGAGAGCTGAGCCATAAAGCAAAGCTCTCAATTTACAAACATTTGTGTTGCTGGGTGTACTCTCCGTGATCTTGTGAGGAGCTCAGTGATTAGGGAGGAGCTCGCTGCTCCTTCATATTGATGGTGGTTTGGGCCTCTGATAAGGATGCCTCCCACTGGAGGTATATCAATCAAGTCCAACAGGAAGGAGGTCCCAAGGTAGACGTAGGACACGCTGGAGAGATTATATCTACCAGCTGGCCTGGGAACACCTGGGGATCCCTCAGGAGGAGCTGGTAGAAGTTACGGGGGACAGAGGTGCCTGGGTTTATTTACTTGCCCTGTTGCCACCGTGACCCTGAAATGGATTAAGCAGCAAAGATGATGTCGATGATGATGAGGTCTTTAATTGCTGTTTTTATGTTTTCTCTTTCAGGGCAGATATTTTGAACTACCTACGTACAGGTTTATCAACACAAGTTCAACCACAACTCCCCACTTCAAAAGATCAGATTAACACTTTTACCAAGATGCTCCTGTACTCCTCTACGGGACACTGTTTAAGATCACTGGTTGGGATTTCTCTCCAAGACTCTCAGTTGGGTTTTCAGACATAACTTTTTTATGTGTTTTAAAAGTTTTTACTGTCTTATAAGAACAAAGCATTTGTAGATCCCGAGTGGCACTTTGCGTTTGAAGAGTATCAGTGGATATCATATGGAGTGATGTGACAATCACTTAGTCCTCCAGTCAAAGTAGTTGTGGAGATATCTGAAGATGACATAAGTAAAAATTAACCAGTCCTTTTAATGATACAATCATCTGTGGTCATTACAGTGATGACAGAATGATGCAGTCAGTATTGTGCAATATAAAGCACTGCAGAAGGAGTCATATGAAAGGCATGTTGAGTTTTGGAGGCTTGAAATAGCCTTATTAGTACAGTTTAATTTGTGTTATATTGAACATAGATCTCTAATTTTGACCAGGTTAAATAAATAGGGCTTCATGATTCACAGATTCCTAGGCGTTTGCCAAAAAAACCTCTTAAATATTCAATTAGTTAAGGTTTAAGGGACATGTTTATAATATATTAATTTACATTAAAACCTGTGGCATCCCTCTCGCACATTGTACTTTCTACATATTTGGTGAAAGATCAGTTTGACCAGTTTGATTATGTTAATGCTGGAATAAGGTTAGTATTCTACATTTTTATGGAAAAATATTCAGCTTTCACAAGTTTTATTCTAAACTGCCACAAAGGTATTTGTAGATTTTTATGTTTATCTCAGTGTATAGACATTGATAAGTTCATAAATGGTTATCTTGGGCACAATGGTTTAGACAACAAAATAAGCTCTTGCCATGACTTTTCATTTGTTTTTCAGTCCATGGTGCTTACTGAAGTTACTTTATATATATATATATATATATATATATATATATATATATATATATATATATATATATATATATATATATATATTGTATGTATGTGCGCTGTTCATATTTTCTTTTATACTCTCTTCACACGTTCTCAGTCGCACTCAACACAGAACATATATTTGAGTTCAATTTGAAATGTAAATAGTGATTCCATATTATTTCTGACAGTTCGTTTTGTTCGTTTTTTGTTTAGTTTTTTTTTTTTTACAAACGCACATTTTGAGATTGAAACTACATGTTTGTTTTTCTGAACAGATAATTCCATGGTTTAAACATCTTGCAGTTAGTTTGACATTTTACAGAGTAAAGTGTTTCTGTATGTTCCGTGTGTGAATGACTCTTTTATTGACTACTTTGTCAGTGACAAAAACCATTTGAGCAAGTTTTATTAAGCCTTTTCAGGGGCCCATTGTTGGAAAATGTAATAAAAATCAGTGTACTATGAATGCAGTTACAGTCTCAGAACTTAGCACTCACTTGCAAATTCATGAAGACAAAATATAAGTAACATAACCACTGAAGATTTCGGTACATCAGGGTTGTGATATGAACAGTTGCATAATAACCACCTAATGAATAGGAACAAAACCCTCCTGTTTAAAAGTAAGTGATAATGTGAGGTTGAAATATCTTTTGTAAAATGTAACAACCGTGTGTGGTCACCAGTGCTAAAATAAAAGGCACATTTAGATAGCATGCCAATGGATTATTCTCATACTGATGCTTGCTCAGTAGCAGTGATTAAACCTAAAAAGCCCTCCCAATTGTCCACGTGAAGATTAACCGTTAACTTGCCATTAAGGTTATGATGCCTCCCTTCTGTGGCAGAGCAAAGGGCACAGGGCCAGTAACTCTGAAGGAAAGAAACAGAAGAAGAGCAGATACTGCTTGTCACACTTTAATTATAAATCTCTCTGCCCCTTCAACCTTGAAAGTCTATTTTATCAAAGTGACGTGGAACGTCTGGGAGACATGGCAACTCCTGAGCTCTACACTAAGGTAAGAACTTACATGTATTGGGAGATGCTGTGTAGGTCTCTGTCATAATACAAAGATGGCTCGGTGATCCTTTGCTTGCTTTATTCTCTCAGAAGTAATCTCAAGAATCATGGAAGCAGAATTTGTTGATCCAGATCAATTTCACAAAGACAAAAACATTTGAGCACTTCAAATCTTCCATGTTTATAGAGTGTTCCAGGCTAATGAAGAGTGACAGGACAGCACGGGAATGAATGACTGGTGTTAATGTTTAATACAGAGGAGTTTGGATTTTGCTGATGTTGGAGAAATGATGTCACTGGCCTGGACACATACAGGAAGCTCTGTATATATGCTAGATCCAAAAAGGGAAATTTACCAACTAGTTGTCCGTGAAAGACTAGAACAAGACCCTGATTTTGTTAAATATCTTCTAAATCGACAGGTCTATGGGACCTGCATACAATATCAAATACAAATTCAGCACCACTCAAGTTCAAGTGTAAAAAAAAAACAGCCTGCTGCATCTAAATCTGTAGCTATTACCTGTAACGCTTCAGCATATGAATGAAGATGAATTTGCACCCAGTTTTTTTCCCTGTTCAGTCATTGAAAATTCCATCCATTAGCTCATGCTGCCTCTGGGAGGGTGAAACAAGCACAAGTTTTCTTCAAGACGTTTGCAGCCAGGTATTGCTTCTTTTTGAACTGTCAACAACACAATGCCTATGCAGCTGAACAAACATGGAGAAAAAAAGGAAAGCTAACTGATGCCTGCACTGGCTTGCATGATGGTAATTAATGAGGAACGAGGGAGACTAAATGTCCCAGCCTTTAATATCTTAGGCCTCAAAGAGGGACTGCAACAGTGATCACTTTGATAGAACAAACACTCAGTCTGCTGCAACACGCTGTTCAGTTTGTGAAAAAAAGGTGTAAAGAGGAAAGTGTTACTGACTCTAATAATGTTGAGTTTAGTAACGTAATGTGGGCTATTGCTCTACTGTGATTGTGAACATGTGAACTACTTTGTCCTAAGGGAGCTAATGTGTGGGTGCCAGATCCTGAAGAAGTGTGGGTGTGTGCACAGTTACAGCAGGACTACAGGCCTGAAGATCAGCAGCTCATTCTCCTGCTCAGTGATGGCAGAGTGAGACACACACTCTCACACACATGCATTTACAAAACTCACAATGCCCTTATTACACAGAATTGTATTGTATAGTCAAACATTTCCCCCTAAAGTTACTGGCTATTTCAGGTAGTTTTTACTTATTTTAATGAGATTATTTAAGGCTGTGCTATGCATAAATGTTGGTTAAAGGCTAAGCACCACTTAATGGACCTCCATAAATATTTCACATTATTTTAGTTACTGACATATATAAGTATGAGTTTAAATGAAAATAGCAGCTTAGTTTGCTTTAAAACTGACAATTTTATTAAATTGACGGAAAAACCCGAGCTCGCTACGCAAATTCTTGAACGCAACCGTGACGTCACTGGTGGACAACAGCTGAACAATGCTGTGGTAAAACACCGTTATGACTGACTGTTATGACAGTATCTAGCTAAATAACCAACATTATTCATGACAATAGCCTAGCAATAAGCTAAACTCAAATTTAGAGGTACCGTTATTCTTGTAAATTTGATCGAAGTCGAACTCGAATTCACCCGACACTATAAACCTCCGTAATGCAGCTACGTAGCCGAGTACAATCTGAGCCACCGAGTTTAACAAGTCAAACTAACGTTAACTAACATCAACTAAAACAGGCGAAGTGAGTGTCCTTACCCTGTTTACCTCCATGTTACAGAGGCTCTTGAACACCTTTCGTTGGTTTATTTACATGTCCATATTGTTGGAAAAGCGCCAGTGAAATGAGCTACAGATAACGGAGTGAGCGGATGGTCCTTTCCAAAGTGCCCGTTTAAAGTTGACAAATTTAGTCAATTTTCTGGATATTTTGGGATCTTTGGGCCATTTGTGCACAGATGTCCCACTGTACATTGAATTATTGCAGCCAAAAACAACAAACCTGTGCAACTCCTAGAGTTGTCCACCATCTACGTCACCGAAACTCTACTGTTCTGGGTGGCACGCCTGTCAAGCCTGAGGTATTTAGTTTAAAATCAGATGTGTGGTGAGAGCGTCTTTACATATTAAAAGTTACATATTACAATCATTTCCCTAAGTAAAAATATCTGTGACTTGCTTCAAAATACCACAAGGATCACACAATACAGCACCTGTCTAAACAGCCGGGTCCAGAAGATCCAGTTTCATTGCCTGTTCCTGTAAATGAGACAGCCACAGTTCTGTTCAGTGCAAGAGCCAAGGAGTGAGGAGGCAATATTAGAAATGATCAGATTTTCACCAGTAGAGGTCTTTAAATCCCCCATATTTATACTGTTAAGCTTTAACTGCACATATCTCCTTTTGAACATTTTGAAAAGATGCATTTTTAAACACCCCCTGCTGAACAAAGAACAAGCAAGAATGTTTTAGTGTCCCCTGTAACAGGCAGAATATGTGAACCAACCGTGTGCTTTGCTCCTAAGGAGGTTCAGTACCCTGTAAGTTCCCCTGGTGGTCTTCCCCTTCTGGGCAACCCTGACATTCTGGAAGGAGAAAATGACCTGACAGCCCTCAGCTTCCTTCATGAACCTGCGGTGCTTCATAACCTACGTGTGCGCTTCCTCCATTACAGCAGCATCTACACCTACTGCGGTGGGTGGTGCTAAAAACAAATAAAAATATTATTTAACACAGTATATCATTTTCCATAGGGGAGTTCATAGGATGTTTCTGACTAAATGTCCTTCACAGAAAGTACATTTTTATATTTTGTTACATGTTAGTTGCAGTTTTGTTACATTACCTGGATCAGTCTTCAGTTATCTGTCTGGGTTGTGTTTAGAAGGGAACGAAATAAAACTGTGGATTGCTATTAAAGTGCTCTTTTTAAGTCTCTGATTTCATTTTGATGAGAATTTTTGTTCTATTTTGATTGGGGGTGGGGGTGTGGGTTATCTGTAGATAACAGTCAGTAATATAATACATTCTTTATTTTTTATAGGGGCTAAAGTTCACATAAATCACACAAAATTACTCACGGCTCTGTCGTATTGGCCTTTTTTGTAAACATTAGCCAGTAACCAAACTATAGCCACTACCTCAGCTGCTTGCGCTAGTTGTAAATTGATTGTAATAGAATAATAATCTTATGTACTTCCATTGTGTCTGTAACCCTTAAAGGCATTGTGCTAGTGGCTCTAAACCCATATGAAGATCTGCCCATCTATGGCGAGGAGGTGATTGATGCCTACAGTGGGCAGGACATGGCTGATATGGACCCTCATATCTTTTCTCTTGCTGAGGATGCCTATCGAACCATGATCAGGTCAGATGTGGTTAAGAGTTCAGATCATGCTCACCATCATAGTCTACAAAGTGGGTTTCTGTTTGCTGCTGTTATGCTGGTGACCATCTACCAGACTGTCTTTAACTCTTCAATCTGCTTTCCTTTTTCTTCTTTCTCACTCTTTCTCACACTTTCAATGTTCTAATTTGATCAGTGCTGATGCCCACTTGGTACTTGGCTTTGGTCGTGCCCTGATCTGGCTTTTCCCTCTCCCACTGCCTGGCCGCATAGGACCATTTAGCTCCAGTTGACCTCACACCAGATTGCACTCACTTACCTGCCCTGCTAAAGCTGATTTGTGACGCCATTTGTTGTGAAAAGTGCTATATACATAAAATTGTTTTTAAATTCCATAGACTTGTTGAATGTATAATACACTATCTATAAATGGACTATTATGTTACAGGTTTTTAAATTGCTCCTACAGTTTTTGGAACAACTTGGTTCATTTTTCTCTCCATACTTAACACCCTGTCACAGTCTGAGGCAGTTTGCATGATGCTTAATAAAAGGGTATACACCGCCAGTACTAATACTAGTTAGATACAGTAGCCTTGTAATCTTTAAAAACTGACTATAGTTGTCAGAAGTAGGAAATAAAGGCCTTTTTTTCTCAAACAACAAACTTTACAGATGAAGGGGAAAAAATCATGTGTATTTTACATAAGCCTATAAATGTAAGTTAATATAACTATAAATATTTGATACTCTGACCACATATGTTTATGTATATTACTTCAAAATAACTGAGTGCAGCTGGTTGTACTTCTATATGCAGGGAGGAAAAGAACCAGTCAATTATCATTAGTGGTGAGTCTGGCTCTGGCAAAACTGTTTCTGCAAAATTCACCATGCGCTACTTTGCTGTGGTTGGAGGAGCAGCTCAGCAGACCAGTGTGGAGGAGAAAGTCTTGGCATCCAACCCTGTCATGGAGGTAATGAAGCATGGGTGAAGAGACTGTTCCGCCTTCTGATGAATATATTATAGGACTAAGTGTATATTGGAATATGAACAGAAACTGTCTGCATGCTAAAGCAGTATGAGTACAAAGAAGACTGCAATACTGTGCAATAGCAGCTACTTGGGTATAAGATATGGTCTTAATTTATTCTCAATATATCTTGTAGGCTTTAGGAAACGCTAAAACCATTCGCAACGATAACAGCAGCAGATTTGGAAAATACATTGAGATTGGCTTTGGTTCCAAAGGAGATATCATTGGAGCAAATATGAGGACTTACCTTTTGGAGAAATCTAGAGTTGTTTTTCAGGTGATGTAAATTGAAGGAACTACATCCACTGATGATATGTGTTTTGGTTTTTGTAACAATGTTCAAAATGACTGATTGATGACCCTCTTAGGCTCCAGATGAAAGAAACTATCACATCTTCTACCAGCTTTGTGCTTCCAGAGAACTACAAGAAATGAGGGGTCTCAAACTTAGTAAGCTGATAGCCACAGTAGTAACATTAATGTCTGCCTGAATGTTTTTGCCTTATAACTTTTTAATCAATCAATTCTCTTGTTTGTAGATACTGCAGAAAACTTCAAATACACAAACCAAGGAATGGACATAAACATCCCAGGCACAGATGGTGCCATGGAGCTTGAGAACACTCGAAATGCTTTGACTATTTTGGGTAAGACACCTTTTTTTTCTACATATCAGGCTATTGCAACCTCATACCATGTAAAGTACCAGGAAGAAATTTATTTATAAATGTATTTTTTGTAGGTGTCCATCCTGACCAGCAGATGGACCTCTTTCAGATACTGGCAGCTGTCTTGCATCTTGGCAATGTGAATATTCAAGCCAGTGGCAGGGGTGGTGACCGCAGCTACATCAGCGTATGTATAGGTCTACTGTTGCAGATGATTTAAACACAATGGAGTTTTAGGGCCACAGCTTTAAAAAAAACAGTTTCCAAGAATAAAGTCAGAATTCTGAGAACAATGTTGGAATAATTCTCTGCACATATAATGGGGCAGACACCACCACAGTGTAATTGAGGAATGCAGTGTGTTGCTGAAATCATACTATGGAATAAATACTCAGTCCTCTGACACATCAGGACAAGATTGTGATTAGTATTTAAACCCTGAATCTGTGCAAGAACTCGTTTATTCAGAAGAGGGGATGTAGTTTTACATGAAACAATTAATGATCACGAAAATGATTGATCCAGAGCGAGTGGAACTCCACGTGCCCACGAGGCTCCATCGCATTATGGCTCATGGACCTGTACAATAAACTGAAGCCATATGCATTGCAGTTGGGCTGCACTGATGGGGTTTAGTCGTCATGGCGTGTGGATGCATTTAATAAATAGTTCTGTTCACTGACTGCTTCTTTCACAACTCACTCTGTGGCTCACAGACTGTGAGTCTGTCTGTTAACCTGTCATACATCCCTTTGTGATGTCACTAAAACTGGCACCTGTAAATAGACAGTTTGAAAAGATGCAGTGGCTGGCTTCAAATGTCTTGGAGCTAGCTTTCGCCTCTTAGTGTGGAAGAAAACGGAGGGCAAATAATATTGGAGACTTGAAGATTGATTAACAAAGTTTATTGTAAAGAGAAACTTTGTGGGTCCCCTCCAATGAATATTGATTATATTTTTAAATGTGAAGTGCCTCCTGGAATTGGAATGTAACTCACACCCATATAACAAGAACATTGTTTCTCATATATTTACTTATGTTTATCAGTTGCTGTTCAGTGATTTGCATCTAATCACTTTTGTGAGAAATATTAAATAATTCCTGAAATACCACACTTTATTGAGTGTTTGTCTCTATATACGTTGGCAGGGAGATGACCGCTCCTTGGTGATCTTCTCTAAGCTGATGGGGGTGGAGTGCCCCCAGATGGCCCACTGGCTTTGTCATCAAAGGTTAGCTGTAGGTGGAGAGATGCTGGTGAAGCCCATGTCAGGTCAGCAGGCTAACGAGGCTCGGGACGCTCTGGCTAAACATATTTATGGGCAGCTGTTTGCCTGGATTGTCCAAAGGCTGAACTCAGCTCTGCGAGCCCAGAGAGAGAAGCCCAAGACCTTTATTGGTGTACTGGACATTTATGGGTGAGCTCAGAACGTTGGTTTTATCTGTAGTATAGTTTAATTTCTGAGCAATATCTGATTCATGCTGCTGATTTATTTCTAAGAAAGCTTCTCCTCTTCATCAGATTTGAGACCTTCGACAGAAACAGTTTTGAGCAATTCTGTATTAACTATGCTAATGAGAAACTTCAGCAGCAGTTCAACAGAGTGAGTAAAAAAACTGTTTCGTGAAAAGTAAAATTTGCTTATTTAAAATGCAGTCATATATACACACAAAATGTTTTTTCATCCAAAAACGAAGATGTGTGCCTAAATCATCACACATCTTTCTGTTTTTCCAGCATGTATTCCAGTTGGAGCAAGAAGAGTACGTGCGAGAGGAGCTGCCCTGGAACCGTATTGAGTTCAGTGATAACCAGCCTTGCATTACTCTCATAGAGGGCCCTCTTGGCCTGCTAGACCTGCTGGATGAGGAGTGTAGAGTAAGTTCTTTTGAAGTCCGCTTAAGTCTTAAAGTCTTGAGTCTACTGCCCTGTTTTGATTCTTAAAATGATAAGCACCCCCCTGACTCCCCCTTGACACCTGTCCTCAGGGAAGATCTTTCTATCATTTGAAGGGCATTGTTATTTTCCCGAGAGTCAATTGACAGTCATTTAGCAGCTCCTAAACCTCCGTAATGCAACTACGTAGCCTAGTATAACCTGAGCCACCAAGTTTTGCAAGTCAAGCTAAAGTTAACTAACTCTAGGGTGACAAGACGTCCTCTTTTACCCGGACATGTCCTCTTTTTTAGACTTAAAAAATGTCCGAGCGGAATTTCACAAACGTCCGGCATTTTGTTTTTCTAGAGCTTACATAGAACTTCGAGAAGCGTTTCATTCACAAACTAGTCCCGCCCTCCCCTACTCCGATTGGTTCGCTTGAGTGAGAAGGGGGAGTGGTGAAGTAGCCTAAAGTCTTCTGATTGGACGGTCTGACTGTAGAGCTACCGTTATTGGTCGATAACCTTCTCTGTAAACATTTAATTTGTCAGTCTGCACGTCAGTAGTCTTTGTTTACGTCAGGCAAAGCTCATGTACCTACCCTCATCTTGAGCAGCTATGACGAAATGTAAATGTAAGTTCTCGCGAGAGCTCATCCGAGACGTGTTCTCTTTTTCACCATCTCAGATCTGGTCACCTTAAATAAACATTATTGTTTTGCGTGCGGTAACTGTGGTGTGGGATGGCATATTGACACCTAGTGGGCTGGATGTGGCTGAGATTCTTTACTAAATGTATTTTAGAGTTGGCTTGGGGGAACTGCTCTGTGGAGCATAAACTGATTTATACGTCTCATGTAAAAAGAAAAATAACTTTATGAATATTTCTTGGTAATGTTTGATGATAAAAATTAAAGAAAAGACATAGAGACAAATTGAGTCTGCCTTTGGAGTTTGTGTCTCTTTTGTATAAAAACACAATACTGCAGTCTTTCTGAAGTCACCTTTCTAATGTTGTCCTTTGCTCTATTTTGTGCTTTTCTTCTGTTAGGTTCCTAAAGGCTCAGATGAGAACTGGGCACGGAAACTGTACGAGCAGCACCTGAACAAGAGCCTCAACTTCCGCAAGCCACGCATGTCCAACTTAGCCTTCATTATACTTCACTTTGCTGACAAGGTTAGACACCTAAATCTAATCCTGGGTTTTATTAGCAGTCTAGTTTATTAGTTTTGTAATAATCAGATTTGACAACAAACCCCAGATTGAGTCATGTGTCTAACAAACAAAATACATGTAAGCTATAGAAACTTTCCTTTTTTAATTATATTTATTTATTATCTGTAACTGCTTATGAAGTTCAGGGTCACGGTGGGTCTGGAGTCTACCTGGGATGTTTGAGCGCAAGGCAGGAATAGGAGGGGGTGGCAGTCCTTCACAGGGTTCACTCACACACTCACACCTATGGACGCTTTTGAGTTGGCAATCCACCTACCAATGTGTTTTTTTCTTTTGGACCGTGGGAGGAAACCGGAGCACCCGGAGGAAACCCATGCAGAAATTAATTTAATTAATTCATTCATTTTTTACTGTAGATGTTAAGCTTTGAACATTAAGAGCACAGGTGTTTTCTAAAACATGTGGCAGATTGTAGTGCACTGTGAAATTTTCATTTTTACAATCCATAGTAGGTCCTAATAATTTTTCCTAGACACTGAATACTTTTAGGTATTTTGGGAAACTGTCATTAACTGCACTGACAAGATTTTGTAACTTAATAAAAACCACGAATGTGGTTTTGAAGCAAGTTTTCTGAATGTTTTATGTACATGATTTGAGTGTTAGCGATTAGAGCAATGGTTGTTGTAGGTCTAACACTAAATTAGGAATCAGAGTACGGATATCAAACATTCCCTGGCCGATCAGCTAAACCTGGCATGAGATTACATCTGGTGAGAAATGGAGAAAATGTGTAAATGATATTTGCCTATGTAATGTTTTTTTATTATTTTTTTTTTTTAAATGATCATTTTAACATAGTTTTTGGAAAATATGAAATATTAAATTATTATTTAGGCACAAGTTGCCCTTCAATGAATGCCTCTTCTGATAAATGTGACGTGTTACAAAATATATTATCAAAAACTGAACTATGTGGGGCTACAGAGTAGAACATCCGGTCGTGTTGCTAATGTTACAGAGAATGAAGGAATAAATGTTTTTTAATTAATTTTGGTAACTTAAAAACCCTAAAAGAGGTTTGGAAAAGCAGCATGTGATGACCTATATGTGTAAGCTGTTGTATTCTTCTGTTTCAGGTCCAGTATGAATGTGTTGGCTTTTTAGATAAGAATCGAGACACAATATTTGAAGAGCCCATCAATATAATGAGAGCGAGTCAGGTACCGATGTGGACTTGTCTTTTTTTAAATTCAGTCTGCTATTCTGGCAGATTTAAAATCACTTACAAACAAATAATACTATTTTTCCTCCAGTCAGAATTGGTTGCAGAGTTGTTCCAGAAACAGCAGCAGCCTGTAGGGGGTCCCTCTGTTCTGAATGGGGGTGTGCGCTCTGGGAAAAGAGCCCACCGTGAGCACAGACTTACTGTGGGCTTCCAGTTCCGTCAATCTCTGCAGCTCTTGATGGACACTCTCAACAGCACAACTCCTCATTATGTTCGCTGCATCAAACCCAATGACTCCAAACAGGCATTTGAGTGAGTGTGTGTGTGTGCGTTTGAGTGTGAGCGTGTGAGTGAGGGTCTCTGGATTTCAGGATTTTTGTGCTTAATGTTTTTGTAACTTGCCTCTCTCTCTCTCTCTCTCTCTCTCTCTCTCTCTCTCTCTCTCTCTCTCTCTCTCTCTCTCTCTCTCTCTCTCTCTCTCTCTCTCTCTCTCTCTCTCTCTCTCTCTCTCAGGTTTGATCCTAAGAGAGCAGTGCAGCAGTTGCGAGCTTGTGGTGTGTTGGAGACTATTCGCATCAGTGCTGCAGGTTACCCATCCAGGCAATGTCAACATCCTTCATATCTAACTCCTTATATTGTGACTTTATCATGGTTCTGATATTGACTATAAAGACATTTAGTAATAACTGGTCATTTAGTCACACAGCTCCAGGGACCTGGAGATTGTGGGTTTGATTCCCGCTCCGGGTGACTGTCTGTGAAGAGTTGGTGTGTTCTCCCTGTGTCCACATGGGTTTCCTCCGGGTGCTCTGGTGCCCGTAGGTGTGAGTGTGTGAGTAAATGTGTGTGTGTGTTGCCCTGTGAAGGACTGGCGCCCCCTTCAGGGTGTATTCCCGCCTTGCGCTCAATGATTCCAGGTAGGCTCTGCACCCACCGCGATCCTGAACTGGATAAGCGGTTACAGATATGATTTGAATGAATGAATTAATTAATGGTCATTTAGTCTTAAGTGGGTGAGGCAGTAACAGCTTTGCAAACGCGTCAATACAACTTGATACAATATATACATTATATATATCTTGATATATCATTACTGCCCTGAGAAAAGATGTATCTCAAAAAATGTACTTTATAGGAGAAGGGAACAACTTTCTTAACTTTCAGTGGAAGTCAGTGTAAAATGATTTTATTGGTCCATTCATCTGGAAGTTTTTAAAGAACGTGAAGGACAGCTGCTGTATCCAAGTGATGCAGTAAATTAACATCTCCAACAATGGAGATAGCTGTTTTCTAGCAACCATATATGCAACATTATAACTGGACTACAAATAAAATACAAAACAGATATAGAATATAGGCCATTAAAAGCTGAATAATTTTGTCCTGTGTCCTTCAGGTGGACGTATGAAGAGTTCTACGGCCGCTACAGAGTTCTCCTTCGTAGCTTGGCCACTCAGGATGGTCTGCGCGTGACTTGTCAGAGGGCAATCTCAGGCCTCATCCCAGACCCTGAGCAGTACTGCTTTGGCAAGACAAAAGTGTTCTTCCGGGCAGGGCAGGTGGCTATTCTGGAGAAGCTGAGGGCAGAGAGGTTGTGGGAGGCTGGTGTTCTGATCCAGAGCCAGGTCAGAGGATGGATCCAACGCAGACGCTACCTCCATCTGCGCTCATCCACTATTACCCTGCAGAGATACTCCCGGGGAGCACTGGCCCGCAGGTGACCAGCTGCAAGAGATTTTTATCAGGCTTGAAAATTTGGTCTGAACCTGAATTCATCTCCCAGCCCTATGGCAAAGTATTGAGTATTGCCAACTGTTCTCATGACCCTGTGCTGAGTTATGGAGGTGACACAAATTCTATTGTTTTCACCCCAGACTGTTTCTGATTGTTTGCTCTCATTATAAGGTTGGCCTGGACCCTGCGGTACACACGTGCTGCTGTGGTAATCCAGAAGACTTATCGTATGGTGTTGGTTCGGCAGACGTATCTGGCCATTCGACAGGCCACCATTACAATTCAGGCCTTTGCTAGGGGGATGCAGGCCCGCCGCACATACCGTCTGGTAAAGACTGGTGGTCATTCCTTCTCTCCCCAGTTTATTTCATAAGGCATTTATTTTAAAACTAGCCTGATATATCTGATATGTGACTGGAAATTTTCACTCCACTGGAATAAATGTGAAACTGATGGCACTGGTTGTGTGCAGCTGCTGCAGGAGCGAGCGGCAGTGCGCCTGCAGGCATGTGTGCGGTGCTGGCTAACCTGCCGCTGGTTCAGACGTGTGAGGGCTGCGGTTGTGCTGCTGCAGTGCTGTGTGCGCAGGAGAGCAGCCAGGAGAGAGCTGCGCACACTCAAGGCTGAGGCTCGATCTGTGGAGAGGTACAGAGAGCTCAACAAGGGCATGGAGGTGAAACTCATTCAGCTGCAGCTCCGTGCTGACCAGCAGGTGAAGGAAATTGAGAGTGGGGTTGTTGGTGGGCAGGAGAGAGTACCATGATGTCAGATAAGATTAAATAAGGAGAAAAGTAAGCTTTGTGTGTGTTTGCATGTGTGTGTGTGTGTCTACCTACCCATGTCTCAGGCCAAAGAGTGTGCATCTCTGCGGGACATTCTGCATGCGGAACGGGATTCTCACAGCGCTGAGGTGGAGCAGCTCCGCTCAGCTCTTCTCAAAGTGCAGAGACAGCTACTGGACCAGAGCCACAGTGCACCTTCTGTCACTGCCCAACAGGAGGAGGAGTGGAGGAGATCAGAGGAGAGAGCAACTCAGGAAATCCAGCGCCTCTCACAGGTCCCTGTATCTGCATCTCTGTAGAGAGTCATGTTGATTTCTCTGTGTAGTGTCAGATGACATTGGTCATTACAGACGTACTGCGGGCAGTTATTTACAAATTAAAAATACTTCAATCACTTATAACCTTGGACACATTAATCTACAGGGTGGGCCATTTATATAGATACACCTTAATAAAATGGGAATGGTTGGTGATATTCACTTCCTGTTTGTGGCACATTAGTGTATGGGAGGGGGGAAACTTTTCAAGGTGGGTGGTGACCATGGCGACCGTTTTGAAGTCAGCCATTTTGGATCCAACTTTTGTTTTTTCAATGGGAAGTTTTAACATAACTTTATTCTTTCATGAGTTATTTATAAGTTTCTAACCACTTATAAAATGTGTTCAAAGTGCTGCCCATTGTGTTGGATTGTCAACGCAACTCTCTTCTCCCACTGTTCACACACTGATAGCAACACCACTGGAGAAATGCTAGCACAGGCTTCCAGTATCCGTAGTTTCAGGTGCTGACCTGAAAAGTTCCCCCCCTCCCATATACTAATGTTCCACAAACATGAATGTGTATCAGCATGTTTTCTTCCTCGTTCGACTCATTTGTGCTGAGAAGAAATGACAATAATCCTGACACTGACATTTCTCTTTAATCTGTAGGAGCTGGAAGCTTTGAAAGTGGAGAAACACTCCATGGAAAAAGAGAGGGACGATATCACCTCTCGTTTGCGGCAGCAAGAGAAGGCACAAGAAGGTAAAAATATATGTTTGGCAGACCGCCTGTTTTTTGTGCTGGCTGCTTTTGGCATAAGCCTTTAGCAAGTTTGGTGTAGGTTTATTTCATCTGCTATGAATATGTAGTTGTAGGTGTCATTATGTAGGAGTCACTGAATAGCCTTTGAATACAGCCCTGCAATAAAGTGATTTTTCGAAATAAAACTTTAGGTGCAGTAATAGCTTGGAGGTAATAAAATACGTTGCTTCTGCAGAGGACACACTTTGAGTTCAGCGTTTAAAATGCAAACAAATTCTTTCACTGTGGTTTGATGGAAGATGCTATACCCTTTTATAGCGTTGGCCATAACATGTGACATTTGACTGGTATCCAGCGGTCATGGTCATATCATTTACTATCCAAAATGCTTTGTGAACTTACATGTCTTCAAGTCTTTTATACAAAATACTGATGATCGTAGTACTATTTTGCTTCATAATGCCCCGTGTTTTTCACGTTTGTGTCCATTTTTCATCACTGTCCAAAGAAAAACATTCTTTCATTGTCTGTAATCGCTTATCAGTTCAGGGTCACGGTGGGTCTGGAGCCCACCCGGAATCACTGGGCGCAAGGCAGGAACACAACCTGGAGGGTCTGCCAGTCCTTCACAGAGCGACACACACACGTTCACTCACACCTATGGACACTTGAGTCACCAATCCATCTACCAAAGTGTGTTTTTGGACCATGGGAGGAAATCCACTTGGACATGGGGAGAACACAACAAACTCCTCACAGACAGTCACCTGGAGCAGGACTTGAACCCACAACCTCCAAGTCCATGGAGCTGTTAGACTGTGACACTACCTGCTGCGCCCTTCAAAGACACTGCTCTTTACACTGTATAGATGGTTCCGGTTGAATGGACCAATAGAAATGATCCAAAACCACTTTGAATATGTTGCAAATGAATTACACAAATTTCTTCTTCTGTAAGGTTAGGATTTTTTTTAAAAAAGCAGGTTGTTTTTGTTTCAGAGAGCAGGCAGAAGTCCGAGGTCCAGGCTGGGGCAGCAGTTCAGGCTGAGCTCGAAGAAGAGAGGAGGAGATATCAGGGATTACTGAGGGAGTTCACCCGTTTGGAGCAGAGATACGACAACCTGAGGGATATGAGCATGCTCCCTACAGCTGAGGTACTGAGAAAATAAAAGAATCAGAGAGAGAAATGGGGTTAATATTCATTCATTCACATTCACACATTCACATTCACTCACACCTATGGACACTTTTGAGTCGCCAATCCACCTACCAACATGTGTTTTTGGACTGTGGGAGGAAACCGGAGCACCCGGAGGAAACCCACGCGGACACAGGGAGAACACACCAAACTCCTCACAGACAGTCACCCGGAGCGGGGGTTAATATGTCAGTTTTAATTTCATTGTCTCTGACCAATTTTTCGCTAAAAGTCAGCTGGCTTTACATGTCACATGTTGTAGTTTTCCCTCTTTAGGCCTGATCAATTGTGAGAAAGCTTGCAAACAGATTTGGCAAACTATCTGGAAGAAAACTAGGTTAAAAAAAATAAGTGATTAACACCAAACACTCGTTCTGAAAACTACAACTGAAACATAGCCAAAAATGTTTGGGAGAGTGGCAGTTTTAGACTAGATTATGAAGTATTCCAAAAACACTCTTATGCAGGTGAGGTAATCAGGCTTAGTTTAAAAAAAGAAGCCATTTGACCAGGAGTTTTCCAAGTTACATGTGGTATATGTCTGCGTGTTTGTGTGTGCCGCAGCGTTGGCGTGGACACAGTCGGACTGACTCCACTCAGAGTGTGTCTCTGGAGCCTCCTTCTCCTGTCACTCCATCTTTCAACGGTCCTCCTGACTTCTCAGCTGAAGAGGGCAGGAGGATCAGTGTGACCTCTCCCTTTGACAGGAGACCCTGGAGCTCTGAGCCCCCACTGGTGAGACTGAAGGTTTATAATAAGCTTTATAATACCTGGTCCTCACTTTCTCTGGGTTTGTAGGATGGCCCCTATTTACCTTAATCAAGTATTGTCATGCTAGTCACTGAGGGTGTCTGTTACATCTGGGCAACCTACATGTGCACTGGTGTTCTGAAAATAGAAGTGGCTGCCTCACAGGAAGCATGTTCTGGTTTTACCCTCTCAGTATGGGGGAGTCTTAACTTGATAAATCTGTTGTACTCTGCTTTATTGTTTTGCGCAGAATGTGTTAATGGAGGACTTGGGTGTACCAAAAATCACAGCAGAGAAGATGGAGGGAGAAGACCTCCGACACGCCTATGATGCTGTCCGAGTGGCCAACAAGTCAGTACTTCCTTCCATTTCTTGAATGTTTCGAATATCCTTTCTCGTGTGGTTTATCTAAATACTTAAAGCTGGAGTAGATCATTTTGGAGAAACAAACAAGTGTAAGCTAGGTATATTTAAGCAATTCAGACCATACCATCAGCCATTCTTTCAAATTCACTCCCAAAGACACACAAATGCCATCTGCCTGATTACAGCTGGAGGAGTCCAAGGGAGATTATTGGAGAGAGAAATGCAACGTTATTTTCTGCTTCTGTATAATCTGAAATGAATTGGGATTCTCTCGAGCACGCACACGTATGGACGCAAGTGTGTGACACGGTGGTATGATGAGTAGAGACCAAACGACAACACAATGAAACAAATGAACAAACCCATGAACAAACAACCAAACAAACTCAAACTCAAAATGACCGATACCAGGAAGTGAGGGAAGAGGGCTTAAATACATGAACTTAACAAGAAACAGCTGAAACGGATAACAAGGGAAACGATGAGGAGGCGGAACAAAGGCGGAGCTAGAGTGAACATAAACAAAGCCATGTGCAGAGATAGGAAAACAACGAAGAGAGAGCCACATAGAAAGGGGAAAACAAACCAGAAAGTGTCAAGATGTGACAGACGCCCCCCCCCAAGACGCGCAACTCCTGGAGCGCGAAAAACTACATTCCCCAGGAGCTGGCGCAGGAGGGGGCCAGAAGAACAAGACAAAAAAACGAAACTAGAAGACTCAGTATGGAAAAGGAAACAAGGAACTAGACTTAAACGGACATCGGACAAAAGTAGAAAGAGGAGACGGGACTCGTGATAAGACAGGGTGCTGGAACTTAGATTGGAAATTATACGGGGACTGAGACAGAACAGGAGGAGATAAACGTGATTGGACTTGGGACAAGACGGGAGCAGAAACAGGGTACTGAAACATAGACTGGACAGAGGGTTTAACAGGTGACTGGAAAGGACTAACAGGAAACTGGACTGGACTAGGCAGGGGAACAGGAACCAAGACATTAACAGGGATAGAGATGAATATAGTGACAGGGACTGGAACGGAGACCAAGGCTGACACGGGCACAGGGACAAGGACAGAGACAGGAACCAGAACAGGGACAGATACAGGAACAAATACAACTGGTGGGTGCCCAGGACTGGCCAATGTCCGTGGAACCAGCCTGGGCACAGTTCTGGGGATCGGCCCCAAAGTCCTTGGGGCCGTCCTACGGGTTTGACGGGGAGCGGCTGTAGCCACAGTCTCGGGGGTAGAAATGGCCGTAGCCACAGTCTCGGGGGAAGAAACGGCCGTAGCCACAGTGTCAGGGACAGAAACGGCCGTAGCCAAAGTCACTGGTTCAAAAGTGGCCGAAGCCAAAGTCACAGGAGTAGAAATGGCCGAAGTCACAGTCATGGAGATAGGAGTGGCTGAGGAAGCCGTACTCACGGAGACTGGAGACCCTGCGACGACGTCCACGGAGGCAGACGGAACTGCGACGACGTCATCCACGGAGGCAGACGGAACTGCGACGACGTCATCCACGGAGGCAGACGGAACTGCGACGACGTCATCCACGGAGGCAGACGGAACTGCGACGACGTCCACTGAGGCAGAAGGATCTGCGACGACGTCCACGGAAACAGAGGGATGTGCGACGACGTTCACGGAGGCAGAGGAATCTGCGACGTCGTCCACTGGGTCAGGAGGATGTGCGACGTCATCCACGGAGGCAGAAGGATCTGCGACGACGTCCATGGAAACAGAAGAGGCGGGCGTCGCTCTCATGAAGACAGGAGAGGCGCGCGCCGCCTTCAAGGAGAGCTCCAGGCGTGCCATGAGGCCTGTAAGCTTCTCCTGAATGTCAGGAGTGGGCGCAGAGCGGTGATTAGGAACTGGGGTCCTAACGACGACGTCCACGGAGGCAGAAGAATCTGCGACGTCGTCCATGGAGACAGGCGCGGCCGGAGGCGCCGCGCTGAGGAAGACAGGCGCGGCCGTAGGCACCGTGCTCAGAGAGACAGGCGTGGCCGGATGCACCGCGCTCAGGGAGACAGGCGCGGCCGTAGGCGTTGCGCTCTGGGAAACAGGCGCGGCCTGTTATAAATATAATAAAAATCTTTGGTAAACAATTTTTTTTTGCCTTTAAAGTTGTTGTCATTGTTTTAGGTTTTTGGAGAGGCAGCTGTTGGCTCAAAGGGCTGAGTGGGAGCAGGAGAAAGCTGCGCTCTCACAGCAGCTGCAGACGTCCAAGGCTAGAGTCTTTCCGGTGAACAAGGACCTGAAAGTAATCCTGATCCTTACCTGTATTTTACTGTCTGCTGGTACTGACCAACAGCAACTCCACTTAGAGCTTTCATCCCCAAAAACTTTGTGTGTGTGTGTGTGTGTGCATGTTTGGTTTTTAGGATCTAATGGAGCAGGTGGAGGTTAAGGAGCTGGAGAACTGTCGACTCAGGAGAGAACTGAAGGAGTTGAAGCATACAGTTACAATCAGGAAACTTTTAGCTTATGCAGGTGTGCCATGTTTGGTTAAGCACACATACTTACAGCACGCACAACAACACATTCAACCTCCTAATAATCACTCTGTTCTAAGCTTTGCAGATATTAGTATTCATTCACAATGACACTGGAATCGCTGTGTTATTGTGCTATACAAGTGATGTAGCCCTATCCATTACAGTTAGAATGAGCTGGAGTGGTGTTTATGATCCAGAACTAATCCTCCAGTGTCAGTAGGTAACTACACTAGTGGTCTTGTGGCTGAATGCAGTTAACTCCTCACAGATATGTTATCAAATCTTGTATAAATCTTCTCAACCAATTAGAGACTTTTAATGCAGCAGAAGCGTGTCAACAAGCTTTTACAAGCTCTACGCTGTCTTCCAAAGCCCTAATTTAACAAACTCAGACTAGAATCTGAATGCGAGAATCAAGCAGATGTTATTAGGGATACAACACTTTGGTTGTATTGCTCTAATGGCGCCTGTTGCTTTAGACATGGACCTATTTTTAAAGAGATTTAGTGAGAGATTCTTTCTAGATCTAAAGTTGCCAGCTCTGATCTTTAATGATTTGAGAAGAATGAAAAAATGGAAATTCAATGACCAGTAATTTCCCATAACCTTGTTATTATTCTCTCCACAGGCGTGCCTGTACCTCAGGATCCAGTGTCTCCCTCTACACAGCTGAGTCCTGTGCTGACTGGACTACTGGAATGTAGGAAGAAAGACGAGAGCAGGCTCATGAAAAACCTCATTACAGGCAAAGTTTTTGCACAGCCATCTCAGAATGGGTCGTATTAGAAGTATTGACTAAAACATTTCGCTGAGCAAAGTATCATTTTTTTGTAGTGTATCAGCTACTCTCACTTTCTCTAAGTTTGGAATAAGGCAGCAACAGGTGTGGGTAATATTTTGTGCAGATATTCGGGCTGAAGCAGCTCTCTCTCTGGCTCCTGGCCTGGCAGCACGGCTGGTTTTCCTGTGTGTGCGTCAAGCAGATATCAGCAGGGATCTTACTCGAGCACGAGGCCTCTGTGTCGCTACGCTGGCATCCATCAAAACAGCTTTAAAGGTAAATAAAGGAGCTAAGAAACATGCTTGCACTATCAAAATCGGTGCTCAAATGATTCTCATTGTCTTCCATCCCAGAATAACTGCTTTGTGTTGGTGCTCAGTGGATCCTGAGCCAAGGATGAGCACTCAATATTAGAAAACCCTTGAGTAGGGGTCCAGATGGAGGCTTCATCTTGTAATGTTCATGACATGATAAGTGATGCCATAGAGATGATGTCGTGAGTACTATATTTTCTGTTTTGTTTCCAGAAACACAGTGGGGATTTGGATATGACAGCTTTGTGGCTGAAGAACATCTACATGCTCAAAGACCTGCTCACCCAGCACTCAACCACAAAGGCCCTTGCTTCTGGAGAGGTAGAGTATTTACATGATTATCAACAAGATCTGAGATTTTGAAAATATGCTGTCATCTGTCGGACTAATTCTGTTTAGTGTTCTATTCTGTAATCAGATAAAAAATGGCTGCCCCCACATTGGGGACCCACTCTGTAGAGCATTACCTGGTTCGTTCAGAAAGTACAATGCAGTTTGATTCTCTACCTGATCTTAGATTGCACGTTAGAAGGAAAATAATCACTTTCATAAATATTGTTTTCTACTTAAATAGTGATCAATAGTAATAGAGACAAACAGTGGTAAACAGTTACATTTTTGATTTCTGTTTTCTTGGCTATGCAGGAGGTGGGTGGGGTTGAGGAGGTGCTCCCTTTGCAGGTGGAGCTGGGGGAGCAGGTGAGGGCGCTTGGTGACATGTGCATACAGGCCTATCAGCAGCTGCTCTCCATCACTGAGAGCCGCCTACAGCCCATAATCGGTAGGACTGTCATAATAGCTTCAGTTCTTGACACAGCTCCTATGTTATAGCTTGTTTGGTGAAGTATACATTCACTTTACAGGGTCTTTTTTAATGTGCAATTATGCTGCCTTTATAGGGGAGTTCTACGAGTACTCTATTGGTAATTCAGATGTAAAAAAACAAGTCATTTATAATATTTTGATGTTAAAAGAACACAGCAGTGAGCTGTGCCTGTGACACTACTGTGTGTGTGTGTATGTATATATATGTATATGTATATATATGTATATATATATATATATATTTTTTTTTTTCCCCTGCCCAGTTCCAGCTATGTTGGAGAGTGAGACCATCCCAGGACTTTCAGGAGCTGTGGTAAAGCCGGCTGGCTCTCGTAAGCGTGCAGGTTCAGACCCCAGGCCTCTGGGCTCTGTGGGCTCTGGGGAGGTGGTCAGCATGGCTGCTGTGCTAAGGGAACTTACCGCTTTGTACACTGCTCTGGAGCGCCAGGATTTGCCCCTGGCTCTGCTGGAACAGGCTTTCAGACAGATCACACACTTGCTGGCCGCCAGTACACTCAACAGCCTGCTGCTTCGAAAGGACATGTGCTGCTGGAGCCGTGGCCTTCAGATCCGGTCAGAACACAACACACTACCGTGCTGGTGCTGGGAGTCTGGAATATAAATGACACAAGCTAAAAACGAAAGGAGCATTAGCCATTAGTGGCCTAGATGTATCAGAAATGTTATACTTTGCTTACTTTATATACATTGATCAACTGTATGCACTGATCAACTATAACTTCATGATGACCACTATGCATCTTTGTATCTACACTCATTGTACCTTCTCTCAGCCCAACTAGCCATACAGGAGCACTTTGTAGACTTTAGTCCATCTGTTGCTTTGAATACTTTGTTCACAATGTTCCCTAATAGCCTTATTTGACAATTTGAAATTATGATAAAACCAGAAAAAAAGAACTACAATAATCTTTACAGAAAAGCAGGAAATCACACTCTGGAGCTGCTGCACATGAGCTTAAGATCACTGTGCTTAGTGCAAAGCGTCAGTTAGAGGAGTTCAGAGCCCATAACACTGGGCTGTAGAGCAGTGGAATTGTATTTAAAGGAATTGTGTATCTTCATCCAATATCTTTGGGATGAGTTGGAGCAGTTAGTGTTAGGGTTATGTTCAAGGGTTATGAGCTCATGACTCAATACCATCAGATCCCAATAGAGTGTGGCTGCTAGGGTGACCAGACGTCCTCTTTTACCCGGACATGTCCTCTTTTTTAGACTTAGAAAATATCCGGGCGGAATTTCACAAACGTCCGGGATTTTGTTTTTCTAGAATTTACACAGAATTTCGAGAAGCGTTTCGTTCACAAACTAGTCCCGCCCTCCCCTACTCCGATTGGTTCGCTTGAGTGAGAAGGGGGCGTGGTGTTAGTAGCCTAAAGTCTTCTGATTGGACGGTCTGACTGTAAAGCTACCGTTATTGGTCGATAACCTTCTCTGTAAACATTTAATTGGTCAGTAGTCATCCCCCCCCCTTGCAGTTCCCAATATTTTCCCCAAATATTAATAGTGAAGTAGTGAAGTCTTCCTAGAAGAGTAAGAGCTATTACTGCTGCGAAGGGACCCATAGTTATTATTCATTTCAGAAGAAATTTGGATGCGCATGGGTTCAGAAACTTTAGAGGAACACATTGTGTTAATGTTTTCGTAGATATAATGTGAGCCTGCTGGAGGAGTGGCTGAGGAGCCGATGTCTGTGGACAGGAGCTGCTGCGGCTAATCTGGAACCCCTTATCCAGGCTGCCCAGCTACTGCAAATGAGCAAAAAGACCGACAAAGAGGCCGATGGACGAGTTATAGTTCAAACCTGCAATGCGCTGTCCGGCCAGCAGGTGGAGAACCTTCCCTGAATACTGACAAAACGAAGTAAGTACTGATGTGGAGTCGAAGTCGTGAGCATTAGTGATCTGTAAATGTGCCTTGTCTTGCAGATTGTGAAGATTTTGACACAGTACACTCCACAAAGTGATCTCGAGGAGAGAGTAACTCTCAATTTTATTCGCATGGTTCAGGTAAGAATGGATGAAGTTGGTTTTTAACCAATTTAAATTGTTTGATGTTATGCAAAATAGAGAAAACTTGAATATACCCCCTATTTATATATTTGTAGTCACCCCTTGTACTGGGTGCACCCATTATGTGCAGATTCAGTAGTGATCATGTGTACTGTCTAGGACGATAATAATATAATAAGGATAATAATCTCTAGAGAAAACCATGGCCAATAGAAGCAGCTACACTGAAACCTAAGCTCACCACGATCAGTTTTTTGATCAAGTATCGCCTAGAGAGCCATTGGGCTGTGGACCAGTGGAACTGCACTCTTGGGTGATGGAGGGCCATCTAACACCTCTTGTATGTGTATTTGTGATTCAGAATGAATCATCCTACACTAGTACCTAACTAAATGCCATGAAATGCTAACAGAGGTGTCACAATATCTCATCTAAAGCCTTCCCAGAAGAGCAGAGACTGTTAGAAATGGGAATAAACAACTTATTACTTATTAATATCCTTAATGTAGTCTTTCTTTTTATTGAAGAACTAGTTAATGCACTCTATGATGTTGCTAAAAATATACTCATGGGATTTCCCAGGGATTACTTAAGGAACGCTCAGATGGACACACTCCTCAGCTGCTACTGGACGTTAAGAGGGTCTTCCCTGTTACTTTTCCATACCTGCCACTCCCACCCCTCAGTGTTGAGCAGCTGGAATTCCCAGAGTCCCTCAAGATCTCCTTCCTCCGAAAAGTATGAATGAAGAATGAATGACTGTTGTGCACCTTGTTTAAAGCCCCACATCCTCATGATTAGTGTGTACATGTACAACCTTTACCATTCAACATCTACCATAAATATGTCTTTAATATTATGGCAACGAATCATGAACTATTAATAATTACACTGTTTGGATACACCTCAGTGTACAGTGGGAAAACTACAATGATAATTTTACAGAGAATTATGATGTGAGATTGATATAAGATTTTATGTTAATGTGTGCTGATACTGAGGAGGATGCAAAGGGAAAGAAAACTAAGTAAATCATTTATTTAATAGCCATTTATTTATTATTCATATCCATTTAAGTAGAAACACAGCAAAAATGCTATTAGTTTCACCTTCATCCCCATTAAGAACAATCATATTTAGAAAAACAAAAATTATAAACATCTGTGTATAAAAAAAGTCTCTCATGCCATTACTCTGTATCACTACACATCAATAATACATATTTATATATTCACAAGCCTTTCAAAAAAATAGAAAATAATACCCAAATATCAAAATAAATAAAAGACAACAATTGGAAAACACATCAATGTCACATGCTGGCAGGAGAGAGATCTTTCCCAACATGCACTGCTTCTTATTTACAGGTCTGGAGTCTTAGTTTGGCTCTGTGTGTGTGTGTGTGTGTGTGTTGCTGTGAAAGTGACTTCTATGTGCTTATGTATCATTTGTGTACATGCTCATGTTAAGTTCATAAAACTAATTTCTTCCTGACCTCAGACATTCACTAATTCTTCCAGTTAAAGAACCCCTCAACCACTCATTCCTCTACCTGCTGCAGCTACAAGCTACTGCTACAGATTTGTTCTACAATTTGTACTCATTCCTTTTACAAACTAGACACTCATCACTGTTTAACAGTCTTTCCAAAGAATATGTAAACCTGTTCAACATTCACTAGTCCTCTATCACTCAGTAAAATAACTATCGCAGGATTGACCCAAACAGTCCTCTTTTAATATTCAGAAACAAAATGATGAGGTTTTCAAATTTGGACTCCAAAAAAACAAAAACAAAACAAAAACAGCAGTGCCATCATGACAGACAATTTGTGCTGATAATCCACAATGTAAACAATACACCACTGTCAACTAGAGCTAAATTTTGATGCATAGAGAAGTTAGACAAGGGCACATGGCATGACAGTTTTAAAAAGAAGCCAGTTAGGGCTATGAATGTTTAGCGCTCCAAAAATGCCTGTGCTTCATTTGACTGGCAGCACTTGCCAGAAAGTTCCTCAGATAATCAGTTACAACAGCAAAGAAAAGGGCTTGTTTTAGACCTTTAGAAATGCGTCTCTCATGGCTTGCCGAGATCCTTCATGTTGGCAGGATCCAGTACCACTCCCCCACAGATAAACCACGTCCTCCTACAAACCTTGCATTAAACTCTGCTCTCCGACATGTCACAGAATGCAAGATGGTGGACTGGCCACATTTACAGCTCTAATTGGTCAGTAGCTGTAAAATGAAGAGGATGTGACAGAACAGGCATGTATTAATCAGGTTACACAAATGGGGTGGGGGGTGGGGTGCATTCGCTTTGTGCTTCTCTACTAGCTGGACGGGTGGCAGGATGATCTGAAGTTGCCATGGCAACAGTACTGGAATGGTTCTGAATAGAGGATATTTTCCATATTTTCTCTTTTGTGTCTGCAGTGGAATGTAAGTGGAGAATTATGTATAAAAAGATACTTTCATAAGAACATGAACAGAAATGTATCTAAGCAATTGAGCAAGTCTTTAAAGGACTTCATTTAAACAAGACAGCTGATATTCACCAACAGGCAATACTGGTGTCTGATACGAGTGGCACCACAATGCATCTTACCCAACACCACGGATGCCTTATTTAGAAAGTCTCAGTCATGCACTCACATGATCAACAGCACATGCTGGCCACACACTCACACACACATTAAAACTGATTAGCGATCAGACTGACATTGGATAAGGGAAGGACAGGCAGTGAGCTTAAAAAATACCTCACTCAAAGATGCTAATGGTGGTAATGATAAATGAGAGGTAGTACAGGGCTAGTTATTGAGACCTGGATTTCGTTCAGCTCTCTAGTCCAGGTGTACTCAGATAGGAGTCTAAGTGCCACAGAGCTGGAAGCCCAGAGGGGTGAAATGAGCGAGATAAATGAATGCATATTTTTCAGTCCATTCACCCTTAGTGTTTTCACTTTAAGTTTCTTTTTACCGAGCGCCATTTTAAAGGCGCCATTATATTTTGTGTAAAACCCACCTTTGTTGATCTATTAAGTAACTCCTGACAATCACAAATGCACAAACTCACTGATGATGAAATGACATGAAGTTAAACATTTTGATGGATTGTGGGGAGTGAATATTTTGTTGTCTCTGATGATTTGTTGCCTATTGAGTACAACTGAACTAGTGATCAACTGCCTACACTAGCTGTCATTTATATTTCTCTACAGTATCATGCAGAATTCAGAGAAATTTCATTTATAAAACTGATTAACCCATTGTTTTTCAGGAGCTTTTTTTTCAACTTGTTAGATTTCATTTAATAGAGTTTCTGAAGTTCAAAAAAGTCCAGACCTCTGTGTCACTGAATGTGTGATGGATTACTTGAATCACGTGAAGCAGAAAATGCAACAAACTTCTAAAACTGAACTTTAGAGCTTTTTAAAAATATCCCTGCAGATTTCAATGAAAAACTGAAGACAAGAATGCTGGAATGCAGGTAAACCTTGGGCATAAACATTAAATATTGAAAAATCGGTTATTTGTGGCTATAGAGGCTTCTGAGTTCTGTTAAATACATGCTTTATCATTTTTTTTATGCGTAGATGTGGTTACACTACTAGTTAAATAAAGCCTCCTTTGACTTATGCACAGTAAAGTAGCATTTCAAGCGAAAAACAGATGGCACTTCACACTATCCAACACACGCCTAGACAGCTCATTTGAAAAGTTCACATTTTAAGAGCACTGTAATGAGAACAGCCTAGTCATTTCTTTTTTATAATTCACATCAGTGCATGAAGGGTGTAAAGAAATGTAGTCTCTGCTTTGTGAGATGATTTTGGTCCACAGTATGTCCACTGCAAGCCAGTGTATCACTTTACAATAGTCTTGTTGTGCTTGACCTATAAGTTTGCATAATTTTCAAAAAAGTTGAACCGCAGGAGGTTTTGGCCCTATAGGAGAGGAGAAAGACATCACACTGAGAGCAAAAGATAAATACCCTGACATTAAAACACCCTTAAGGAGGTGCAGGAATGATTGACAAAATGAACAAGGCAGTTACAGAAGAGGTTTCCATAGAGTATCAGACATCATTAACAGACTTTAGGGAAGGGGGATCGGGAATGGGGAGGTGGGAGGCATCAATGGCACTACATCTGGCAACCCTGCTTTCACTCAGACTGACGTATCTCTGCTTATTACTCTTCCCAATCGAATTTGGAAAAGAACTTAAGGATCCATTTATATGTCTTTCAGTAAAAATAACCTTTTATATATTTTTTATTTGTTGATCTTTATATTTTAATATGATAGAATATCTGCACTTTTAATATATTTTTTATATGAATGACGAGATCAATGTTTAAATAACTTTCAACAATGAAGTTTGTATAATATGTACTCTAAAAATCAAGGACATCACAAACATCAAGTATTAAAGAGATACAAGTTTTTGTGCCTGTATCATTTTAGGTGCCAAACTATGCTTGTCAGGCAAGTCTCTTGGCAGGCTATGGCAGTGTCCAAGGCATTACTATCCAGCGGACAAAATGTTTTTTTTTGGTCCTTATTGGGGTGAGGAGAGTAGACTTCGCTCTCTGTAGTGTGTTTGTGTGCAGATTAGATGTCTGTGTTAGTGCAACACTTCAACAAATAAGAGGTGGGCAGTGATTTCACAATGCTGTACTTAACACCTGTACTTAACTCCCCCGGCCCTCCTCAGCTGAGCGCTGGTCAGATTTGAGCTTGACAAACTCCTTAGCCACATCATCGTTGTTGCGTTGTGAGAGGATGC
Organism: Hoplias malabaricus; assembly: GCF_029633855.1. NCBI lineage: Eukaryota > Metazoa > Chordata > Actinopteri > Characiformes > Erythrinidae > Hoplias > Hoplias malabaricus. The sequence continues at coordinate 19,849,895 of NC_089815.1, read as the reverse complement.
GCAGCACGGTCAGTCCTGTCTCATCCATGTGGATGCGTTTGCCCAGAGGGAGCCAGCAGGCCACACTGCCCCGTGCTGCCACATCCTTCAGCTGTAGAACGGCCATGCCCACCGTCCGGTCCTCCCTCGCAAAGCAGTAGTCCTTCACACACACCTGAAGCTCGTAACATTCTGGACCCACTTCGTTGCTCAGAGTGCTGTTCAAAAGATAGTCTTTTTGTTTAAAACTGTCACCAAAATGCACACCAGAAGGAGTGTATCAGAAATTTGCTGTGTGCAAACATTCAAAATATGCATGATCTTTTACAGATAAAGACTTCTGTTCATGCTGTATGTTTAATGATGTCAAATTTGTTGTATTTGTTGAATACACCTGCTACACCTATTCTAAAATGTAAGATTACACCTAATATATTGTGCCAATTGCTTTCAATTTAACATGTTATGTGATTCATGTTATTTAAATTAAAGCCTTCATCTTTCACTTCAAATATTAAATGAAAAATATTTCAAATACTAGTGTGACTCAAATAAAGTGCCAGTAATGTTGTATTACAGCTTTGGAATATAAGAAACCTGTGATCACTTCATGTGTTCAAAGCATGCTAGAAAAGGATGCTAAACAAGCAGTAATGTATTTTTTACTCACAATGTGAATGTTTCATTGTATTTGGGAGCCCAGCTGTTGTTTTTTGATTTGGTGGCATACTTCCTCTTCTTATCACTCAGGTGAGGGCCAATGATGTAGACCTCCACAAAGGGTCGGAAAATACCCGATGTTTGCCACCGCAGGTCATTTGCAGCCACCACTACAAAGAGAGCAGTTTCCTTTGATATAAGACAAATATGGACTTCTGTTTTACATATCCAGACAACAACACAACACTACCACTGACCTTTCACTGTGACCTTGTGTTCACCAGTATTGGGATGGGTGAAGATCTCCACATGGATGGACACCTCTCCCACAGCCTCCTCTACACCGGAGCCTGGGGAGATTTGGGAGAGAAGCAATTACACAAAGTCTCTCACTTTAGCACATTCTCTTTGGTCTGTCTTAACAATCAGCTTGTGTGTGTTTTAGGGAAATGTCTAACAAGTTTTTCTGTGGTAATGCATAGTCTTGATCATGACTGACCAAAAATGGAGGACACTGTCATTCTGGGTCAAATTCTGCCAGAAAACACTTTATTAAAGACCTCAGTTCTCTGCTTACTGAGACATATTTTTCAGTCTTTTTAGCTCTAAAATACATTCAGCAACTTTTATAAATAATTTTATATCACAGCTCATAAATCAACAGTGTGACCTCTTTACTAGAGTTTTTTCCCTAACCTCTTTACTGAGTCTTTTTTTCCTGCAATATTCAAGGCATTATAGCATCTGCCTTCCAATTATTAATCCCTCAAATAGGATCCACATACATACTTCAGAGCTTTCACAAAATGTATGCTTTATTTTAGTATCTATTTAAAGAGCATCAGACTTTAAAATGTATCCACTAGGTGACAACATCTCAAGTAAATTCCTTATACTCTCCCAAGGCATGCAACATCCAAATACAACCAAAAGAACCAAACTGGATCATATATTTACTTTAAATTAAACTTCAAATGAGATGTTGTTATTTTGGCACACATGCTATAGAAGTTCACTATGTCTGTGCAGGGGGTGGGGGGTCTGCACCATGGGAAGGAATCTGGAGGTTCTAACACTCAAAACAGCAGAAGGCAGGGCATTTCACAGGACTCCCTTCCTTTAGCTCAAATGCAGGCAGGGACATGCCAGATTGTTCTCATTCTCACTCATTGCTCAGACTTCCAGAAACAGACCTACCACCCCTGAGCGGCTGGTCCTAGCTTTCCCTACATGTGGAGCTGACTGGCATGCTTGTAGAAGGGCCACACTGTGCTATGAGAGAACCAGGGCTTAGAAATTGTTACAAAGAAAACCAAAAACTATATCTTTACAGTATGTTTGTTCCCCAAATATGAAAGTATAGACATATAAGTCTAATTTACAGGCCATTTGTATCTTCATGACTGAATCCTTCAGAAATTTTTAAAATGTGTTAAATTAATTTTTGTCAGTCTGTCAGTTAAAAAATGAGAACGTTCTGAGCTGTTAAGGTTGTAATTTTAAATTGTATATTTTTCTTTCTTTATCATCTCTCTTGATATTTTTGATTGCACCATTGTAGTGGGTAATCAAGTCCAAAAATGAGTCGTCCAATTAGTGAATGGTCAGCAGGCAGCCGATACCATCCCTCTGCCAGGATGTGTATTTTTGTGTGAGAGAGAGTGAGAAGGATCCCAAGTCCTGCTGAGGCCTGCGCTCCATGCTACTGATGTTGGGACAGGAGGGAAGAGTTGTCATGCAAACAGATCCTGCTTAAGTCTGCCCAGTAGGGGACAGGAAGACTGTTCAACGTGTTATGCCCATGGACTCCAGTGGATCCATATATCGATACATGCATAAGTAATGAAAAATGTCACACACATTTAAGTGTGTGCTCTCACAAATAAAAAACAAACAAACACACGTGCGCACACACACACATTGCATTTTTGGTTAAGGAATAATAAAGTGAAAGTTTGGTAAAGGACACTCAGATTTAAGATTTGAAAACAGCAACTTGCAAGAATTAAAAACAGGAAAATGTTCTGGCTGTTTGTTGTTGTCAGGGTGACGAGGCTTATTCACCTTTCCCTTTCCTGCTGCTCTCTGTTCACAGAGCTTCTGATCAGATGACTCTAGAACCACACTCGAATCATTTCAGAAACAGCACAAAGAATACACAGCAGTTTCTGCCTTGGTTTCGTATGATTATAGGGAAGAAAGAGGGTTTCCTTTAGGAGTTTTGACCCAAAGTGGCATTAGTCGACTCTAAATTTCTGTTAAAAATCCTCACAGTCCTGCGACACGGGGCAGATATTGCTTTGAAATGTACAATATTTTTCACAATATTGTTCCAAAGCCATTCTGCTGAGCACAGTCTCTGCATATAATGAGAGTGGGAGGAATAAAGTCAATGTTTATGTACTTAGAGAAGAGGAGTCGACTCCCAAAGAATCATTTCTTTAAGCATGGTGTCAATGTTGGCCAAAGAATCATAGAGTTGAAACACTCCGTCTCAACTCAGTCTCAGTTTCCAAGTACCTTCTGCAGTGCACTTTGAGCTTAACATATCCACGTTAAATAAATGCAAGATTTATTTGACAAAAAAAATGTCATAATTTTGGATGTTAAAATGTTTTAACTTTTACATAATTTTAAGATATTTTTTATATTGTTTATAAAATATGGGTAAAAATGTGAATGCGAAAATGTAAAACCTTCAAAATGAATGGCTAAAAATGTTTAAATTAAATGGACTAAAACTAGACCACTGACTAGTTTGCTCTGGACCAAGACCACCACATTTGATTGGACCAGATTTTGGTTCATTATTTCCATTAGTCCATTTGTAGCAGTAGCTATGAACTCCTCAACCACTTCGCTTTAACTATGCTCCAGCTGAGCATGTTTTTGGCCCCACCCTGATGGGATGACTGACAGGCTCGGTGTGCATTTTCACAATAGGGGTAATAAAGATATTTCAAAGCGAACAGGTGTGATTTCCTCACGTGCTGGAACATTTAAATTCTTAAAAAAAAAAAAAAATCTTCCATAAGTCTGAGCCACCTTTTACACATGCTATGTTGGTTTGAATCTAACTGAAAAATCTCAAGGCCCAGACCAAAAATGTAACACATTAAACAAAAAGTGCTGCCAATAGCTCGCCTTTAAAATGCAATTCAAGCAACCAATCCGCAATCTAAGTTTTGGAACAAGAATGCTTTTTGGCACAGTGATGCTCACAAGATTACTTATTTCTGTATTATTATTATTATTAATTCTGTATTATATATCACTAAACACTGAATTTTACACAGTTTTTCTCATGTGTGTGGAGTTGGAGTTTCTCATTTTTGTCTGTTGGCTGTTGTTGCTCTCCTTGTTTACAGAAAATCTCTTGAGGAGCTATGTGCAGCTTTTGCCTTGACTGTCAGCATAACAATGCAATGTTGCCCAGAAAGCAACAACACACACAAGAAATAAACATCAGCTTGCTCAGAGATACTGTTCAAGTGGCTAATGTCTGCTTTCTTGCTTCAAGGCTACATACTGCAGTGTAAGCAAGAGAGAATATTACTGAGTGTGCATTCAGCAACATGAGCCCCAGCAGTGATGAGGTCCTAAAGGTCCTCAAAGGCCAATCAGGAAACCCAGAACACTGATGTAGACGGACAGCCCAGTCACTTGACTTGAGAAGCCCCTTCTGATTGGATGGGACCAACTATCGTGATTTCTACAAGCTTGGCTGCCTAAAGGGTGAAGCTTAAGGGTGGATGGTTGGGGAGGGGGGAGGGAACATAGGACAGACCCTGCCTTTGGACACACTGAGTCAGTACCCATTACTGTCACTTCAACATTTAGTCAAATTCAGGAATCAGATGGCAATATAAGCAAGCATAACGGGTGTACAAATGCATGCCTAATGCATTCTGGTGCATTAGTCTGTATTTATTTTAATAAAATTCTATAAAATATATCCCCAGACTATGTAATGTAACAAGAAAAATGTTACCACAGAGCTTTAATTCATGGGATAGCAGAGGTTTGCATTCTGTCTGCATCTTTGCATTGCACAGGTAAAAAGAAAAGTAATTACAAAGGTTTTGCATTATTTATTCCATTAAATAACTTGTTCCCCCTCAAGCAACTGAAGACCTGAATGTATTGAATCTGTGAGAAGCCTCACAACAAAACTATAAAAAGCACAAATACTGTTTCTGAGACTTCCGTGCATGCCAGAACACTATGGGAATTCATGCATGGTTGCAACTCTCTGCTCTTAATAATCAATAAAAAAATTAATTACACTGTGTATTCACACTAGAATTATTATATTGAATCCTATTGAAATGAGAGATTTGATGATGCTCTGATTTTTTCCTAGAGAATAGTAGCCAAACTAAACTGTTTTGAGAGTCTGAGATATATAACTAAAACCATGATCCAGTGGTGGATAGAACTTGCTCACAGTTTTCTGGGGTGATCAGAAAAAACCCCAAAAAATCCTGTAGAAGAATCTCTCACTCATTTTGCTGTCTCGGCTCGCTTGCTTGTCACTCTTCCACCCATACACACATACACACGCACGCAACAGAACCCAAGCAGTCATGAGTCACGGCTCCCCTTCAGCACAGTGCACGTGCTCATCTCACACTGCAGAAGTGTGTGTGCAGTTCTCATTCTCTGCCATTCAAAAGCACACACTTCATTCTGGGATTTCTTTCTTCTGTAGTGCCAATATACATGACCAATCGATGTATGTGCACATACAGCAAGTCAGTCCCAAGGTCTTGTACATGCACAAGGTGGTCAGGCTGACCGAGACTGCCTCTGGGGGCGGAATATGGGGGCTTGCAGAGCATGCGACTGGTCCATTTGAATGGGATGTGAATGATCTGATTGGGGGGGAAAGGATGGTTTCGGGTGGGTCACGGATTGATTCTTGGTGGTGCAGGGCACTGGGCCCAGTGTAGACGTACCCTTCTCGGGGTACACATCCTCGCTATGGGTAAACCTCACCCCCTTCCCTCCATGAACTGGTGGAGAGGGAAGGGGAATAGAACAGGAGGAAAGAGAGGGAGCATTAAAGAAATAAAAAGCATAGCTAGAGATACAGACACAAAGAGAGTTGCATAGATAGAGATACAGATAAAAAGAAGAAGAGAGAGGCAAGGCTGAGAGAAAGAAAGTTTAAGATAAACATACATAAATATATACAGAGAAAATAAACCAGCAATTCAACTCTTAAACTCTTACTGAGTTTTAGGTTTCTGTAGAAATCAAATTAAAGTCTGTAGTGTTTTAACACTTACTACAATCCGATGCCTTAACCTGTGTTTAAATTAATAAAAGCATTTAAGTAATTACATTAGTTTGGAATGGTCATTCATTAAAATACAGTTTCTTGTGGTTCATTAAAATATATTATCTTGTGGTATATTCTCAGAGAAGCAGTGCCTTATGAACTATTTTCATAGGACTTGTTTTAGAAAGTTGTGGTGTAATGTTTTTACTAAGGGAAAGAAAGACACAACCTTTAATAAAGATAACAGAAATGGGCGTGGCTATTTGAGTTATGCTTTGCTGACACACAAAAATCTTAATACGTTCAGGGACTAACAAGTACAAAAGTTTAAATTCAATCATAAGTTAAGTGAATGCAGTATGCCATTTTCCGTGTCATTAGCAAATAGTTCATATTTTAATGTTTGTGGAGTAACACTTTAGGTAGAAAAACACGCAACAATTTGAATAACGATTTTCATATATTTTTTATATAAGTAAAATTCTAAATTCAGATTTTTTCCACTTGATGTGACAGAATATTTATGGCATGGCAGTTCTCTCTGGATTAATAACACTTGGGTATACTGTAGCATTTCTTTCTATAATAGGTAAAACTTTACTTAATCCTAATCATACTTAGCATGCAGTCTATAAAACCGACTCATATGGAACTGGATTAAAAGCACTGAAAATCACTGGTAAAAATTACATTTACCTCCAAATCACAGAAGGAGAAGGACAGAAGAAATCTTACCCTGTGCGTTCTGTGACTGCACAAAGGTCTTGATGAGCTTGTCTGTGGCTTGCGTGTAGAGGGACAAGGCATAATGAAGAGACTGCAGGTCAGGGCTCTTCTCCAGGAAGGTTTTCTTCAGTCCTACTCCTCCAGCATGGAAATATTGCTGCAACATGAAGAATAAGCATCAGCAACGTGGCTAGAAACAGCAAATTCTACAGTACACACTTCATATCACACAGCATACAATTTATATACATATATAGAACAGGAAGGGCATTAGATAAATCCACATGAAATATGACACAACATTTAAGCTCATTAATTGTTTTTTTTTTTTAAATATTTATAAAAAACATTGTCTTAAAAAATGCTGATGTATTTTATTAAGTGTTCAGTCTGGCTCTCAGATTATCTAGATGTACATCTAAAATTTGAATCAACAATATTTAGAGGATATTATAGCACTTCCACTGATATTATCAGGTTATACACTAGAGAAACTTGAGCCTATTGCTAATATTCTGAGGTATGTAATTTTTATAACAAGTTTAGTTTTTACCTTGATGGTATCCAGGGCCAACTCAATGACTGCACATTGCTTAGGTGACAAGGCCTTGGCCTCCTCACGCACCATGTGCTCCTGTTAAAGAAAAACCACACTGCTTATGCTTCAGGGGCCCTACAGATTACAGATAACTGCTAAGATATATCGATTGGATAACTAAAGTCACATATGTTAAAGGGCTAATATTCTACATTTTCTTTGTATTAGACTTTTTCTATATAGTCAATTTATATTGCATGGCTTTATGTGGCAAAACAGTCACAAATCATTTTGATAACCATTTTCAAAACTCTCTTTATACCCCAGACTTAAAGAGGCAGTTTTGCTGAGTCTGGGCTAAAACACTCCTTAAGACCCTAGCAAGAATGTGAGCTGCTTTTGACTAGTTGGATAAATGGTTTTATGACTCCATAAAAACAATAAATTCAGACCGTTTTTGCAGCAGATTCTCAATGTAATCACTGTATGCAGAAGCAAGTCAATAATATGTTTTAATATTTTAACATGGTATATAAAAAGGAAGAAGGAATCATTACAAATGATACAGGCCTTTTAATTTTGTATATAGTTAATAATGGTTAATAAAGTAATAGTTAATCACCTTTAGCTTGGAAAGCTGGCCAAGCTCCTTGGCTGCATTGAAGATCAGTTGTGTACCCTGTGTGAGAAAGAATCAAATAGGCAAAACGCAAAAGAATAAAAGAAAGATAGAGAGAGAGAGAGAGAGAGAAAGATAGAGAGCACATTAGTGATGTTATGGAGGGTAACAATGAGTAAAACAAAAATGCCACATTACAGAGGTCAGCAAAGGACAGTTGAAGAAGTCAGACGCAAACACATTCTAAAACATATACATGACCACACACAGTTCAGTTAGACCTACAAGAGTTTTCCTCACACACGCCCTCACACAAACAGGCATAGCCTTTAAGGAATGCAATGCAAGACAGTAAACTAGGTATGTAGAAAAAACACAACTGACTGTACAGAGAGAGAGAGAGAGAGAGAGAGAGAGTTGAAATATTTATAAGATCCATTAGGTCCACAGCCTCTGCGACAATGCTCTGGTGATATATCTGGTATCTACGGCTGGATGATACACTGGTGAGGATATATCACTTAGTAAAATAAGGCTTGTGCACCTTAGCATCGTGCCAGTGTCCATATGCTTACATCTTATGTCTTCAACTAAAACACATTAAATAAAGACAGAATGCGGCATACTGTATACAACAGAAATAACCCTGTATTTCTAGAACAATAGAAATGTTCCAAAAGTAAATCATTGACACCAACATGGACTCTTAACGCATTGTCCATGGCTCCAAAACAGCTTTCATGAAAGCATGCACTTTCTGGTCTATCCTTATGGATTTGAATGCTATGTGGAAGCCTGTAACATTCAGTCTGCTATGGAAAAGGGATGTTGGGATGGAGAGAGCTACTGCTAAGAGGAATCTGATCAAACAAGGGTGAGAAACCAGTGTTTTCCAATCAATTTTGTTGAAGACAGGGGACCCAGGTGACACAGAGAAGAGAGACATTTAGAAATGGAGAGAGAATAAGAAAGACAGGACAAAGAACTAGAGGGGTTTTGTCCTTACATCACTGTGACAAGCAAGCTTCACCCTGCCCTGTGAAGAGAGGACAGCGTTATTAACTCCAGAAGTGCTTCCACCTTTCTCACACTGGCTGACTGACAGGGACAGACAGACTGACAGGCCAATCAAATTAATTTGATAACATAAATTTGTGCATGAATACAAACAATATTATAAGTGTCTTTATTTGAGATGCTAACAATTTCAGGGAAAGTCCAATTTTCAAGATAAATTCTCTCTGACGAGGTTCAACTGCTGATTTGGTGACTTGATATCACTGCAGCACAACCTAATTAAAAAGTAGAAATATCTAAGCAGAAACATCTTTTTCCCAAATAAGCAAAGAAAAAAATAGTGTGGGATAAAAATACATTTAAGAGGAAATTTACCGACTTATCCAAATTTCTATATATTTAAATTGTTCAGATGTAAACAGTAATGAATAATTAAAAAAAAAAATAAATAAATAAAAAAAAGTGGTTTTGTGTAAAAAGGTTCATAGAGAAACTCACCAACTCTGACTTCTTTATAACGGTGGTAGTAACATAACAATTACATTTGCTAAAAAATCTAAAATTAGTTTACATGAAAGGTCGATCATGGTAAAATAGTGACAGAAGCCTTCTGATACCATAAATGTAATTCTCTGCCACAAATGGATGTTAAAAAATGTTCTCAAAGCTCAAATATTATTTCAATAAAACAATCATAAAAACAAATGGCATCAGGCAACATATTTACAGCTATCTCATGTAAGAGTTTTCTGTGAGCTTTCTGAGCTTTTATAAGCATTAAACTCTTTAGACATTTGGTTCATAACACTTGGGTAGTTTCTCTATAAAGGGAGATTGTGCAACAAAATGCTAAAGGAGTCCATTTTAATTAAATGACACCTTAACTGTTTAATTATGCAGAAAATTTGAAAACTTGGTAGAACCATTCAAAATCATTTCAAGGACATTTGCAAGTGAGGAAACAAAAAAGTATACCAGAAAAAAATTAGTTAGTTAAACTAATAAGAGAAAAAACAACCAACCAAAAAATAAACCCAATAATAATAATAATGATAGAAAAAATGTCAGTTGGAAAAAGAAAAGTTCAGAAGAATCCCCATATTATTAATTGTTTTCAACTTCACATGTAAATATAAAATAAACATTAAGGAATCATTTCAGAAATAAAAGAATTGCTAGGATTAAAACACAAAAGCAGTGGGATGCCCTGCCATTTTAAAATGAATCATTTTCAAGAACATAACCAAAACCAAATACCAGGACAAGATTGACAAAACAAAGTCTGCAGAGAGCACAGACTGGAAAGTCAGAATCGAGAGTTTGAGACGCAAGCAACGGACCGACAGGGGAGAGAGGGTTTCAAACAAGTGAGAGTGGGGGAGGGCGTCATCAACTACTGACCAAAACCACAAAACCACCACCGGAGCCACCCAGCAAAAAAACCCGCCACGTGATGCAGGAGAGCAACAGGTGACAGTGGAAGCGTGAGAAAGAAGGTGCCACTTCCAGAGGAGAAAGTGAAGGTGAAAGAGAGGGATAAGGAGAAGATAGAGGGTCTGAGGGGAACTGCAGGAAGTGTGGAGGGCCGCCAGATTGGATAAGTTTAGGAAGGTCTTGTACGAGTCTACCAGGAATGCACCATGCTGCGGCCACTTCAGCTGGTAACGAGAGGAAGATGTTTTGATGAAAAGAACAGATGAAAGAGAGAGACAGAGAGATAAAGATATGTAAAGGATAGATGAGGACACAGTGAATGGGGCGGTGTGGGGGCGATGGGACAGGACGGGACTGTTGCAGCCACATAGAGCAGAAAGGAAAAGGAAGGGGGTGGGGGAACCCGGCACTGACGGACTGCAGGACAGACAGACGCACAGAGAGGAATGCTGCCGTACTTACTATCATCTGTGGAGGAGGAGCGAGGGGGCGAGCGAGAATGTAATAATAACCAGAAAAAAAGGGTCAGTGAAGAGCCCCACATCAAGGCAAAGCAGCATCAACATCAAAAATGATTTCCTGAGTAGTGTAAAAATGTTAGTTTCAGGTCTTCTGGATTTCTCACATTAAGTTTCAGTGATAACACTAGCACAGGGACAGGGCTAGTGCTCAGCAATTAGCTTTAATTAGCCTTAACCATTCCAAAAACTGGGGATTCAGAGTAACGACATGGGGCTCTTTTGTCAAAAAAAAAAACAAAAAACAAAAAAAACATCACAACACAAATAAGAACAGATGTATAAACACAAATAAAAGAAGATCAGGCTGGTCTCTGATTCCATGTCCATAGTCATAAATAGGTGTTTTTGTTTTTAAACTATGGACAATAACAGTTAATACCCAATCTGGAGAACAAAGAGCAGCCTTTAGCGAGTGTTAGGATGATAATGGTGCACTCTCTTGGCCCTTATTGATTTTTTTAGGTGAATGGAAGAATGTTTCGTTTGCGTATTTGGGCCAGGGGACAGGGAACATTACTGGTACATTTATAGGGCAAGTCCCCATTGCTCTTCGGCTGTGATGGTCTTCGTGATCCATAAAAGGAAACAATATACAATGTTCAGTAAGACATGAACACCCACTTCATAATTTTAATGACTATTTTCAACATCGGTTACCACCACAGAATACCTCAGTTAAATAGTAGCATTCATTAGTGGCATAGGGCAGTAAAACACATTTGGTTCATTTAGAAAGCCCCTCACCGTTTGATCAGTTAGAGGTGGTAAGACAATGGTCTTCTCCATGGTGTTCATGACAAGTTTCCAGAGTTCCTTTAACACTCGCTTCAGAACAGTCTTCTCACATATCTTAGCAAACAGTGACAGGCTGAGCAGTGCAAAAAAGGTGAAGAAAGGGCAAAAGTGAAAAAAAACAACACCACCACATATCCACACATATCCAGCACCCCAGACGAACTACTAATCTGGGATCAGCCATGTAGCAGCTCATTATAGTACAGTGCTGTTATTTTTTAAAATGCTTTTATGTCTAAAATAATTACAAAGACCATTTGTAAAAACATTAAGCAATGCAATGGTGAATTAATATTACTGGTAGTTTATCGGTAGAATAAACGCACTTGCTGTCCAAGAAGTCCATGATGGGCTGCAGCACGTTGTCTGCATCCTGGGCCACACTGCTACAGGCACTAGCTGGAACATTGCCCGTGCCTTTCACTTGGCTCAGAATGTCTCCCATCTGCTTGACGTTTTCTTCTATGTTGGGCTGGAAACTGAAAAAGGCAGTCACTACATTACTCAGAATTAAATGTGCAGAGGCAGAGGTGAAAGAAAAAAAAAATCTTAATTATAGTCGACAATTTAGTAAATGGTTTAAAAAAAAAAAAAAAAAAAAAAAAAAAAAAAGTATTACGCTTTTTTGATGAATGAACCATAATCAGTAGATGTCTAATTTACCTGGTTGCAAAAATCCTGGCCAGATCATCCAAAACATTGTTGAGCTTCACCTGCAGTTCCTTAAGTATATCACTGGCCTCAACGTTCAGCTGAAACAAATAATAACATTGCTAAATACACCACTGATCACACAAAATACAAGTCTGCTCAGCTACTCCTATCGATCATCTCAGGACAACAGAACTAAACACCAGAATTCTTGATGGTGACTTACATCTTTGCCCCCCATGGCCTCAAACATTTTCTCCAGCTGTACCCGAAGCTGCTGAATGTTGTTGATGAGGATACACGGCTATGGAAACATGACAATGTCACTAAAGGTCAATGACCCATTACTAAATAAGCAAATTAAACAATCATCTAATCAAAGCATTAAGCATCACCCTAACAGTGTTGTTGTTTTTAAATCAAATTATAAAAAATACAAATCATAAACCAGATTACTCAAACTGAGTCAAGACATACCTTTATAGCTCCATCTTTTGCATTCTATAATTCAACAAAAAGGAAAATGTGTTACAAAGAAAACTCAGAGATAAAGTAAGAATACAAAGATGTTACCAAAAAAAGCTTGAGGTTTACCACTTTCTCCTTGGTACAGTGATTGGGGAAATCTCTGGAAATTATGTCAGCATATGAGAGCAACACATTGCTTATTGTCTGTAAAATAAAAATCAGAAAGACATACAAACTCATAACTTTGACTGTGCTAACATTCAATCTTTTGATTGGTCCTTTTTGATATGCTCACCTTTGCAAATCTCTTCATGTAATGTCCCACAATCTGTGGGTCAGGGCATTCCAACTTTTTAATGATCTCAAAGCTCTGGTTGAGCTGGGAAAATACATCCACCACTGAGCAGGAGAAGAGAGCATGTTCTGAAGTCTGCTGGTACTGTGGGGGAAAAATGAAAAAGAAAAGAGACTGCTGTTCAAAGAAAGTTCTGGAAGATTTGCAGCCAGAATGTCCAGCAGGCTATTTGTGGCCAGATACCACCAGGTGTGATTTCTCTTGTCTGGGAGTAATTGGGTTGAGGGGAGGCAGTTGTGACTCTCTAAGGGGGCAGAGGTGAAATAAAATGAACTGAAAAGCTGTTGGCTGGGGAATGAGCTGGAATGGCAGGGTGGCCAATTCATTAAACACTATGAAGTATCCTGTAGAGGACTGGGGAATGGTACATCCGCCAGAGATTATCAAAGCTACTTCAGACCTTAGTAGTGGCTAAGTATATATGCATTTAGGCAGAAATATAAATGGTCATGATCAGTAGTAAAAACATAAGAATCTTACGCCATCTTTTTTGTCTCTTTCCAAAGCTCCATGTAGAAAGTCTCGAGAAACTTCCTCATTCTCATCCAGCCATTGGATGACAAAAGGCTCAAACCACCTGCACAAGACAACACAATACAAAAACTTTACATTTAGCCAACTTCTCAAAATAAACTTTTAAAACAGAAAGCAGGTCACATGAAAGAATGGGAATAGATAAAAGTAAACACATTCATGTTAATCTATTTAGTTGTTTACAGGTTTCTGTGCAAGTTTTTGTTACGTGATTAAAACACATGCTTTCTGCTCTTTTCTTGGTGTGAAAAACATGGTGATGGCTTTGAGAGAGCACCATATAGTTGCATGCTAAATATATGAAAGGTGGTCTCAGTATTATATCTATCAGTGAAAGTTGTTTGTACATATGAACTCCGGAAAATACATGTAGTGTACAGCTGGAGATTCTCAGTGTCAAATGCGTTCTCACTGGTGGAAATATTCTGCATACTTTAGGCATAGCACAACACCTGCGCAGGATGTGCAGGTGATAAGCACGAAGTCACAGAATTCTCTAGAACATTACTGACTCTATTCACACATGGGCTCACTTGGACATTAACCAGACACTGTACTAGGGAGCTACCATGGTAAACTCTGGGTAATGTCTAGAACAAGTATGACGGACATTTGCGTTCACACAAAAAGTTCTTCCCGAAATATTTTGAGGTACTGTGTCTGCGGGTAAGGGGCTCAAGTTAGTAGGAGCATCAACACAGAGCAACTTCATATTAACTAAAGACAAAAGCCACTCACGCTGGATACTCTGGCACTCTGCTTTTGAAGAAAGGCAGGTCTTTGCAGTACTCATTGTAGAGCCACTTCACTTTGAAATGCAGGTTCATGTAATCAGCACTCTTACATAGGCGATTCTTTTCATGCTCTAAAAGTGGGAGATGTGAAGACAATGGCACTTCATTACGAACTGTGTTGACACAGATTGCAGCCATAACAATTCTAGAGCGCAAGAGCATAAATCAGAGGCAAAAAGCTTTCCCACTGTCATGGGTGTTTTACAGCCTTTAGTAAAATAAACAAACCAACAATAAGTCTGTGGTCATTTACCCTGCTAAGCTTGAACCAAATCCTGTGATTTCACAAGCTGTGTATAATAAGTTATTTGAAGCCCTCAGTTTATAGCTTTAACATAAATAATCCAGTACAGACACAGGCATGGTGAATCTAAGACTCACCCTCCATGGCATACTTCATGTCCTGGGCAAACAAGTTCCACATGACCTCTGCACTGATTTTCCCAACGTTTAGCTCCTGGGGAAACCTGACAAGACCAATCATAAATCATAAAATATAGCATGGATGTCCAAAATAGTGTCCAAAATATATTCATGAGTTCTGTAGAAGAACTAATCATTAAAACTCGAGTCATGTCAGAGTGAACAGAAGGTGGACATTAAGACAAAAGTATGCAATATTCTGATGTATAAACAATGAAAGATTTTTAAAATTATTTAAGCTCACAGCATTTATTTTCTACAGAAATCAGGTTTCAGTTTTCTATGAACATACTGCAAAATTTTAATCACTTGTGTTATGGGTTTTAACTTCTGTCTGGTGCTAGTAAACCTTTAAAGGGCAATAGTGAGTAATCTCTCACTGCTTTTGTTGTTAGTAGGGCAAGAAACTCACTGGTTAAGGCAAGGTGTGTAAGAGTTTTTGTCCTCCTCAATGATGGACACAATAAGTGTAATGAGTTTGGACCAGAAGTCCAGGTTCTTGATGCTTGGACCTTGCTCCTCTGGAGGAACTTCACCTTTCTTTGACTGTTACAAAAAATAATTAGTAATTAAGTGTACCACAACTAGAAATGAAAATTCACTTTATTCCTACAACCAAAATCCTAAGAAACTTCTTAAACAAAAAAGTGTGCCCGAGGGTCAAGCATGATTGGTGCATCACAGAGTAGCACCTCACCGGGTCAGTCTGGTACTCGCGGCTGTAGAGCTCATGGCAGTTATTGAAGATATACTCATAGGTGGAGTTGAGGCAGGCTTTCACACAATCTTTCACAACCTGGCTAGCACGAGGGGGACTCTGAAGCTCTTGGACCTTGGGAAAAACACAGGTGTAATTCATCATGATTTAAATCATTTTGAATATACATAACACAAATTTTCAAGCATGCTGAATTAGCTGGTAAAATTAGGACCTGACTGATATATTGTTTGGTATTGGGCAGCTCCTTTAAAATGTCTTTTTTCAAAAGAAAATAAGAAAGTCAGAAATTTTCATTGTGCAAATCATTTGAAATGTTAAATGCCTCTAAGGGCTATCTCACAAAGAATTATTACATGAAATGATTATGAATTCACTGCCCAAACAGAAGGACTCAAGTTAAACCACATCTGTGTCATGTACTGTGACAGAAGGTGACCTACCTTCATTCTGAAGAAAGTGATACTGGTCAGTAGGTCCACAGTGGATTTGAGGTCTTGCAGCCTCTCAGGGCTGCTGGCTGGAAAATTGTTCTGTGACATTTAAAAGACAATAATAAACAGTATGTTATTTGGAAGAGCTGGTTCTCAGGAAATACAACAGTATTTTCCCTACAGTCATTATAATTTCTTTCACAAAATTTCCACAGTCCATCTTTTATGGCCTTGAATATTTTTTAACATTGTCAGCTCCACAAGCTTATTATCTTTATTCTTATGATCAGACAGCATAGAGCAGAGAGCTCCTTTGCCTGCAGGGAACTGGGGGAACTCCACACTAATATGTCTACTGTGGTTAAAACAAAGCCCTCAGAGACAGTCAAAGTGAGAGTGGGAGGGAGATAGGGAGATACAGAACAGCACAGACTGAGACAGAGAGACTGAGTTAGTGAGGATAAATTATAGAGAGTGATACAACTATGAGGAGGGTATAATGTACCCTGTACATTGAGAGATCAATCCTCAGTGAGTTGTGTAGCTGGTCCAGAAGCTTGACAAAGCGTTCTTTCTGTATGAAAAACATAACCCAGAAACATTTAAAAAAAGACTTCACTGCTCATTACCTCTATTCAAGTGGCTGTCTATAGTGTTTATGTGTATGTACGGTATGTATTAATTGCCTATGAATGACCCACCCCAAAGTTGGAGGCAGCAAAGCGATCAGAGGCAGAGACGTTGTTGGTGGCCTGAGTCGTGTGGGCGTAGTAGGCATTGATGTTTGCCAGCAGAGTGCTCATCACAGCAGGCACTCCTGGGCACATGTACTTAGATGACAGACAGGCAAAGTGTCTAATGCAAAAGAAAAAATAAAACCATTTTCATTGACTTTACTTTAGAGAATATCTCCATGCTAGAAGTCTGCATTGGTGTGAAATTAAAGGACATCTGTAAAACATACCAAGAACCTTATCTGTCCTGAATAACAGCACTAAATTTCAAACCCAAACCATAGCTGAACTTCGCAATTACTAATGTTAAGAGATTTTACAAAGTTTTGTTTTGTTATTGAAGTGCAAGAGCATGCTCTTCCTCCTCTTAAGCTCTAACAGACAGCAGAGAGACATAGAAAAAGAGAGAGATTGCTTAAGAAGACATACATATGTATGTGCAAAAGCTATGGAATAAAAAAAAATCTGAAAATAGAGGATTAGGCTTAAGGAGTGTTCCTTGAAAGACAGACACAAAAGGTCAAACTGACTGAAAAGAAACACTCACCCAACATGCTCTATGTATCAGACAGAACAATTTTCTTACTGGGTCTGGCTGAGCTTGGGCTGGGTAACCTACTTCTACTCAGCAGTTATATTTAGTACAAAATGGCACTGATTCCCGTTATTGTCTTCAAACAAGCTTACGTCATGGCTTGGTAAATAGATTCCACTCCATAACGCATAGCAAATTCATCCACAATCTCCTGTGGCGTCTCTTCAAAGTACACTTTCCATGCATCATCTCCTTTAGCATCTGGAATCTTCACCACACCATTGTTCTGAATGTCCGTCACATAGTGAAAGAGGTTCTGTGTGTAGAAATAGATGATTATAAATAAAGTAAAAATTACTGGGACCTTATTATTGAGACCTTTATTTTTAAGTCTTGTTGGCAAGTGCAAATTATATCAGTTCTTTTACACTGTTGTATTGTTTACTGTTCATGTGAGTCAAGTGGTACACTGACCTCATGTAGGCAGGTGTACTGGACATGATAGGGGGCCACTGTCTCTTCTCCTTTAATCTCCACGCTGATATGCATGCGGATGGCTCCTGACACAGCAGATTTGTCTGTACGCTTGTCTGAACAAGAAGCAGACCAAAGAAATGGAAGTGGCAACACGCAGCCAACAAAACTTTTTGATTGCCATTGTGCCATGTGTTTCAAATTTTGTTCATAAATGCACAATGAAACAATATATAAACTAGTTAAACAAAATGTTTTTTATAAAACAGAAATGTTGGAAAACCAGAACTCCCTCCCCATTAACTTTAGAACAATGGACTTCTCTAGAGAGCCCCATGAGTCTTACATTGTGTTCCTTTGAATCTGTACCGTATAAAGAAATATTTCGCTGAAAAGTTAATACAGGTTGATCAAGTCTCAGTTTCTACTTCTAAAACTTTATTATCAGGAATAATATCTGTATATATGTACTTCATTACTCACTCACTGTTTCCTTATCAGCACACAATCAGCAAACAAACCCGAGATTTCTTGACTTACCTAGGTTGTACCAGACATCCATTTCTCCGCTCAGGGTTCGAACTTCGATAATAGTCTGCCCCAGGAAGTCATCTGACTCTCGTTTAAACTTCTGCTTCACACGAGATTTGATGTCATCATCCTCATCCCACACTCTCACTTTGATTCGATCTGAAGAGTTGTGGCATTCGCTAAAAGCAGAGATCAGAATGGGCTTGATTCACATTTTCTCAGACCAAGATGTTTCCACAGAAGCTCAATTTATTTTACTAAACATTTTTCACCTGCTACAAATTCACAATTTACCCCAACTTATAAACACATAATCAACTGTGTAACCTAAGTTTTAACCTAGGCTATGACTTCACAGAAAGTTATCTAGTAACCTGACACATAATTCTGAATTTTGAGTGTGTCTTAAGCAGATGAGAAAGTTATAGTTTGAGAATGAAAAAAAAAAAAAACACATACAAATTGAAGGACTCGTCCCACACAGGGTTAAGGTTGCCGTAGATGGTTTTGGTCCTCTTCTTGGTTTTGCCCACCTGCACTGTGACATAAGGGTCACTAGAGCCAGTCTTATCCTTGGCCTGGAGGCCCTGGGCGCATAGCACTGTGAAGAAAAATGCATTTAGGCTGCTGCTCGACTACTCCTTCATATCAGCATTAATATCAATATTTTACTGCATCAAAAGCAATCATGTGTTTCATTGCAAAATCCAAATGACTTGGATACAGGTTTCAACCCCCGTTATGGTTAACTGTTACAATTACATATACAATTTTATTTTTACTTACACCTATTTTTTTATTGCATCTGAGAATCAGATAAAATCAACATAGCAACTACAATGCACATGAAACCAACTAGGATGTAAATGCCTAAAACTAAAAACATTAAAATATTGATTTCCAACCCATGCAATCAGTTGTTGGTTGCCCAAATTGCAGGCAAATTACATGGTTACTCTTGTATTAGTTCAACAGATAACCTGGGTCATAGAATCCTTTTTGTACATAAACAGTCACAGAACAGCATGTGTGTGACAGTGTTTGTAGTTGACTCCTGACCTGTGATGCTGATCTTAGCTGACCACTTTGATGTTCCATCCAGGACGCTCTGTTTGACCTGCTTCATTTGGGCAACATGAGTGGCTTTAATTACTCCAAACACATCCTGGATTAGCTCAAAGATCTCTGGCTTGTTCCTTTCTCGGATCTTCATGCGGTCTTTTAGCACCATAATGATATTCTGTGTGCGGTCCTCTGCACCATGTTTGGAACTCTTCTCGGCCGCTCCTGAAAGACAGCAAATAAAAAAAATGGAGGGAATATGAAAGGAGAGAGCATGCATTAAGACGAAAACCAATCGACTGATCATCATTAGCAAGTCACTAGTGAACTTCAAAACATTTCCATTCAGATGATAAAAGCAGAAACTGCCTAGATTCAGAATACATGCAAAAATGCATTATGATATCCAATGCAGGAACAACAAACAATACCTGTAATAAACTGTAACAGACTTTCTATTCTGTCTTATATTCTCATTTGGTAAACAAAGAAAAAAGAGGCCATGTCTCTACAAAGACCAAGAAACATCACATTTTCAGTGATATTTTGCTCCACAAATTTAACAGGCTTACTTTGCAAACAGTCAGCATTTAGCAGGTCCTGGCACTTCTCATGGCATTTAACCCCACACTCTGTACAGCGCATTCCCTGCCGTGCAATCCCCCAAAGCAGCCCCTCACACTCGTAGCAGTAGGTGGGTGTAGTGGCTGTCCACACCTCAAAGTTGTGAGGTGTGGTGCAGGATATGGGATAGATAAGAGCCTGGAGGGTCTTCTTATACACATGACTCTTCTACGTAGGCAAAACAACACAAGTCAGTAAGAAATGATGGTAATGCCAGATGAAGCGAGATGTATAGAAAAAGAAAAGAGTAAAATAGCATGTGGTTATACCAGCTCTTCATTGTTGAGAGTGCTGGAAGCCATAGCTGAGGTGATTCCAGCCTTGCGAGAGTTCTGGACAAGAGACTGGAGGAGAAAGGCATAGAAAATAATATTTACATTCAGTACTTGTCAAAAGTTACATGCCATCCTTAATGTATTTATTTTCCAGTTGAGTTCATTAAATTCCAGTTGCAACAAATTAGTACAAATATATTTTTCAACCCAGGAAAAGAATATTTAACAGTAAATGATAGAGAGAGTCAGAAGAGCACAGTCAAATTTTGATCAATGATGCTGGTGACAGTTTTGTTGGTACGGTTATTAGGAGACCCTGTTGTATTTGATTTATTTTTTTAAAACTAATTTCTGTAATAATTCATCAGAAATTAAATAAATGAAAAGTGGTCCCTTATCTTCTGTTCAGAATATAAAGAATACAAAGTGCTATTTGACCCTTTTATACCATCATAAAAATATAATACTATTTTATGTTAATATTAATGGAAATGTACAAGAATTTAATATGAAGGCAGGGGTTGTTTATTACTGTGTTTATTTTCTCAACTCACCATTGCCTGTTGAAGATGAGAGGTATGGGGCAAGAGAGGAAAAAGGAAAAAAGAACAACTGTTATTATTTCAAAGACAACATTCCAGAAGTCACAGCCCTTTTTGTATATATAAAAAAAATCATAGCACATAACAATAGAAATCAGACAGACGTTTTTCAAAAAGCCTTTCTAAAGTCTCTGAGAGATCTGAGAGAGGTGCTAAGTCATCATAAAGCAATATACACTGTCTGATTCTCAAATGAACAAGTTCTGAAAACTGCTTGTGTGACAGCAAAATAAAGGTAAGTTGGATAGACAGAGTGAGGAGAAAGTGAGAAAAAAGGGCTGTGAAAGTAGAGAAGAGGAGGAAGGGTGTTAAGAAAAAAGAAATAGGTGAGAAGGATAGCCAGTCTTTTGTGTCCTACATGAACTGTGTTTGACACACATTTTAATCCTGTTCCTGTCAGCACATGTTCTTGTCAGGCCGGTCAGCTCCAGCTTTGACAGCTCCTGTGGTTGACGGTAAGCTGGATTAAAGCAGACAAACCACTGGACTATTTAGTGCGGTATGCTAATATTTCGCACTCTTCAAGAGGGATTCGGAGTAAGAGCCCAGAGTGGTGCTGCTGTCTGCTCTGACATTGCATGCTACAGGATTTGTGTCAGAAGTGATCTATTTGATTCGAGAGTACTCAGTTTGAGTTTTTAGCCAGAAGAAGTTAAGAGTCAGGAGTGTTCCTTTTCCGCCAGGGGTGGTCGCATGAGTCATACTTGCTTGAAAACAAGGAAAGCTGTCAGAGATGAACAAGTTTGCCTGTGGTCTCTTCCTTTAATCATGTTATTACAACCCTTGTTTTGGAATAGCCTGTGTATAATAATGTAGCAAACGTCATTGTTCATTCACAGCGAAATCAATATCAAATTGATTATGGTGCTAGATTTTTCTTTCAAAAGAAGGTAAAGCACATTATTTTAGTATTTGTTGTGAGACTATTAATACATAACCTGAGATGGTAGGTACTGACCAGATGAAATAAATCAGAAGGTATAGTCAGAGGAGATTTAAAACAAAAAAAAAATAAAAACATATATTTATAAATATATAAATACAGTGTGTATATATATTTCTGTGGCGAAGACCAACATCCCAGCTATTTATTTTCAGAATGATCCAGGAATTACCTGACCAATTAGGATTTCTCTAATTTACAACAACATTTCTTTAAAAGCTGTTGAAATTAATATAATGTGGTCAATTTTAAAATGTTATACCAGCACACCTTTACAAGTGATTTACAGCTTTAGATGTAATTAGGCCTGGACACATGTGAGAAGTTTTAGGATAAAGACATGACTTTGCAAAGAAAGGGGAAAAATGCAAGCGAAGGCAAGAGAGAAAGGAGGCGTTCAACTTCATATACTATTCCATCTGCACTGAATCAATCATAGAAGTAAGCAAGTCACAGGCTCAATAAAACACACAGGAGACCATAAGACCACAGGAGAGGGAATGGCCTGTAAAAGTGGAAATAAGAAAAATCAAGAAAAAAGCACAAACATCAAGCTCAAAAAGTAGGCCAGAGGAGGAAATAAGGTAAAGAAGCAGGGAGTGGAAATATGTTCTTGAACAGAGCCCAAAACTAAAGCAAGAAAATAAAGAATGTGATAGTGAACAAAACTCATTAGTCATACTCCAGAACAGAATAAATCCTGAATGATGGTCAGTGCCAGCAGCAAAAATGACCAAATCATGACTGTGAAACATGTTCCATTTCAATGAAGGATTTAGCTCTACTGGGCAACAGTTAATACAATGACTGTGCAGTTTTTGTGTGAACCTTGAGCTGAGCAAGAATGCGATGACTAAATATGACTCACCAAATCTCGGACCAATGGGATGGCCTTCCGTTTACGCAGGTCAGGCATGCTGTCTATGCTGTATAAAGCACCTCCAGGCCTGAGCAAAGACAAAACATGAATGATGAAGGAATATTAACTAAATAAACCTTAAAACAAAATTGATCTAAGCTTTACTGTTTTTATGCATTTTTGAGAGTATCACTTACCTATGCAGGGCACTGCTGCCCTCTCCATAGTGACTCATCATTTTTAGTACACTTGGTACAGATGGTGGCATTTAACAATGCTGTGTTATTTATTTATTCTTACATTTTAATTTTAAGTGTTTTAAAGATAACATGTTAAAATATATTAATGCAAAAAGCTTTAATGATATTTTTTTAAATACATTTTGAAAGTCTTTTTGTGGTTTGGCCTTGTAACAGCCAAAACAGCACATTTTTAAGATGTGCTCACGTGATATGTGTACAGTAATACGATGGTGTCCATAGGCTTTTGCCCTTCTATTTACTTTTGTTAGTGAGTAATGCAAAACCGTGGTGCCTTGGGCTGGCCATAAATTGTGTATTAAGAGAACATAGATACCCTATGAGACCTGGCTTTATGTGATCACAAATGTACGATTAACTATTTGGCATCTATGCTATGTGCTTTGGGTCTCACCTCAAAAGGGACCAACACACACAACAAAAAAATGTAAATGTAAGAGAATACAAAGCAATGCATTCATAAATGGCCTGCCTCTAAAATAAACTGTTCTGAGCTAAAATAATTTACCTGAATTACTGAAAGTAATAAGCTAATTTTGTCCTTTGTAATGTCTAGTGTTAAATGCACTTATGTTAAAACATGAACATCTATATGTTAGGACCAAATATAACATTTTTCAAAGGTTCCATTGTGATTAACTACACACTCCTACACTTATGTGTGTGTCTTAATTATCTGACACTCCTAATATCAAATGTTTCCTTTTTCTTTCCCATTATGCTTTACTAGTCATTTAATTAAAATTCATTTTTCTTTTTTTTAGTACCAAGAGAATACTTAGTCACAGACTTTGCTAGCTCCAAGAGAAATATATTTGTATTTTGTTATTTTTGTCACTTTTTACCATTCCAAAATCACTCACCCTGCTTGTAGAAATAGTGATGCCAGTCCAGGTGTCTCTCCACGGGCCTGCGTGCAGCAAAGATACAGGTTCAAACTCAGAGTCACCTCAAATACCACTATCATTTCTGGCAGACTACATTAAACATTTCATTTACTACCACTTGAAATACACAAGACTATCATTTTATTGGGTACTGTTCCCATTAGATGACAAATTCTGTTGTAACATTCGTATTTGTGATTGGACCCAGAAGGGGCCTGGAGATGTGCGTCTGCTGCTCTCATTGACGTCATGGGCAGCCCTTGAACATAATGAAACCGGATTTGTGTGCCAGCTTTAACTTTATCTATGATCATGATTTGGCCACAACTGCAAATCCATCTTCCAATTTGAAGGCAGAAACTCATCAGCAGGGAGGCTGGTTAGCTTTTCCCCCCCTCATAAAGACATACCCACCTTTCTGACAGCTCATCCAGTCAGGGGTGAGCAAGACAATCGCTAGGGCAATGATACAAAACTGAAAAGAAAAGAAAAACACAAAACAACAATGGGGTGGAAGACAAACACAAAAAAGGGGCGAAATAAAAATTCTGAAGAAAACTCAATAACAATCAACTAAATCAACTAAATACCAAATGATTTCAAAAAACAACAGAATGAATATTTTAAATGGAAAACACATGCAAGAAAGGTGAAAATAAAAACATTTCAAACAAAAGTAGTAATGGAGTGATGCTGGCTGACTGAGGTGACACAGTGGCAATGCAAAGAAATAGATTCCCCAACTTGTCTTTTGTCAGCTTCAGTAACAGGATGCTCTCACTCACCTCCTGCAGTTGAAGGCGCACCCTGCTGAAGAGCCGTAGCCAGTTAGCCCTGGCCCGCTCAGCAGGGTCCACTAGCTCATCGTGCTTTTCCACACTGACAGAAGAGAGTAGGTAAATATTACATTATTTTCACATCACAGTTTAATGTAAAGTTTTGCTTTTTTGTTATCTTCACCTTAATTATAATGCCAGACCTAGATCAAAGACTCCTAACTACTGAATTACAGCATTAATACCGTCCCCGTTTTGTGGTTTTACCTGCTGTAGTCACACTATCCTAAGCCAGCTTTATTGAGTGCAGGTGATGGCCTAGCTATACGCCATAATGTAGAGAAAAATAAAGACTGATTCAGTTCTGTAAAGAAATTTAACCTGAAATACCACACACTCATAATTTGTGATGCAATATTTGCTGTGCATCTGTTGTGTATAAGAGTTTTTTTAAATTGTCTGAGCATGGTAGCCTACCTTTAGACATTTATCTAAAATTATCTGCATTAGTGGAAAATATATATGTAGTTCAGTTTATATACCAGGCTTTAAAAGGCCTAAAAATCTTCTTTGTACACAAAGAAATGTCCCATCACTGCATATTTTATGGATCTCCTATATCTCCATGTCTCTACATCTCCTAGCGGTGGGAATTTTGATTTGAATTTACTCAAAACTCTTCTCTCAACATTTAATGAGGTTTTCGTTACTAACATTATTATTATTATTATTATTATTATTATTATTATTATTCACCGTTCTGAAGGAGTCTCTGTTTTCTCAGGTTGGGCTTCAGGCGGATGCTCGGTGGCTAAAGTTTCAGCTGGAGGCTGGGGCTCCTCCAAGGGCTTTGTTGCAGGTGTGGGTAGACCTGCTGCAGGGGCAAAAGGCTCCAGCTTGGAGTCCAGTGGTGGGCTGGGGGGTTTGCTGAACTCTTCAAAGCTCTGCTGCTTTTTTACAACTTCTGCATGAGACTCCATGGGCTGGAATGAAGGTTGGATTTGTGCAGGCTGCTGCTGCTGGTGCAGAGATGTCTGCTTCTCCAGAGGAGGCCGACTGCTGGCCGTCTCCTGAGACAACAAGGGAGCCCCATTAGTGGGGGTAGGTGTGTAGGGTGGCTCTTGGTCTTCGCTGAGCGTGCCATCCAGGGGGTACTCTTCATCCTCCTCATAGACCATCCCCTCCTCCTCTTCTTCATAGGGATAATCCCCTTCCTCCTGCTCATATATCTCTCCATCTTCATCCTCGTACAGTGCACCTTCTTCTCCACCATCTTT
The DNA here is from genome assembly GCF_029633855.1 of Hoplias malabaricus. NCBI lineage: Eukaryota > Metazoa > Chordata > Actinopteri > Characiformes > Erythrinidae > Hoplias > Hoplias malabaricus. Next base: position 19,824,106 of record NC_089815.1, on the reverse strand, counting down.
GATGTAGCTGCCCTCATCACTGTAGACACCCTGGGGCTCTTCCTGGTCCCATCCAGGTGAATCTTTGCCGTAGCTAACTGAGGAATGACAGGAGTGGTAGGAATCGTTCTCATCGTAGAACTCTCCAGAACCATGGAAACTCTCGCCGTCCTCAGGGCCAAACTCCTCGCTCAACTGGGAGCTGCCACGGCTCAGCTCTCCTGATGAAGCATAGCGGCTGGAGCCCGTGGGGCTGCAGAGAAAGAGAGCAGTCAGACACAAGTAGGAGGGGTCCTGGGAAAGTGGAACTAGGACGGGTGCTGTTACGGTTCATTAGGAGCAATGTGAGATTGTGGATGGGAAAAGAGTGGGGGCACTTACAAAGAGGTAAAAGGTATAGCAACAATGTATGTGCATTTGTATGTTTGTGGAAGGCCAGTGAAGAATAATAGGAAAGAAATAATTGACGCTAATTAATAACACTGAGTGGAGAAAAAGCAGACAGCAAAATTCAGATACAGCACACTGACACAGGAGCTGCATCTACCACTGCAGGAACCCAAAACAAGTAAGGCTGGCCCGAACAGCATTTTACAATAACATAACATATACCTAAACTGTAGCCAAAAAAATAAATATGTAAATACTCATTAATCAGTCATTAATTGCACTTACTTACTTACTACTTTGCTTGTCTTTCAAAAATAATTTGAAAAATTGTGTGGGAAAGTGTGGATGTGTTCAGACTTTTGCAAAAATTACCTGTCCATGACATGACTTTTATAGCCTGTCATCGTTAGGCAATTTCCTAATTCCCACTTTTCCAGATTTCATAACAACATGTTTTGTTTATAAGCCCCTAACTCAGAAATCCAATAGTGCTAGTAATAATTCTAGTTGAGTCTGGAGGCTTAACAAAAGACAAACTGTCCAACAATAAATACAGAATCAAGTACCAACATAAATGTATACTCAAGTATTATTCCGGCCAGCCCTACAAAAAAGCAAAATAATACCCGAGGAAAAGACAATAGTGATAACAAATCTGTGAACTCAAGGCTGAGAGAGAAAGAGAAAGAGAGAAAGACAGAGGGACAGAGACTCATTTATACCCCACTTATTATGGACCATAAGGTCCCTTAAAAGAGGAGCAACAGCAGAGAAGTTTAAAAGGTTGTGAGACTCAGAGAGAGAGAAAATATTTATGTTCCAGAAAGGGAAAAAAATGTAGACTCAGACTTAATATAATAAACTCAAACTTTGTGTCTGACATACACTCAATTTGCTGTACAGCTGTCTCAAGTACTTTAGTAGTATATACGAGAGTTTTAGTAGTGTGTTAATGCTGGGAAATGCAATAATTTTAATTGCAAGTAACATTTATATATACAATCACATCTGAACAGCTTAGCAAAACTAGACAAAGTCTTTAACAGCTCACAGAAGTGTGTTTTTGAAAATAGGCACCAAGGATGTCTTTGCAACAAATATCCAGGGCAATGCTAAATGGTGATAACTCGCTACTTCATGTATAGTATTAGAGTTTTTTAATTTTCTTTTTAACTGATGCAGCATAGTGAATAATATGTCATTTGAGTTTTGGAAACTGGCACCTGGAACATTTCACCAAGTACATAGGTAGCTATGCAAATTATTACTTATTCTATAAAATATAGGCTATTCATTGATATGTAATACCACATTTTTATGGGCTATTTTCCTTAAGCAGACAAATTAGTGTTATATTTGAAACAGTACTACCCTACAAATTCCAGGCACTAGATATTCAAGTAGATAGTGCATAATATAAGACAGTGAATAGTGCTTAAATTGAGACATGGGTTTTGTTACTTGACATACAGATCTAATATCTCTCTTCTCTTAAATTACCCCATAATTACCAGCACAGAACAAAGAAGATATTGGTGAACCTGAAGGAGATGCCCCTTCACACCATGGCCCCATCTATCCACACAGCTGCCAGCCCTGTGCATCGACTTTCTAGCATCTCTGTAATTACTGTAGCTGAAGTTAGACACCCAGAACCACAGAGTGGCCCTCTAACCCTGTCAGGCATGGGACAAGCAAATAGCAACCTAGCAGTGGAAAATACACACCATACTCCTTAACTGCGCAATTAAAACACTAAGCTGACCTAACACTGCACTAAACTCCAGACAAACTTCAGAGTATAATAGACAGCAAAAAATAGTCAGGAACATTCAAGGGCCAGGCACAAAGCATCATCAAGTACATTACAGTCACAGTAAAGCATCAATATATACAGAGAAAAAGAGGTACAGAAATACAGTATATCAATGTACAGAACGCATGTAAAAAGAAGAGGGTTTGTGCGCATGCATGCAAGCACAATGAGGACCACAGGACCAGACACGTCCAATTCCACGACATCATCACAACTGGACGGAATCACAGGCTGGAGCAGAAGGAGGAGGAAGAGGAGAGTGAAGGTATAGGAGCTACAGAGACCCACCTATCAGAGAGCGAGTGCCTACTGTCTAAGGAGTACTGGCGGCTCGTCCGCCTGCTTGAGCCGGAGGCCGAATCGAGATCACTGCGGCCGTTGGTGGCGGAGTCTAAACTATCATAGCGTCTGGGAGGAGGGAAGGGGGAGGACAAGGCAGGAAGAGGAGGAGCATCAGTTACTGCTTCTTTGCATTGGGCTATGAAAGGACAACCATAGTGAACACAAAGTGGCCCAACATGACCACTGAACGTTGGTTCACACGGCTGCATAAAGACTCTTTACAAAAGCGTTCTGAATGCACAAATACTATCTATAAACATTGAGGAATTCACAAAGTGTTGTAAAACCTCTTAATGAGAGTGCCTTACAAAGGGGTTAGGGAGTCTTTATGTGCTAATGCATCCCAGCATGCAATGCAACAGTTTGGGGGAACATCTGCTTTTAAATGATATAATGGACAGAAGACTGATGCTTGTTTTGAAGAAGAATGCAAAATAAAATTAATGAATGGGCATTGGCTCATACGTATCTCCAGTATTTGAGTCACGGAGGGGTGCCAGTGAGCACCCATGGTGTGAATACAATGGCAGCTCATCCAAGGGTTTGTATACAGAGACCAGAGTATACTCTGAGAAAGTTTACAAGGATTTGGTGAATTCATATTTATGCACAATGAGTTATCCACTTAAACAGAACTCAAGTCAACTGAACTAACATAAGGAGTAATAATCTACATTCCTGCAGAGTGATCAAAAAAAAGAAATGAAAACAGGTGGAGAGGCCTTGATGTTGCTTACCTCATGGCCCTCTGATTATCGTAGTCATAGTCATTCATGTCATTATATCGGGAGCCATGTTGAATGTGTCGGATAGGGTACTGGTGCATGGAGGCGTTAGGCTGGGAAGTCGTGTAGTAGGGAGGAGGGATGCTATTGCTGGTTTCACTGCGGTAATCACTGTCTCTGTCATCTACTGCACTGTCTGGATCATCATCTGGAAACACAAAAGGACAAATGTTATTTGTACAAAACCAAAAGTATACAGGAACATTTATATTGGCTACTTGAGCCACTAAGCCAATTAATTTTGTGGCAAAAAATATTTGGTATTTATGGTGATGATAAAAGAAATTGAAGTTTTAATTGAAGTTTAAGCTGTTATTACTGTGCTATTGAACATACTGAATATGAACATAAAGACTGAATGGTGGCAAGTTCAACAAAACCTTCCTTACTTTGTTGGTCCCCCCACAGGCTCCAGTTACCTATAAGAGAAATGAGGATATGAGCTGTAGTCAACAACATCAATTAGGAAAACCATGCAGCTTCTCGGTGTCCATGAATGAGCAGGTGATTCATAAATCTAGTGAATCTATGCCAGACGTGACACGGGTGTAAAACTGGACATTAGCAGAGGGGAGAGTGACCTTGCTGCTGCAGTCTAGCTGTGATATGGGCAGCATGTTAGCATCAAATCCTAATCAGCACTATCACTCAAAAGCTGTCTAGCCATAGAAATCAGTCGAAGGTAGCTTCCCTTATGCCCAGTTGCTCATGCTTGAAATATTAGCATATAATATCTGTCCCAGACCCTTAGGGAACCATATGCTCTTGACATATTGAATTTCCCACTGAAATGCTTATGACATAGCCACTTGGATAGCTGATAAATCTTGAGATGATTTAATATCACTAACCTGTCAGGGGGCTGGTTATCAATCTTGTGTAATGCATGTCTGTAAATGTGAGTGTGTGTGTGTGTATATACGCACAGCACTGTGTTGATGGCACTGGAAGTGGTCTGTCATGCTCCTCCTGGTACTGTAAAGTCAATAAACAATACATGTTAGATGAAAGACCATAACAACTGAAGGGTTAACAAGATGTTTTTAATATTCCTTATGTCAATGCAACAGCGTTTGTGAGGTCTAGTGGGAAAAGGAGAAAAGTAATAAAGCCATTGTTCATTTGGGGTGTCTGAGTGACAGACTTGCTCAATTAAAAGCTGCCCTCCTGGCTCTATGCAGGAGTGGAAACTCAAAAAGCTGGAATGAGGAAACTCACATCTTGGTCCCTCATGGCATTTAGTTGCTCCAGTTTCTTGGCCCAGTAGCGAGCCTCCTCTTCTGGAATGTCTAAAATCACACAGTGTGTTTGTTGTTACATAAAGCAGTTTTGGAGTGTACCCTTAATAAAAAATAAAAGTGTATGATTATTTCACCTAAAGGTAGCTCAAAGCGGGTGTCCAGTAGCACACGATGAAACGTTGGGTCTTTGGTGCCACAAATCTCGTTTTCTGTCATGATGACTTGGGAATCTAAAGTGAGCCATTGTCCTGGTCCTTCCTAATATACATAAATATAAAAAACAGTTCTACTATGTGTGGTCATTGGAATGCTTTATTGTGAAAGGGTACATTGGACAACAAATTCTGGATCCAAATGGTCTGCCAGTTAAGGGAATAAAAAATACATGAATATAATTCAATTTATAATAATAAAACACAATGTTTTATTATTAAAAAATGGTGTTATCACTTTTACAGATCACAATATTAAATCAAACTGTAGTGTAGGTGTGACCTTAATGAAAATCTGTATGTCAGTGTGTAAGGCAGGAACGCTGGGCATGTACAGTATTATCCAAAATCAGAGACCCTTTGTTGTTTGTTTATTATTCCAGTCAATAAAGTAAAATGTAAATTAGATTTTTTTCTGCTAAACAATTTGTTAAATAAGCATTTTTTAAGCCAAAGAGGATATTGAAGGCCAGGTATGCATAGTGAGTTTTATGAGACACAGATCTCTGCCAAATTATTTGTGTCTGCAGAACGATCTGTAGGTCATTTAAGATGACAGAGAAAAGAAATTAGTAAATGCCAGCTGGCCAGATTCTGCATGTATATGCCTACAGAGGGTGAACAGTGCTACAGGCTGTTGGGGGCAAGCAGGCCATCTGCGCCGTACCTCATTGGACTGGCGAATGCTGCGCAAAGGGATCCACAGGGTGCCCACCATGGTGTCCCATATCAGGCCTTTGTTCCAAACCTCCACCGTCAGTCCTAGATCCAGCCTGTTAATCTCACTGGGAAGGAGGGAAACAGACAGGAAGAAACAAAGGGAGTAACATTGCCATTAAGAAGACATATTGCATGACTCTGTAAATGTCAGGGTTTGCCACAACAGTTCAGTGCAAGTGATATAACCATGGCCACCCTCTTCAAATGGCATTTACAATCCAAAAGTATCACTATTATTGTGTAGCCCTGGGATTTAACACATCATAAATATAAAAAAAACCATCATCACATTTCACAGCAAAGAATACTATTTGATGAAACAAGTGACAGACACAAACCAAGCCAGAGCTGGGTCAAAGCCATAAGTACTTTGAGAATCTCCACATAAGACAGTGTTTCACTCCACAGGACATAAAACTTTGATTTAAATAACAGCCTCTGATATGATGTTTAAATATAAATAAAATAATAATAATAATAAAGTGTGTGTGTGTGTGTGTGTGTGTGTGTTTATATATATATATATATATATATATATATATATATATATATATATATATATATATATATATATATATATATATATATATATATATATATATATGTATATATATAATCAGCCGTTATTTGATGGTTTAAAAGATATGGAGCACAAGTTATTAAAAGCAAAAAAAGATACTTATTTTTAAAAAACCCTCTCCTCTATGTATTAACTAAATTGGATTTATCAAAGCAATATTTTCAAGTGCACTACACTCAGATTTCTCAGTTTAAAATTTGTGAATTGTTGCAAGCAAGTGCCAGGCAACATCAATGCACTCGAGACCAAAGCCATTCGAGAATTCCGTGCCTGTCGCAACCCAGGGAGCTCAAACTGTTGCCCGAGAAAACAACATCAATAACCTCTGATGACAGTTAGACTCATTATAGCTGAATTTGAATGCACGTAAATGGCTTGGAATCTTAAGTTTAGTAAGAAAATGAATGATGGAAAATAAATCTAAAGACTTTATGAATCTATTGGTGTAAACCTTTACACAGTAGAGAACACAGGGTATTTGCATCTACTGATGTCACCTCTAGGCCTGATGCACTATGAAATATATTTCACTCATTTAGTTAGATTGCTTGCTTTTCAGAATCAGAGAGAAATAGGAGTTTTACTTACAACATAAAGTCTTGTTCCCAACATGGCTGACAGCCTCGGACAGCAATGGTGGTACTCTTCACATTCTGTACTTTTAGTGACACATAAGTGTTGAATTTCTCTGTAATGCACAGATATAGTGTGATCAGAGAAAAAACAAACAGTAATTATGAACAGACAGTGGGCATTGACATTTTAGATTTGTCACCCTACCTTGAGGTCCATCGAGCTTGGCTTTTTTCACTGCCACAAAAAAAGAGAGCAAAAGATGAGTTTAATAGATACAAAATAAGTAAATGAAATAAATATCAACACACTAGTTCAGTTTCATCACCATCATTGTTCATAACACTACAGCATTCAAAGGTGGGTAGTAGTAACTAGTTACATTTACAACATTATATTTATTTAAAGGACACCCCTGACCAAATTATATTTGTCTTAGTCTCCATTCAGTCAGAAGAACACCCTAAATACTCATTGTATACAACTATTTCTCGCAAACTCTTTCTTCAACAGAGTCAGCCTCCAGTACCAATCTTTTTCCTACCGATGTTAGGGCACTCCAAAAAAAAGTGAATGCAAAGGGCTTAATAAATAATTAAAAGAAGTCTAGACTGAAAGTGCTCACAGAGGGAAACACTTGTCACTTGTGTTTTAGGGATCTCAAAAGAAGCATCTTTTTTTAAAGCTCCTGACATCACTCTGCCCATTCATAATTCATGTAAACCCATGGAACGTAGATACCAAGTCACCGTGTGGAGGCGACATTAAAATTCAAAGCTCAGTTCTTAATCACCTACCCCCCTTCATTTTAGAATTCACAGCAAAAAAGACTGAGCTGTCACTTTTTAATCTCTTAAAATCGCTTTTTAATGTTTCTTGAAAATCACTTGTTTTCAAACTAGACTATGCACATTACCCTGAAAACTACTTCATGTATATGATTTTATATGACTTTATATAGTTGTGTAAAGTACTATATAAATAACTGATGGATTAGCATCCCTTGTGCAAAACTATATAACATTACAGATGTCTGGTTCCTATCAACACCACTGTAAATAAAAAATTAGAGAATTGCAAGTAACATCAATCCACTTTGAATGATTGTTTATATCTTAATCGGATAATTGGATTTTGTAGAATTGCCAAAACATCCCCTCCAATTCCATTCTGTTTTGATGGCAAATGCCCATACACTGCTTTGCTCTTGCTCATACCTCTCACATTTAAGGTTTGGTCATTAGAATATGGCATCTAACAATCTTCAGTTATATCAGATGTACTTGGAAATCTTGTTTAGGTATAGAGAACTAAGGAGTTATAATATTAAATAAGTTACAATTTTTTTCCTTGGGCAGGTGCTTGGGCTTCTCAAGCCACACCTGGCGTTAGATACAACATAAATTCAGTGATAAATACTGTACACCATAATCGGTGAACAAAGTCTTTAGACTTAGTTAAGGAATATTTGTTCGTTATGACAGTATCCAGATCATCCTCCTCCTCTGGCACTCCCTCCCCACCACGTGGCTTCCGTGCACGTGCACTTTCTCTCCATCTCTTCCGCTCGCGCTCCAGTTAATCTGTGGGCGCTGTTGCTAAAAATATCGCATGCGCTTCAGTGGGACAGAGATGAGGAGGGGTCAGGGGAGCTCCCATCAAAAACCCACCTTCAGCAAAAAAACTGGATTGACTGTACATGGTCTAACACACAGCCCCTCAAGGGATAAGAAGAGGACCCACAAGCTAATTATAAATAAAATTTTATCAGTTATAATCAAGCAACATTTTCATAATATAGTCATTGCCTCCTATTTATCTGACATCCTTGGCTATGTTAGGGAGCATTTAAAACAACTTTCTTACCTGCATTTTATTCATTTGACTGTATTTTTAACCATGCAGGTGTCTCTCAAAACCAAATCCAAAATGTAGTTTTATAACAGTACAGTCCTCATTTTGAATTGGCACACATGTACATTAATTGGCTGCATGATAATGTACATGACACATAATTTTGAGGCTTTTGAAAGTATTATGACCTTGTGTGATTTATTTTTTTTAATTCTGTTCATTTCATGTAAACTCTAGAACTCAATTAAGTGTGTGACTCACATCATGAAGATTTTTTCAAGCACAGAAATTTCCTCAACTGCTTCTGAAGACAAAGCTCTCAGATAAGCAATAAATGGCCACTATTACACATTCAACCGAGCAGTTAGAAACATATTAATTAATAAAAGCATTTTCATAATTCATCCTTAAGCAATCATCCATTAGAAAGCATAGACTGACACTTTAGAATATACTTTACATTTTTTGTCTGTTGATGCCTACACAGATCCCAATACATAAAGTAATATTTACGAATTTAAAACAGGGAATATTTCTATCTGGATCAGCATAATGGAGAAAGAAAGCAGAGTCCTATGAATATACTGAAATTAAAATACATAGTCAAGCATTAACAGTTAGAATTTCATAATATTACTGAGAAAATAATAAATCATTGTGGTAACCAGAAACCCCGCCCTCTCTTATTCCTGACAGGCTTCAATTATGCATTTATTCATTTATGCAATCAGCGTTTTGACAGAATGAGAAATTCTGGAAAACAAAAATGACAAATGACAACTCCTACAGGATACTAGAGGAATGTAAATGAACATGGAATTCTTGAATATACAAAATCATCCAAATGAATAGTCGAGTCTCACTGTATGTCTGCCCAGGTTATTAACGCAACTGCCAAGAATCTATCCAGGCTCTTTGACACACACCCACACACCCACTGTCATTTTTGGACTTTACTGATGGGAAAGCTGTGCCTGCTTCATTCCAGATTGGTGGCAGACATGCTATGGACGTGAAGAGATGTGGGTGTGAATGTAAATGTAATTCTAGCTGTAAGGAATTCGGTGTAGAGTTTTTACCATTAAACCGTGGAAACGTGTGCTAACGAGTTTGCTCACGACCTGATTGTAAAATGGTCAGTTGCAAATTATATTAAGCAAATCACCTAACCCAGAAAGACACCGGTCCAAAAGCAAATGTGTCTGACACCAATGACTGCTGTGTTGAGTTCGCACTATTACGAATAGCAGTCTTTTTTTCAATAAACTTTTAAGACTAAGCACTTATACTAAATCAGCCAATAATATTAAAGCCAGCTCCTTGTTTCTATACTCATCTATTTTATCAGCTCCACTGACCATATGCTTTGCTCTTGTACAATTACAGACTGTAGACCATTTTAGCCTACTATCATCATGTTCTATGTTGGTCAGGACCCCACAAGACCACCACAGAGCAGGCATTTTTGGGAGGTGAATCATTCTCAGATCTGCAGTGACACTGGCATGTTAGGGTGTACTATGCTGTTACTCTGAGTAGACTGGACCCAGCAGTAATGCTGAAGTTTTTAAACATTATGTCAACTCACTGTCCACTCTATTACACAGATCCACCTTTATGGTCCACATTGTAGATGCAAAGTCAGAAACATTAGTTTGTCATCCTCTAGTCCTTCATCAGTAGTCTGAGAGCAGCAGAGACACTGAGGTTTTTAAAAACTCCAGAACAACTGCTGTGTCTGATCCTGTACCAGTACAACAAACAAACCACCGCCATGTCAGTGTCGCTGCAGTGCTGAGGACGATCCAGCTCCCAACAAGTACCTTCTCTGTGGTGGTCCTCATCACTGAAGATCAGGATGAAAGGGCGCTACTAAGATATGTAGAACAACAGATGGACTACAGTCTCTAATTCTAGTACTAGAAAGTGCACCTATTTGATAAGTGAGGCAGAAAAAATAGAAAATGAGAGTTGAAAAAAATATTTAAACATTATTTTAATGTTTTGGCTTATCGGTTTACTAGGTCAATCAGCAATTGGGCATAACCCCCGGAGGGTGTTTCCATTAATTAATTTAAAAATTACCCAAATACTTAAAGATAAATAAAACAAGCTTTTATACAGTGAGCTTTAAGCATACATAACTAACCCAGCTATCACCGTGACACAAAACTACCATTTATTACATTTAACATATGATGATAGGAATATATACTCGTCTATAATAAAAACAGTGGGATTATATACTTATGACATTTTTCAAGAAACATGGTTTGTATCAGTCAACTGCAAACTGAGCTGTTATACTCAAGGCATCGAGCGAACACGCCCCTATGCCGAATCTAAAATAGATACTTGAAATAGGGAGGTGAGGGAACTCATTCAATTACATCTTTCAACTTGCACCAATATTTCTAATAGAAACTGCAGACTGGAATTAAAGAGTTATAGCTATAAAAGAACTCAAATGCCCCTTTATTAATACAGCCTTGCTTCTTTTCCAATTCTTAGCCTAATTAAATGTAAAAGCATTTTATCAATGAACTCAGTATGGTCTGGTGATACTGGTAATGAAGGATTCAAAGCCGAAGTCACTGCTATTTCGGTTAAACCCACGTACATCTATCAGCTCTAACGTTAATAACGGTGCATGAAATGACACGGGGGTCTGAACTACCCTCAGAAACGACACCCAGCAGCTGGCGCTGAAATCCACTCTCATCTCCTCTCACTCCAATAATGTTCACTTACCTCCAACACACAACAGTGACATCTCTTCCCGTGGTTATAGGCTTCTGCCAGCGGCGTATCTTCGTCTCCGTATCTCTTCAGGTAAGAGGGGAAATAATTTTATTCACTGTTCTAAGGTTTATAACGGATTGAACACCGTCTCACCTCATTCAAGGATTAAGCCCCTCATACGCACACATACAACCATAATAAGACAGAGAAATTATCTTCTTGGGTACCTAAGCGACGGACGTATAGGGCGTACGCTTATAAAAGGCTGTTTTCCGGCAGTAAACTGATTTAATGTGTCTCTCTTCTCAGCCTCTCGTTAGCTGCAGCTCGGCCATCTTGTTCAGCGCGGCCGTTACGAGCAGAGCGAACGTTACTATCGTGACGTCAGTTAAAAAAAATCTGGGCACGAGCGGCTCCGCGGGCACGTGACCACACTGGCCTCTCCCTTAGCACTGATTAAATCTATAAACTAATCTGGAATATAATATACATAGAGCAACCATAACGCCACCTTCTTATTTCTACACTCACTGTCCGTTTGATCGTTTCCACTTAACAAATGTGCGCTCTGCAATTCCACGTACATCTGTAGCACTCCCTAATTTGTTTGCCCCTAAAACATTCTTCTTCAGTGGTTAGGACCCACGCAAGACCACCGCAGAGCAGGTGTTATTTGGCTGGTGGATCATTCTCAGCCCTGCAGTGACACTGGTTGTGGTGGTGGGTTGGGTGCTGCTGTGCCATGAGAGGAGAGCACGGTGCTACTAGAGATTTTAAACGTTGTACCAACCCGCTCTCCACATTATTAGACACAACCACCTTGTTGGTCAACCTTGTATATGTAAAACCAGAGACAGTAGCTCATTTGATGCTGAACAGTTTATGTTTATCAGTGAACTGAGTATTTTTGGCTGGTGGAATCTTCTCAGTCCAGCAGTGGCATGAGGTGTTTCAAAACTCCAGCAACACTGCTACAAATGACATAGACCAATATGGAGAGTCTATTAATCGCAGAACAACAAAGTGCACCTTCATGTGATTTGAAATTGGAGCAGTGTAGAGAATCTTATTTCATATTCCTTTAGTGGTCATAGGAAGCAGAGGGTTAGGTTAGAACTTAAAATAACATTATAGGCATCAGAAATATATATATATATATATATATATATATATATATATATATATATATATATATATATATATATATATATATATAAAATTTAATGTAAAAGTCTTATGTCCTGTACCTTTTAGAGGCATGGATGCTTTGAGTTCTCTCTTTAAAATTGTGGACAAATCTCAAGAACCATTTATATATATATATATATATATATATATATATATATATATATATATATATATAACTTTACATCACACTGAATAACTCATTACATGTTAAGAATTTAACTATGCAGACATTTTAAACAAGCACTTTGTACACGCTTTAACACACACATATTTCCACAGGACAAAATCCTGAAAATCTTTTATCTTTAAAATGCTGAGGGGTTGTATTGTGGCCGAATGCTGTCCCCTGCTGGAAATGAAATGCACAAGTTAGTGCATAGCCTACAGTCAACTAGTTCAGAGATATCCATGAAACACAGCACTACAGTATAGGGATTTCCCTGCAGGCCACACCTGAAGGGCCGTCAGTAGGAATAAATTAATGGAACACAGGTGCATCAACAGCAGATCTGCTAAAAAGACACCAGAGGGAGTAATGTCATATTTCCTTATTTTGTATTTTTTATTATCAAATCCAATCAAATTTATTTGTATAGTGCATTTTACACCTGATGTTGTCACAAAGCAACTTCACAGAATTCCAGTAAGACAAAGTTTTAAAATGTAAAGAATATAAAAATCCCCCGGGTGAGCAATCCAAGGGCGACAGTGGCAAGAAAAAACACCCTCAGAACTGAGGAAGAAACCTTGGGAGGAACCAAAGCTCACAAGGTCCTCCTCTGGTCAATCTACTGGTAATAACTGTTAGCAGTCCATGAAAACATCAGTGTAGGGTGGACAGCTCCAAGGCAAGTGGTGGTGGTATTACATTCTTCACCTAATTTCTTTTTAATCTGACACATTTTCATGTGTTTAAAGGCTGTAGTATGCGGTTTACTGTAGTTTTTCTGTATTGTCATGTTTAAAATTACGTACATCCTGTTAGAAATCAATGCATCAAATGCTTTGATAAGAAAAAAAAAGATTTTTTTTTTTATCTATGACAGCTGCAGGACTATGAACTAAAAAAAAAATTATTGGATGTTTTTAAGCAGCAGGTAGTGTCGCAGTCACACAGCTCCAGGGACCTGGAGGTTTTGGGTTCGATTCCCGCTCCGGGTGACTGTCTGTGAGGAGTTGGTGTGTTCTCCCCGTGTCCGCGTGGGTTTCCTCCAGGTGCTCCGGTGTGTGTGTGTGTTGCCCTGTGAAGGACTGGCGCCACCTCCAGGGTGTATTCCCCGCCTTGCGCCCAATGATTCTAGGTAGGCTCTGGACCCACCGTGACCCTGAATTGGATAAGCGGTTACAGATAATGAATGAATGAATGGATGGATGTATTTATTTAAGCATGTGCAGAGTTCTTGACATGACTATGTACATATTGCTGAATTTTTTCCAAGTTACAGGAGCATTTCAATAAATTAGAATTTCATCAAAAAGTTTATAATAATAATTCTATTCAAAAAGTGAAACTAATATTGATTCACTACAAACAGGGAGATCTATTTTAAAGAGTTTATTTCTTTTAATGTTATTAAGGAAACCCAAAAATCATTATTCCAGAAAATTATAAAAATATATGATTATATAAGAGCAATTTAAAAAGTTATTTTTAATACAGAAATGTTGGACTACTGAAAAGTATGCGCAGTATATGTACTCAATACTTGGTCAGGGCTCCTTTTGCATGAATTACTGCATGCATTTCTCACACCAGTGCCATTTCTTTCTTTCTTACGCGGACTCCACTAGCTGTGGTCAAACAGTTCCTGTGATTTTGGGGACTGACCTTGTAAGAAGGGCTGAAAGCAGTGTGTGGAATTTTTTCAATAAGTTAATTTCAAAATCAAGCTTAAAGCTGCTGGTTCCTATAAAATTACTACTCCAGCTTTAACTTAATATAGAACAAGACATCTGAATACAGATGTTTAACATTCTTTCTACTGTATGATAAAACTTTTAACCCAGTGGTTCCCAAAGTGGTGGGTGTATTTGAGCACTGCCTACAAAAGATTGACAAGTCTGAGAGAGCCACAACTTCCAAAGGGAAATCAAGAAAATATGATGAGGCGTATTCAAAGCAAGCTCATACCAGTCACTGAAGAGATTGGGGGAATAAATGTTGCATTTTTGCAGAGCAAATACGCAGGTTTTAGGCTTTCTTCTGTTAAGCACAATCACGTTATTTATTTACAGTTTTTTCTATAAGTAGTTGCAGTTTTGTAGAATTGTATAAATAAATTCTAGTGGAGGGCGGCACGGTGGCGCAGCAGGTAGTGTCGCAGTCACACAGCTCCAGGGACCTGGAGGTTGAGGGTTCAATTCCCGCTCCAGGTGACTGTCTGTGAGGAGTTGGTGTGTTCTCCCTGTGTCAGTGTGGGTTTCCTCCCACAGTCCAAAAACACACGTTGGTAGGTGGATTGGCGACTCAAAAGTGTCAGTAGGTGTGAATGTGTGTGTGTGTTGCCCTGTGAAGGACCGGCGCCCCCTCCAGGGTGTATTCCCGCCTTGCACCCAATGATTCCAGGTAGGCTCTGGACCCGCGACCCTGAACTGGATAAGTGGTTACAGATAATGAATGAATGAATGAATGAATGAATGAATTCTAGTGGAGCTTGGAAGTAAAAAAGGTGAAGTGCGAAAATATTGTCATGTACAAAAGTGGGGCATGGCAGAAAAAGTTTGGGAACCACTGCTTTAACCATACTTTGGACATTTGCAAAACTCTTTAAAGCAAACCCAGTCTTACTACTGTTTCTTTTTTAAATGGTTTTAATCTGTCAATATATCAAATAATTCCATCATTTCTAATACACTTGCTAAGAAAAAAGCCCTAGGTTTAAAAAATGTGCGACTGTCCAAATACCTTTAGAATGCACTCCATTTTTTTTATTATTATTTACACCATGTATTGTAACATAATCATATATAATAACAAACATGGCTGAAAGCTGTTTTGTAATTCTGTATACAACAGCCAGAAAAACTTAAAATTTAACAACATCATACTTTTAAAGGAAAATGATAAACTAATATTGATAATAAAAATTAAATGGGATTTTGTTTTTCTTTTGTCTATTATCAATCGGAAATAACTGAAGGATTCCCTGAATTCATCTTACAGTACCAATGGGAACATATTGCTATTCAAATATACAGATATACAGCATAATTGTAAACTGTCTGAAATCAGAAAGGTTCAAGTTTAATAATTTACTTTCCATTATTTCCATCTGTATTAAGTAATGAAAACTTAATTATGCTTCTAAAATAATAATAATGTTATTTTTACATAGGTTTAGGTCAAATAGACAGATCCACCACTGTCTTTTATTCTGACCAAATTTGAAACATGTACTATCAGCAGTTATCTTTTGTGGTGGTGGTAAACTAGAATATAACACTCAAAACATATACATAGACAATACCCCCAAAAATGTATACATTATTCTTAGTGACCCTATCACTTTGAAAAAAACAAAATAATACAAAAAATTAAGTTCCATGTTTATCCAGTTAGACCTTCAAGCACCATTGCTATACTGTGTAAGGCAGGTTTTTTCTCCTTAATTTTACTGGTGTGAAACTGCACTCCTGGTATTTTCCCGCTTACGTGAATACCATGAATCCCTTTGCATCACAGCTACATACTTGTCCTAAATTTTTTCACTGGAAAAGACAAAAAGATGAGAATGAATCTGCAGATTTTCACTGAGATTTGCTATTTAGTACTAAAGCAATTTTTTAGCATTAACCGGTACTTGCAAGTTGGTGGAAAAATTAGAATTCTCTATATTTCAACAAAAATATGACCTAAAACATCTCAATCCTAAGAAAACCCAATAAACAGATCTTTGAGCGATAAAATAATCTGATCCTTTGCTCTACCTGGTGCAAGAATAACTGCAACTGCCTTTTTTGTAGTAACAAATGCAACTAAAGTTACCATTAACTATTTATTTAGGTCTGTCCATCTGCTTGGAGGAATGAAACTCCATTCCTTCAAACTGAACAGCTTCAACTTAGGGATGATGGTTTCCATGGTTTTTGGTGGTCCTCTGTATTCTCCTTTGTTAATGCCATCTTCCACAATCATTTTGTGTAGGTCAGACTTTGGCTGACCACTGTTGTTTAAATACCTCAGGGTACCCACCCATAACTTATTGCCATCCCTTTGATGCTTCTTGCTTCATATGCACCGCTAATTGTAGAGGCCCACATACTTTTGCCACTCACAGATCTAAGCACCATTTTCCTCAATAAATAAATGAAAGTATAGTATTGTTGTCTCATTTCTCTGTATCTATTTTGTCTATATCTAAGACTGATGATGATGTTCTAGGTCAAATTTATTTAGAAATGTCTGCAGGGTTCACAAACGTTCATGTACCAATGTATACATAGTGATAGCTAACATTTATCTATGTTGTTTTAGAGAGAAAAGGTATCTGAAGATACTGGTGTGACGTATGTGTAATACCATTACCTGTCTAAGTGAGACAAAAGCTCTTGTAGCTTGATAAGAAGGGCCCTGTGCTCAAGAGGACTGCTCTCTAAGGTATTGCTCAGACGGCTCAGGTAGGAGTCGAGAGTTCCAACTGAGGGGGTCTCACCAGTACCTAAACACATTAGACACCATGAGATAGATATATATATATATATAACATTACATATCACAGTAAGATATTTTATATTATACTTTCTCAGAACAATATGCATTTGGCATGATATTGAAAAGCAAAATACTAGCACACGTATATAAATGAAAAGTGTTTATAAATTAAGTTAGCTGTATGACCTGGTAGGGGCACAGACGCCAAACTGCTGACTAGCGTCTGTTTTATGGCCTGCAGGTGCCGATGCAAAGCTTGTGTGCGGAGCTCGTCCTGACCAAGCTCAGCCTCTAACCGCTCTTTGGCACTGAACATGTCAGCAATGTGCTTCTGTAGGATGGCATTCTGCTCCTCAAACTCCATGTTAACTTTACGTAGTCGCCGGAGCTCTGCCTCTCGAGCTGCAAGATTGAGGGTCAGTTTAAAAAAGGTATTTTCATTCCAAAAACTAAAGCTGTCAGTTTAATCTATATGTTACTAATAACAAACCTTTGTTCTGATCCAAGAATTCTTCAGTGAATATCGGCACATCAAATCTGTTGGAGAAATCTGAATTCTGGAGGAGATAATGCTTTAAATGGGTCATGCTGTAAGAATACAGTTCTAGGTCATTCATACACTGTAGGTGAAAGAGGAAACATAAATATTAAAAGATAACAATTCAGGCATTTTGACTTACCTTATAAGCAGCAGATCCTGAACTATTAGCATTAATAATAACAGATGTAGTCTCCTCTGACAAAACATAAAAAAAACATTGATAGCATTTAAAAGATGTTAGAGTTAAAACCATAAGAAACTACAAGGTAGCACAATGCATCACTATGTTTTATCACTACATATTGTATAAGCAATAAGAGATAACTGTAGGAACTCTGTTTCCACGAATGTTTTTCAAGCTTTCAAATGGATATTATAATTTGGTATAAGAAACTATGCCAACCTTTCTTAATTCTTTTGTCCTGGATTTTGGCATTTGTGAGCTGGTATGCTTCGCTCTTCTGATACTCTCTTAGCTCCCGTGCATACTGCATTTTTTCCCGCTCAGCTTCATCCAGGTAACGCTGTAAGCAAAGACATTTAGTACATGCTCCCAGGGCAATGGAAATGCATTACTACACATTACCAACAACTAGAATGTCTGTCTCATGGACATATTTTTACTGTCAGTTTACTTATCATTCCCTGAGACACTGAACTTAAATTCAAAAGCAAAAGTACCTGTTTGTCATGGGGAGGAAGGCGGCTCCATTCTGCTCCGAGTCTCTTGGTGATTTCAGGGAAAGGGAGGTCAGGGTGCAAGGCACGAATCTGTTCCCGTCGTTCATTCAGGAACCGCACATACCCTGTCACTGGGGCCTTAGGACCATTGGGCAACACCTTCTTTCTCTTTTTGCCTTTGGGCCAACCACGCTTCTTTACAGGCTGTGCAGTGAGTGAAACGTTGTTCTGTACAGATTACATTTTTGCAGCAGATATGAAATAATATATGTGCATGAAATGTGCATTTATCTATTTTAAAGTATATTCTCATACAATGCATCATTGCCTTACTTCTTCCTGTGTGGAGTCCAACTGATGGGAACTTTTTGAGGCAGGGGCATCACTCTGTTCTTGTTTTACACCTCCCATTATAGATTTAATGCTGCCTGAGGAACTTATGGTAAAATAACCAAGGAAATTAGAATTAGTTGTATAAACAATGATATAATTGTATTTATATCCTGATAACTAATAAGGTTTTCTGAGTATATGGTTTATATTGTGAAACCTAAAGAGGACTTAATACCTTTGTTTCATTACTAAGACATCATAATTAATCCTGTTTAGTTACAGTTAAGTGTAACACTTTTGAAATGTTGAATAAGTTCAAACAACAGTAGTGGATCAACATTTTAACAAGTAAAATGGAATGAAGTAATTTAATGGCTTGCTAATATCTGTTTCTCTGTTTAGAAAAGAAAAAAAACATCAGCAACGTTAGACAGCTAACATCTCATTCACACTTACAGCTCAGCTTTAAAACCTGTTTATAAACTTATGTTTGTTCGCTACATTAGTTGTGCATTTTAAAAGCCATTATAGCCTAAGAATTTAATTATTTAGGCAATATTGACTGCATTGTAGAATAATTTTAGTCACCATAAAATATGCTGAAAATGCTGTAGGGGTTACAAAATGCATTAGCAAGCATTAGCTTAGCGTGTCTGTTATCGTTAACGTTAGCAGGCAGAGTAGCTCGCTTGCTAAACATTTAGCTCACTGTACACTCCTAGTCGTTCAGGAACGACACAGCGGCACTAAAGACACCGATAACACTGCGTTATTATGAATACATGTGCTTAAACCGCTATTTTCAGTCCACACCATTATATTTATGTATTTCGCTCGTTGATACGGATTTTAGCCTACCTGAGCTGCGTCCCCAAAATCAACAAGAGTATTAAAATGTACGGCGCGTC
The DNA here is from genome assembly GCF_029633855.1 of Hoplias malabaricus. Taxonomy (NCBI): domain Eukaryota; kingdom Metazoa; phylum Chordata; class Actinopteri; order Characiformes; family Erythrinidae; genus Hoplias; species Hoplias malabaricus. The sequence goes on along the minus strand of NC_089815.1, from coordinate 19,804,570 downwards.
CGTGTCGCTCATTGGCTGTGGAGGCGAGTCGGGTTGGATTTAGGATCTTTGATTGGCTGTTTAGCCCAAAGTGGGCGGTGTGACGACGACTTGTTACGATTCCCTTTTTTCATTCAGAGCTGTATCAGTTTTTCGCAAAAAGTGGATCAGCAGCAGATAGCCTACTGAGTTTTGAAAGGAATAATTATGGTATGTACTTTTGTTTTTTAAAATCGACAGTCAGTCTGATATTTTAGTTTATGTGCAAATTACGCTGGGCGTTCAGCGAGTCTTACCCTTTAAATAACCTTTCTCCAAATGAGTAAATGTAAAGTGTGCGGTTGGACGCCTGACCTGAGCCTTAAATTTTAGCACCATTGTCTAAATCCCAGTAGGAATGTTAAAATGCAGTGTATTTAAGTGTGGTGGCAGACGTGGTGGTTGCCTGAAGCTGTTGTGTTTGTACTGGTTATTTTTTCATTCAAAACTTTAGTTCAACATGTGAATGGAAGCTTCACGTTCGAGCTATTGGAAACAATCCCTGCGCACACGAACACTGCTTTTCAGTTTGTGGCTTACAACGACAACCTTTTAATATTGTCTTGTGGTCCTAATATAGGCTGGTAATAGGCACCCCAGAAGTGTAAGCAAAGGACGTTCAGTATTTGCTGTTTGCTTACAAACACCCTTTATAATGGGCAATGGGATACTTAAGTAAGATACAATGCATTTTATGAGTACAAATCACTGCATGCTTTCTCCTTAAAGCACACAGAATACGTAAAGGGTGCAAGAAAAACAAAGAGGGGAACACTAAGCAAAAACACTGTCCCTTATATGCTGGCATATAAGGTGATATTGTTCACGAGATGAGTATTTTAACATCATGGGTGCTGCACCACCTTGCTGTATAGTCTTAAACCAAACCAACAAACAAAAAAAAAAACCTTGAACTCCTCAGAAAATATTTTAGTACATAAATGTTTTAGCTTGGGTAGATATCTTCTCATTGATGAAAATCCTGCTGTGAATAGTTTGAAGATGGTTATTGTTTTTCCAGAGATCAGAGATTATTCAATTTAGCACCAAAGAGTGAATCCTCTTTCAGTACCATACCTAAGACCCCACTTCTAAGAGTTGTTGTGCTGCAACTGAATTCAAAGCAGTTTTCTATAAAGACGTGAGACATGAAAGGGTCTGTCATGGAAGGGAGATGTGGATGTTGATATCCCCTTTAGCTTAAAAGCTCCCCGAGAGTCATTTTTAAAACTTTCGGACATATTTGATCTTAAAATGCTCACACACGGAAACTCCCGTTCGAGCAGTGATTGATTCAGAGTCGGTAGAACGTGTGAATGTGTGAAGACAGACGCACGTTTCCTTGTTGATAAACAGCCAGTAACACGCTCTGTTACACAAACCGTGAAATTAGGTTTCATAAACGGACTCTACGCGAATGCTGTAATTTATTTCAAAGGTGAACCGAGTATTGAATTAAAATAGGTTTAATAAATGAGGCCGCGTTTCTCCACCCTCTCTCTCTCTCGGGGAAAAAAGAACAAGTCACTTTTGGCCAGCAGTTCTGGCTATGCGCTGTTGTGCATGTTTATTCCAACAAAGCCTGCAGTGCTCTCCGTTCAAGATGGCTGCGGGTGAGAGCAACAGCCGTTCCCCTTGTTTAAACCTGTCTAACCCTGGCCCTTTGGGCAACGCCCAGGCCAGCAACGGAGCTCATTCGGCCCCGGCGAGCAACGCGGGCTCCGTAGGGGCCGGAGGGCTGAACAGGGCCGCCGGGAGCACTAACCCGCAGCCGGGCCTGGACAGTGATTCCGCGGCGAGGCCCGCACTGAACTCGCAGCACCAAGCTCGGCATGCGTCCGCACAGAGCGCCGCTGCTGCGAGCGGAGAGGCTCCGACGGCAACCGCATCCAACTTAACGGCTGCTGCCTCTTCAGCAGACACGACGGCTTCGCTCCCCGGCAGCCCGGCCTCCGTGCTTGTGTACCGGGAACCGGTCTACAACTGGCAGGCGACGAAAAGCACAGTGAAGGAACGGTTCGCATTTCTCTTTAACAACGAAGTGCTAAGCGACGTCCATTTTTTGGTGGGGAAGGGCATGGGTGTGCAGCGCATTCCTGCACACAGGTAAGGTAAACAGTATCGTTAGAAATTTAATTAATCAACATTTGGCTTATTCGAAATTTCCGCTCCACCTTAAATTGCTGCATGAGTTTAAGGTGGAACGAGAAATTCGAACGAGGATCCAATTGCAGGCAGTTAAGCAGTGAATCTGAGCAGCTCCGTTTAGTTATTAACCGCCTCCCCGTCTGTTGAGCCGCGAATCTAAGACCTTTAAGATTAGGTGAAAACCGTTCACTGACGAGAATTTTGTCACTTGAAAAGACTTTTAAAAAGTTATCACAGCCGGGTGAATAAAGTGATGGTCTTCCCAGCATGGTCCTTTTTTATCGTACGCTTAAAATGTGACCACAATACAACAGAGCACCTTACACATAGGCTGAGCAGTGTTTGATTAAAGACTACACTTCGTTATGAAGAGACCTAGGAGCTCCGTATTTTATGAACCTTAACGTCCACCTCATTGAATTAATAGGTGAAGACAAACGTCGCCTTACACCCATTTTATATCCTGTACGTTTGAAATTGTCGATTGAAAATAAGTTTCGGCTTTTGTTATTATTTTTTTATACTTTTCCTCCTCTTTATTTACCTTCCACAGATTTGCTCTCGCAGTTGGGAGCGCTGTGTTCGACGCCATGTTCAATGGAGGCATGGCCACAACATCGACAGAAATTGAGCTTCCCGATGTGGAACCGGCAGCATTTCTGGCTCTACTGAAGTAAGAACACGAGTATAAACGCTTTATATCGCACTAATGACTCCTGGTAGTGTAAACAGGTGGTCTGTATTTCTGTAAATGCCCTTGAAGTGTCCTTGTGGTGACGGCCACATAGAATCTGCAGTTGTGTCTGGATTTATGGAGAATTAAGCTTGTGTTGTGACGCTATTAATGGAGCTTAAAGATTCATTAGGCATTTCTATGTATTGTTCTTACTGTTACAAATGAACTCTAAAATATGAAGAACGTGATTTAAATGTCGTCAGCACCGCTTACTGTGCCTGAGAAAACCTGCTTGAAAAACTGCACACCTGTCTGGAATGGTTGTCTTTGTTGTTGTGGTTCGCCTGTGTGACCACCAGAGGGCATTGCGATAATGCAGTGGATGGGATCTTGACTCGCCCTCTGGCGGCTAGGTTTATGAATTAGAGTAGCACAGATTCATGTCCGTCATTTTGGTTAGTGAATCTTAAAAGGGAATTACAGCTTTGTGTGCTGTGAAATGGTTTATAACAGAGACTCATTTCTATTAAGTTATTGTGATAACAATCAGAGGTCATGATGTTTACTATAGGAAATGTACTCATTTATTAACCAAAACAAACAAACAAAATGTTTTATTGCATATAATGTTTATAATGAAAAAAATAGTTGCAAATCATTAAATTGAATTTTGCCTGGCAATTAATGAATCCCTGTAGAATAAGGGGATAAAAACAAACATTATGACAAACTCGAAAGGAACCTTTTAAAAAAATCAGACAAATGAAAATATTTACCTTTCATTTAATGACTTTGTGATTGGGCATTTCATCAAATAAAAGCAATTAATTTAGCCTTAATATGCTCTAAAGCAGCTTTTCATACACATCATAGTAAATCTCTGCTAAGAATTCTGATTCAATGTCTATGCAGGTTTCTTTATTCAGATGAAGTGCAAATTGGACCTGAGACCGTGATGACTACATTATACACTGCAAAAAAGTATGCAGTGCCTGCACTTGAAGCACACTGTGTAGAGTTTCTAAAGAAAAACCTACGTGCTGACAATGCTTTTATGTTGCTAACTCAGGTAAGAAATGTGTGACTTTTGTGATCTTTGTCACTGATGTGTGATACTGCGAAGCCTTGTAATTAATTTGATGTCTTTGTGCAAGTGTGTTTTCATAATCCCAGGTTGCATTACTGTCAGAGAGTGCACTATGTAAAGATTATTCTGTTGAAGAATTGGACAGATGTTTATTTTAGACAGATACTTTATTATACCTATTAATAGCAATGCTGGGCTTTTGGGTTGAGGATTCCAGTGTGTTATTTTTACTGCGTTTGTAACCCTGCAGAAATGTCTATATCCTATGCATGTGTGTTGTCATTGCCATACATGTACATAAACAACCTAAGCATCAACAATTAGCAGATCAGAATATTCATGAAAAATATCAACTTTTGCTGATCATTCTCGTGTTGTGAAACCATTCCTTTTAAGATCCTTGATACTGGACATAATATTGGATAAGCAGGTGTCTGAAAAACCTTTGAATAGTAGTTGGACAAGAAAGCTCTTAATATATATATATTTTTAAGAAGTAATTAAACATCACTTGTTGTTTTAGGCACGGCTGTTCGATGAGCCGCAGCTTGCCAGCCTCTGCCTGGAGAACATAGACAAGAACACTGCGGATGCTCTTGCTGCTGAGGGTTTCACTGACATTGACCTTGGTATTTTCTTATCTGAATCTAACATCATACATACCAACTTAACATTCTGTTAATTCATATACCGCCATGAAGTGAATGATGTATGTAGTTTGATTCCTGCTGTTGGTTAGACACTCTGGTGGCTGTTTTGGAGAGGGACACGCTGGGGGTCAGGGAGGTGCGCCTGTTTGGGGCTGCGGTGCGCTGGGCGGAAGCAGAGACACAGAGGCAGCAACTGCAGCCTACTCCAGAGAATAAGCGGCGGGTGCTGGGGAAAGCCCTCGGACTCATCCGCTTTCCTCTGATGACCATAGAGGAGTTTGCAGCAGGTAAGAATAATATGCTCTGCACTCTTCACTGATAAACATGTGGCTGTAAGGGTGGGAAATAAATTGGACTGTGTCCACAGGTCCAGCTCAGTCAGGTATACTCACAGATCGGGAGGTGGTCAGTCTTTTTTTACACTTCACCGTTAACCCCAAACCACATGTGGAGTTCATCGACCGACCACGCTGCTGTCTGCGAGGGAAGGAGTGCAGCATCACACGCTTTGGGCAGGTGGAGAGTCGCTGGGGATATAGCGGTACCAGTGATCGAATTCGGTAAGAGTGCACTGTAGAAAAGTAGTTGTCACCATAAATATTCACTATTGCCTTAACATCACAAGTCAAACTCGGAAGGTACTTGGTGAGTGAGAGCATTTATAGACAAGGCTCATAGAAATAATTGGAGGTGATCCAGGTTTTTTGGGCAGTTATTTTCTATATTCACATATTCCTCTTGTGTCTCTGAAATATGCTAAACATGGCTAAATATTGATGCACTTGCCAAGTGTTAAATTGACCAAAGCCTGTTCTTTAGGTTCTCTGTGAACCGCAGGATATTTGTGGTGGGATTTGGGCTCTATGGCTCCATACATGGCCCTACTGACTATCAGGTCAACATCCAGGTAAGAGATGTTTAGTCTGTGTGGTACAACATACAGCATGTTGTGGGTTTTTCCCATTTTCAAACGTGTGTCCCCTTTTGCAGATTATTCACACGGACAGTAACACAGTGTTGGGACAGAACGACACAGGGTTCAGCTGTGATGGCACAGCTAATACATTTCGGGTGATGTTTAAGGAGCCTGTGGAGATACTCCCTAGTGTCAACTATATTGCCTGTGCAACACTTAAGGTAGTCTGTTTAGTTTCAATAACAATTCTCAGTAAAACGTCTGATAACCAGTAATAAAGGCTGATTTTTTATATAGTCCAAAATTAAGCAGTGCAAGTGTTTTTTAAACTGCGATTGTCATAAATCCTGGGAAATGTATTGATCATTTAATGGCAAAACAATTTCACTTGAGCTCTAGTTTCTAAAGCTACCAGATTTTGTTGTTCATTAAAAAATTTTAAAAAGTTGTTTTTGAACCTCTGCAGGGACCAGACTCCCACTATGGAACGAAAGGCATGCGCAAAGTCACTCATGAAGCCCCTGCCACTGGCACCAAAACCTGCTTCACCTTCTGTTATGCTGCAGGCAATAACAACGGCACTTCTGTAGAGGATGGACAAATTCCAGAAGTCATCTTCTACACATAATGAAGGATTTCTGTTAGCCTGAAGTGTGTGGACTCCTTTGCTGCATATTACTGATTCACTGAACTCCTCTGGTCTCACTGCAGATCATTGACCAAATAACGATCTCATCATGATCTTATATTCATTTCTTTTGTTGCCATATGATAAGAGCATGAAAAATCTATCAAGTGCCCGGTTGTGCTTGAACTTGAACTTGTGTAGCACCTCATAGTGGAAGCCTGAATTTATGACCAACAAGTGAGCACTTGCAAATATAGCAAACTGTCAACAAGTGTTGGTAGTAACTCTACAGATCAGGCCTAGCTGTTGCAAAGCTGGGAGAGCTCAATGATTATAGTTTATTGCAACCCGGTTTAGTTTGATGGTTATAAATGATCCAGAACTGGGTCCAATTTTTGACTGGTAAAATGCTCATGGCTTCTGAGTGGCACTGATGCACTTTTGACCCAGACACAACTGCAAATTGTAAAATGTTTGGGGGAAATACACTCGAGTTATGTGGAACACAGACTGTTACATATTTTATGATGTGACATTTGATTTATCACATTTTGAAAATAGAAATGTAGGAAACGATTAAAATGTATGCTGTTCAATAATGGATGCCCTCTTGGTAATGAGCCAAATTTGTAACAGAGCACTTGTATTCTAAATGTCTTTGTTGGAGAGAAGCTCCAACAAGAATTGACACATCTGCAAGTCTAGTTTACTGTTTCTATGGAGGAAAACATGAAGAAACAGGATTATTACAGAACATAATGAATGTAAATCTACTTGCCAATCTGTATAATGCTTATGTAATGTTTCACCAATGCTCATTGTAAAGTGCTGTAAATATGTCCATGTCATGTATGCTCAATTAAAGTCTGTGCACTTAATTTTTGAGCATCAAATGTGCCAAGTATCTCTCTTATGAAAAGATTATTTAAATACTTATGGATCATAGTAACGTGATGCAGGTTTTTTCAACTTTCTCCATATTACAGCCCTGTCTTAAAGGAACACTGCAAGATTTGGTATTTAGTCTCAGGCTCCCCCCCTATAATTAATATATAACACTGGGGGTGATTTCTCTCCTATTCTGGCAGTGCTGAGCCCACAGTAGCAACAAATGCCCTATCCTTATTTGAATAAAAAATCACAATTAGCTAAAAGCAATTTTAAATCTCACCCCAAATGTCAAAATCCACCCAGAGTCAATTTAACAAACGTGACAGTGGAGTAAAATCCTAAGACTTGTTAATGATGCTACTGTAATGTATTAAAAGGTCACTACACACTCTAGCTTCAACTAATTCTACATCAGAAGTGGGAGACTATAAAACCATGTAGATTGGCCATGCCTGTATAAATAGTATTTTTTATAAAAAGCTTGACCACTGAAACAGCTACAAAAATACTTTAAGGGTGTTTTCACATCTGCACTTTAGACCAGTTAACACTGTGGCTTGTTTTCACCCTTGGTGCAGTTCACTTGGACAGGTGTGAAAGTAGTAATCACACGCAGATGCAGACCAAATCAACCACACAGACCCCTGAGAGGTGGTGGTCTCGAGCCAGTCCCTAAACAAATCTAGTGTGGTTAATTTCTGGTGAGATGGTAAAACAAGGTGCACACCACAGGTCAGTGCTAAAAGGCATTTGTAGCCAGAGTGAGCACAGCGGCTTGGTGGTTAGCACATTCGCCTCCCAGCACTGAGATCTTGGGTTCAAGTCCCATCTGGGTGGGGTTTCCATGTTCTCCCCGTGTCTGCGTGGGTTTCCTCCGGGGTCTCCGGTTTCCTTCCACAGTCAAAAAAAAAAAAAAAACATGGAGGGTAGGTGACTTGGCTTCTGTCAAATAACTGTCCTGGTTTGTGAGTTAATGAGTGTGCGCCCAGATATGGATTGGCGCTGTCCTGGGTGAAATCGTCCAGGTGGACGGTCGTTTCTGGTTGAGAGTACGCTGTGCGCGTTTGGCTGCCGCTTCTAATCAGTGTGTGTGTGTGAATTGAGTGTTCTGAGCAGTGTAGATTGTAAAGGGTCCTTGGGTGTCTAGAAAGGTGCTATATAAAAGTGTAACCAAAAAAAAAAAAAAAAAAAAAAAAAAAAAAAACCCCAACAAACAAAATTATTCTCCTGTGGTTTGTAATGACATTATTGGAAACTTCAGTGTGAAAAAGCAATCAAAGGGGAAAACAAGCTTAACTAATCGCACATGAACTACAGGTGAGAAAATGCCCCAAGAAATCAAGTATTAAACATAACTGGAAGAACCCAGCTTAAGGTCATCTGTTACACCAACTAAAACATGAGGGCACTAAGTCGAGGAGGCAAAGCACAGTTTTTATCTACATGCAGCAAATAAATGTCCACACGGAACACAATTTTTATTTACCTTTATTAATGTTTAAATTTATCAATCGCATCTTTACTTTTGGCAAGCGTTAGTGCTTGTGATGTTCTGTACAGTCCAGTCCCTCAACAGGGAGGGGAAGGGAATGGGGAAGGGGAAGGAAAGAGACAGGAGCGTTACAATTTGTCCAAGTAGTTATCCAGAGCTGGAATTCCCTCCTTGAGACCTTTGCGTTTGCGTGTGTCTGCCACGATCTGAGAAGGCTTGGTGTTGGCCTCCATGGGATCTCCAGGCAGGATCTGCCAGTGGTCGAACACACACTGTGGGAAGGCCTGACCAGAGGTGTTTGAGCGGAGGTCAGCAGTAAAACCTAGGGAGAAGATTGTAGAATTTAGACGAGCAATCAACAATCTTCCAAACTGAGTGAAGACGAAATCCTGCTGCTCCACTTACCAAAGGACTCATTGACAGGCAAGTATGCCTTGACCACAAACATGGGAGTTCCTGCAACCTGTGACTCCTCAAACACCAGACCTCTCTTTCTGTTCAGGACACCATAGATGCCACCGACAACAGCCTCAGGGCACTGGAGAGAGAAGAGTGTACAAATGATTAAGTGGCCTCAAATTCAAAATCAACAATAAATGCTTTAAACAGATGAACAACTTGCCTGGATCTCCACCAGGTAGACTGGCTCAAGAAGTCTGGGTTCTGCTGTGAGCTGGCAGGCATAAAGCACTCTGCGGGCAGTTGGAATGATCTGACCACCACCACGGTGAATGGCATCAGCATGAAGGGTGACATCGTGAACATCAAAGCGAATGCCACGCATGTTCTCCTCACACAGCACACCCTAGGAGCCGAAAAGAAACATGTTAGAAACACTTAATTTTATCAGTAAGTTGATACAAAGACGTAAAGCATTAAAGTTGCTTACCTCCTTGGTGGCCCACTGGAAACCAGCTACAACACTGTCCTTGATCTCATTAAGGTACTGGACACCCTTTGTTACATCAACCAGGATGTTGGGGCCTGTTCCGTCAGGGCCAAAGCACCAGATCTTACGGGCCTCCGTCACCTCCCACTCATACTTCTCAGCCAGGTAACGGGCACGAGCCTTCATCTCCTGCCTGGCTGTGACGTCACCTTTATCAATATCCTCAGGTAGACCTTCAGCCAGGGGACGGGCCTTCATGAACAGACGGTTATGCTTGTTAGGGGACTTGGACAGGCACATCTGTTTGGATTCTTCAGAAACGGTCTCTCTGTAAGACACGACTGGGTCCGATTTCTGTTGTGAAACAAAAAGCAAAGTAAATCAGACACCATGGCAAATAGCTCATCATTCTTACCGGTAGAAGACAAATCCTGACATGGCAGTACCTTTAGTGGAATGCAAGCATGGTCCTCCTCAAGATCTTTCAGGCAGATCTCAAGATGCAGCTCACCAGCTCCAGCAATGATATGCTCTCCAGATTCCTCAATGATGCACTGCACCATGGGATCAGACTTGGCCAGACGTTTCAAGCCCTCCACCAACTTGGGCAGGTCAGCAGGGTTCTTGGCCTCCACTGCCACTCTCACAACAGGGCTAACACTGAACTTCATCACACGCATGTTGTGGGCATGCTCAAAGGTGGTGATGGTCCCGGTCTTCACCAAAAACTGGTCCACGCCTACCAGACCCACGATGTTACCACAGGGCACATCCTCGATAGGCTCAACGTAACGGCCCATCATCAAAATGGTCCTAATGAGCACAAAATGTATAGGCTCAGAATAGCATCTGCTTTAAAGTCCATTATGCCCTTTAATTACACAAACTTACCTCTGGATTGGTTTGAGGTAAAGGTCTTCCTTCTTTCCAGGGGTGTAGTTTGGTCCCATAATGCGCACCTTCAGACCAGTGGAGACACAGCCAGAGAAGACACGCCCAAAGGCATAGAAACGACCCTTGTCTGTTGTTGGCACCATTTTTGAGATGTACATCATAAGGGGAGCTTTAGGGTCACAGTTCTTGATACCTGAGTGCAAGTTGAAACATTGTTAGTTTATACACACACGTATTTATACAATAATCTCTCAAAAAAACCCACTAGATGGGAACTGGGACAAAACCAACATCTTACTTTTCATAGTCTGACATACTGTAACTGACGAGAATTTAAAGAGACAAGAAAAGCCAAGCCCACAGCAAACATACCCATAGCAGCTTCATCATCTCCAGGTCCTTCATAAAGCAGCTCACAACGGTATTTCTGAGCAGTGACAGGAGAAGGAAGGTGGATGGTGATCATCTGAAGAAGGGCCTCTCCAGCTGGCAGCCAGCGACGCATCACAGCCTTCAGCAGGGGCTTGCCCTCCTTCTCCTTGTCTTCTGTGTCCAGCTTGATGTCCAACTTCTCAATCAACTTGGCAGTCTCCTCTTTATTGAAGTTCATGATGGCTTGAAAAACCTGCAAAAAAAATTTTTAATCAAACCTGTAACTAACTTTAATAAGCCAAGATATTTTCTGCTTGCCTCACCAAGCTAACAATCAGACTGAATGTGTTCATCACTGGACAATCAGGTCAAAGTGAAGAATATAAGTCATCACTTGCTGGCCTATATAACTAACCTTAGTACAACATGTACATACATGCTTTTACATTTACTTACTTTGAAGATGGGGTCAAGGATTAGTTGAGCAAAGGTTCTTGGGAGTTTCCTGCCATCAGGTCCATTAGGAGTCTTGCTGAACTTGCCAGTGGCAGGGTCAAAGAACCTAGAGTCAAAGGTCCAAAATGGTCGTTTTACTCTATTGAATCTGGAAAGTGCACATAAGTGCATGAACAACCTTTATTCACACGAGTCAAAGATGAACACCTCACCTGTCACCCCACAGTTTCTTCATCATGTCCTCCACCTTCTTGCAGCGCTCTACTGGTCCCAGCTGGGCATCACCTTTAGCAGCAAATTTCATCACGTACATTTCAGCAAACTGTTTGAGGGTGAAGGCCCATCCGTGCAGTCCAGAACCAAACCCAACAGTTCCAATAACTGGATCAATCTTGAACAAAAACATTAGGAAAGAATATTAGGAAAAATATTAAGTTACTGAGAATTCAGTTCAGAAGCATCCTGCTGAGCAAGTTTACTGCCACACCAGTGAGCATAATGCAATAATTAGACATTTAAACAAATATGATCGTCTCAAGTACAATTATTGTCCAATTATTTGTAAAAAAAAAAAAAAAAAAAAAAAAAAAAAAAAAAAAGCTAAACTGATTAATTGAATGCTCATTAATGAAACATCACGTCACAACGTTCAAGTAACTAGCCAAGAGTGACCAAAGCAGACAAAACCATTCTCACCATGATGTTTCCCATTGGTCCATTCTCATCCTCTCCGTAGGTGGAAATGATGACGTTGACATTTTCCACAATACGCTGGAAGGTCTGGTACAGTTCCTCAGGCTCCAGCTGCAGCTCCAGCAAGGCACGGTCCATCTTGTTCATCATGAGCACAGGCTTGATCCTCTCACCAATAGCCTGTCTCAGCACAGTTTCAGTCTGCACACACACACCTGTAAGGGGAAACAAGTGTTGTTAAAACTACACCGAAATATTAAAGCCCTCTACAGGGGCTCAACCTACCTTTACAAATGAGGCCTAAACTCAACATTTGTATGGAAAACTGTAAACACGACCAAAAATAGGTCAACATAGGCTTAAGTATCCCTAACCAAATACCGATTCCATCATGTGATCATACACTCACCAGATACACAGTCAACCACAACCAGGGCTCCATCGGTGACACGCAAGGCAGCCGTCACCTCCGAGGAGAAGTCGACGTGCCCAGGGGAGTCAATCAGATTGATCAGAAAGCCAGAGCCATCTTTGGACTGCTTGATGAAGGCCAAGTCGTTTTCAGTAAGTTCGTAAAACAGGGAGATGGCACTGCAAAAAGACAAACGGATTGAGGATTGACAAGTTAAAACACAGCAAATCGTTAAACCATAGACAAAATGAGACTTCAAGAAACTGCATTAGACAAGCAAAAGACCTACGTTGACTTGATGGTGATGCAACGCTCCTGCTCATCCTTTCTTGTGTCGGTGAAACGCGTTTCTCCGGCACGGGCTGAAGCAATGATACCAGCCTTGGACACCAGCGAGTCAGTCAAAGTGGATTTACCATGGTCAACGTGCGCAATCACAGACATGTTACGGATGTTGGACTTTTTGTCCATGATGGCACGGATCTGGTCTACGGTGAAGTTCACCTGAAAAAAGAGAAAAGGGGCCACATCAGAAACTGGTAGGTTAAAAATAATAATAAAAAAAAAACCTTAAAGTTTTGACAATGTTTTTTTTTAAAAAAAATGTCAGCCTTTAACAACGACCCCATTTTAACCTTTGGGGTATGTGCCCTGCATTGTAAAAGATACAAGAAGTGGGGCCCACAGTATTTTGCTGACAACAGCAACCACACCCAAGCAACAAATTCAAAAGATGGCAATGAATGTAGTCAGAGTTACAGCAGTGTAGATAATGTGTATGTAGATAATGCCAAAGTGCCTTTTTTACAGCACCCGGCAGCATGTAGACAAGCGCTCTAGAAAAATCGTACTTTCATAGAAATGTTTGAATTCATTAAAACGTTTACTTAAAGCCCCATTTAAACATGAATCAGTCTTAACCAGCATTTATTTTGTGATTATTGTGTGACAATCATGTAAAAGGGAAGCAATACATCTCATATAAAAATAAATATAACGTGTTTGAATAAGGGCCTCAATTTAAAACCAACTGCCTTTTGGCTTTCTGTTCAATTAAATGGCGCCATCATGACAAGGCAAATAATGTACACTTTTGGAAATCCGGTAGAGTCTGGAAGTTAAATCCTGCCGAACAGCAGTCTGATCTGCGCCACATCAGCCGGCACAGGCCACGTGTAACAAAAGGCAGCGGGCCGGCCAGCGCTTTATTCTAATACTGACCACCTCCGCTCATTTCTATTTCCAGGTTCATCTCACAGTAGTTCACAAACACTACTTACAATTATCCCGCCGTTTACTTAACGTCAATTTCCTTAAATAACGGTTTCCATCCCCATTTCTCCGTGGACAACGCCACATTGCTAACGCTAGTTGAGGCAGAGGCCAACGCCTGGGAGGGAGCCAGAGACCGGCAAACTACGCCACAAACTCTGAGAATTGACTTATCAACCATACAAAGAGCTAGAATATAACTAATCACTAAAGGCACTTCACACAAATAACAGACGTCAAACGTGCGTTTTTCTGCGTCTCGGAACAGATCATTATTATAGAAACACAATAGGGCTGCCATTTTGAGCTGATGTTGTCACAAAACCTCAACAAATATATCACTAAAATCATATTTGAAATGAAAATTCACCACCGGGTGTTTTAATATTGAACTGAACTAAAGGTAAGGGCGCAGAAAGAGAGCAACCGACTTACCATTTTGACGGATGTTTTTGGATTCGCTGTATGGAGAAACAGACACAGAAGTTACACTGCCCACCTCACCGGGGCATAGGCAGGGAAGAGACCGCTGACGTCAACACGTACGAATATATAGCAAGAACGTGCTTTGCGTAGCTTTGCGTAATGACGTCATGATCTAACCATTATTCAAGCTTTAATGGATCCCGACTCCTGACGTAATGCATTACTTCGGACCTGCTTTCCACACCCAAATAACGCACCACATGTGCTATATAAGACCATTTATATTCAGCCAGTGGCTGCACAGCACCCTGTCTAACATTTAGAGCTCTTTTTTAAGTGCAGAAACCATGTATGTGATGGATGTGAGATGCAGAAACGGACAGAGAAATATCTTGGCTTCTTCTTCTTCTTCTTCTCTTTTTACACATATTTCCAGTGATTGCAATTGTCAATAAAACCTTTAAAAGAAACATGCTATTATTTTGCTTTTTATGATGCTTCTAACTGAAATGTAGCCATTACAAAGGGATGAGTCATGGCCTAAAGTTTAGTCAAAAGTTTACTTAAGCAGACTTGGGGCCAGAAGGTCGTAGGGGCAGGTGGAATGAAGGCACGACAGTCTCCTCCTTCAATCCAGAGCTGAGCATGGATCCATTTGAGCAGGGTACTATAACCCTCTAATGCTCCCCAGGTGCTAAAAGTGGCTGACCACTACTCAGTGTGTGTGTGTGTGTTCTCTGCCCCCTGATTACTAGTGAGTCTGTGTGTGTGTGTGTGTGTGTGTTGAGATCAAATTTAATTACACTGTTGTGACAAAAACAAGAGTGGCATGATAGCAGAAGACAAACCACACACACAATGCATGCACTGTTGAGGCATAAACTATAATTCTCCATCCATCCATTATCTGTAACCGCTTATCCAATTTAGGGTCGCGGGGGTCCAGAGCCTACCTGGAATCATCGGGCGCAAGGCGGGAATACACCCTGGAGGGGACGCCAGTCCTTCACAGGGCAACACAGACACATTCGAGTCACCAATCCACCTGCAACGTGTGTTTTTGGACTGTGGGAGGAAACCAGAGCACCCGGAGGAAACCCACGCGGACACGGGGAGAACACACCAAACTCCTCACAGACAGTCACCCGGAGCAGGAATCAAACCCACAACCTCCAGGCCCCTGGAGCTGTGTGACTGCGACACTACCTGCTGCGCCACCGTGCCGCCCTAACTATAATTCTATTGAGAGTTATTCTTACCTTAAATACTAGCCAAAGACTATAGCAAAGGTAACTAAAAATAACACCACTAATTCAAATAGTTACACAGTTTAAAACAGAGTGAGGATTTGTATCTCTGGTGTATTTATTACTAGTAAAACTTGAAGTTGCAGATGTCTACAGTGTAATTCTTTTTTCTAATCTAGCACAATACAGCGTATGTAAATGTATAAAATTAACCCCTTAAACTCTCAAGTTCCCCACTCTCACAACTGTGAAACATATACATTAGTTCCTAAATAATCATATTAATAATAATAATAATAATAATTATTATTATCATTATTATTATGTATTTTATAAATTTAATGTAATTGCTGAAAAAAACTATATTTAAAATGTGATTTAATTATGATGTACTTATATATAGGTAGTGTCGTAGTCACACAGCTCCAGGGACCTGGAGGTTGTGGGTTCAATTCCCGCTCCGGGTGACTGTCTGTGAGGAGTGTGGTGTGTTCTCCCCGTGTCCGCGTGGGTTTCCTCCGGGTGCTCTGGTTTCCTCTCACAGTCCAAAAACACACGTTGGTAGGTGGATTGACGACTGAAAACTGTCCGTAGGTGTGTGTGTGAGTGAATGTGTGTGTGTGTGTCTGTGTTGACCTGTGAAGGACTGGCGCCCCCTCCAGGGTGTACTCCCGCCTTGCGCCCAATGATTTCAGGTAGGCTCTGGACCCACCGCGACCCTGAACTGGATAAGTGATACAGATAATGAAAGAATGAATGAATGAATTAATGTACTTATATATCTTTGAAACCACTAATTTGTATTAAATCACTATGAATATGTAAATTAAAATATATTAAGTTACACAATGTATACTGTTCAGATGTTACATTGGCCACACGTCTAATACAACTGAAGCATATTTCTCGGACATATTAAAAAGTAGTTAAATCATTAAGAAAATATAAAATATTACATAAATATAAAAGTCACTTATACAAACAAACACCACCATCTAAAAAAAGATCACTAATATAACGGAAATAGTAACACAAGTTATGATGAATATTGATGAATGTGAAAAATATTACCAATGGCGATACATATTTATACTACACTAAGCGTATACATCTATTACAATTATCCTTGAAAAGTGGCAAAAATAACTATTATTATTATTATTATTATTATTATTATTATTATTATTATTATTATTATTATTTTTATAACTATTATTAGTTGACAGCAGACTGAGGTTTGATTCGCAGCTTGAGCAGGAACACCATGGAACACCAGTAAGAGTGCTGGAGATTCCTAACCTCGTTTGTCTACATTTGTAACAGGATTAAACTGTAAATTCTCTGGATTTGAGCCACACACTGTCGTGAATGTAAGTGTAATTTATGAACAGAGTTAATAAACCCAGAGTCTGAGCAGTTAAAGAGATTCTTACAAACTCCCAAGTATTCTCAGCAGGTGGCGCTCTTACTCTTAGCAAAAGTCATATGCCATATATGCAAAATACCAGGAGAGTGCATTGATCATTTTTTTGAGGCTCAGGCATTTTACTTTTAGTTTTGCATTTGTTTAGGAACTGTACTTGATTTATGTAAATATGGCTGATAGAAAAACATAGAATACATGGAAACTACATAGAATACATAGAATGTGCCATATGCTTCTGTTGGCCACAAAGATTTTTTTATAGAGAAACCAGAGTTTGATATGTTCTCCTAGTGTCTGCATAACTGTTCTATGAGTACTCCAGTTTACTCCCACAGTCCAAAAACACATGCTGATTACGGTGTGAGTGTATGAGCGATGATTCTGGATAAGCTCTATACCTGATCCAATCACTGATCAGGATGAAGAGGTTACAACAGATAAAGTAATGAACAAATAAATATAAACACATGTGCTCTCTGCAGTGAATAAGTTTGCACTTTCAATTAGAAAAGAAACAAATTATGAAATTTGGCATTCAAAGGTATATAACTGTATCAGCTATCCCCCTTCCTCTCTGAGTGATTTTAGTACAGCTGCACTTTCAGCTTCAAGACTTTGCTGCAGAGCACTTGCTGCTAAACTTAAACAGAAATCCCATTGGACAGATCAAAGTGGACCAAAGTAAAAGAGAATGAGAAATCAATCATCATTGCCAGGCAGAATGGCTGTACGCTCTCTAGAAAGGGACACAGACGAGACGGGACAGTTAATGGCAATGGGAAGCAATTTTAACAGCTATTTTAATATGAATGTGTCAGCAGATGACACCCTTACAATATGATGCACTGTAAATGAGGACACTGAAATCATTTTTTCTTTTTTTCTTTCCAGTTTGTACTTCAGCAGAGTTGAAGGTTGGCACAATGAGAGATAGGCTAGCTGGCACATGGCGTATGTCCAAAAGTCACTGGACACCCCTTTAAATGAATGAACTCAGACATCCTTTGTTGAAACATGGAAACCTGTTTTTGTACAATGTCTATAAAAAACAATAGGCTAATAGAATGGCTCTGGAGCTGCTGTACATTATCCCACGATCAATAGCTAGAGCAAGCACTGTTTTTTTGTTTTTAAGCTGTGGAGAAGAACCTGTCAATATCTTTGGGATGATTTGGAGTTATGCTTGAGATCCCAAACTAATCATCTGCATTATTTTCACTGAAGTGAATCCATACTTGTTGGTCCAACGCTCTTGAGTTTTAGGCACAATATAAATGGCAGCAGGTGTTTTCAAATAATGGCTAAAAAAAAAGTTCTGACAGCACTAATATATGTTTATTCATTCATTCATTCATTATCTGTAACCGCTTATCCAATTCAGGGTCACGGTGGGTCCAGAGCCTACCTGGAATCATTGGGCACAAGGCACCTTGGAGGGGGCGCCAGTCTTTCACAGGGCAAAACACACACACAAACACACACACACACAACAGACATTTTGGAGTCGCCAATCCACCTGCAACGTGTGTTATGGACTGTGGGAGGAAACCAGAGCACCCGGAGGAAACCCACACGGACACGGAGAGAACACACCAACTCCTCACAGACAGTGAATCGAACCCACAACCTCCAGGTCCCTAGAGCACTACCAGCTGCGCCACTGTGCCGCCCTAATATATGTTTAGCTCAATTTAAACCTTTTTAGACATGTTCTCATATTTTATTAAATATAATCACAGTGTTTAATTTAATAAAAGAACACTACCTCTACGCTGAAGCATACAAGTAAATAAATAAACAAATGAATAAAACCACTCTAAAGCCCCTACAGTCATTCATGCAGGATTATTCATTTCTGCCCTGCAAGAATTCAAAGATTTGGTTTGAGTTGTGAGTTTTGAATTAGTTCCATTCATCTTCCATCACCCATTTGCAATTTCTGATTGTTTTGGAGGGCCTCCAGGAGAAATATGACTTTTTTATGTTGTATATCTCTTCCAAGAGGTCTGATAAAACATATTCCGATGTATTCTATTGCAATTGTGTACAATTTACAAAATGAAAAACAAACCAAGTATATATTTTTGTAGCGGTGCAAGCAAGACACTAAAATGTTTTTATATAATAATAATATTTTTGTTGTGGAAGATGCACACAATTTTTGTACTGTGTTTTTGGAGAGGGGCAAGAGGTTTGCACAGCAGGAGCTCCTCATTCCTGCATTTTCACCTGTTATTTCTCTCTAGTAGCTTAAAAATGTCAGCCAATAATGCAGTTACAAAGTACGCAGACAAAATATGTTTCACTGTGATGCACCAAATCAAAGGCAATAAATCATAGTTTGACTTAGTCCAGACATTGTGGTCGAATAACCTTTATTTGGATTTTCTGTCTAGAGGGATTTGTTCCATGTTTATCAGTGACCTTTCACTGACCCTCACTTATGGGTTTATGTTATTTCTTCTTGCTATAGTGCACCACACTCATGCAGGGTCCATTTGACTGTTAACTCACTATCGTGAGAGAGCCCTTAAGATACTTTGATGTTAACATGGGCTTTATGGACAGTTCTTTGACCATTTCTTGCTTAGTTCACAAGCTGAATCTGGTTTGACAGCATGCTGTCCATGGATGGTCATTGATCTGGGATTTTCTCCTATTGCACACACTGCTGTGCCATGACAGTCTTTAAAATTTGCTTTAAGTCTTTTCTCTGACACACATGTGACAAGGATGTTTCTTTTGAGATCTGCAGACTCTACTGATCTTTGTATTATGGAGCATGATGGTGCTGTAACTGTAATCTGCTTCTATGCATATAAAAGACAAACACAAAAATAGGGATTTTTAAAATTAAGTAAAGAAAAAGGTTCTCAAACATTTACTCATATTGTTTTCAGTCCTCTGACTGGCTGGGCGCATTTGAGAGATTTATTTGTGTCTATTTTTCCAGTCTGTTGTCACTGCTTATATTCTTTGCAGTAGCAATATATGTGTTTCACTTTTAAAAGTTAATTTGCGCGTACATTCAGACAGAATTAAATGTGTTTCTGATGTAACATCTTTAACAGGAGCTACTCTGTTATATTTCTGTCATGGTCAGTCACGTCAGTTGGTTCAGGGGGCACTGCAGAGCTATTCCTGACTAATAATGTAAATGCCTAATCACTGGCTCTTATTTCAAGCTCCATCAGCCTCCAAATAATGAAGAAGCCATTGAGCTTTAGTTAAAAGCTCTGAATGCAAAGGCAAAAAAAACAAGCAAACAAAAACTTTTGAGTCACTAATCCACCTACCAACGTGTGTTTTTGGACCATGGGAGGAAACCGGAGCACCCGGAGGAAACCCACGCAGACACAGAGAGAACACACTAAACTCCTCACAGACAGGTCCCTGGAGCTGTGTGACTGTGACACAACCTGCTGCGCCACCGTGCTGCCCTAAATACAATTATATCTATGTTAATATAATGAAAATGTATTTAATTATTAAAAATTATATTTTATACTAAGTATAGCTATAATTTGTAAAATTATATATATTTAAACTTTAAACACAGTATTTTAAAATCATATAATTGCAATATATCACTACTAATTGTAGTGAACATTATTTCTTTTTGGCCGGCACAGTGGTGCAGCAGGTAGCGTCACACAGCTCCAGGGACCTGGAGGTTGTGGGTTCGATTCCCGCTCCGGGTGACTGTCTGTGAGGAGTTGGTGTGTTCTCCCAGTGTCCGAGTGGGTTTCTTCCCACAGTCCAAAAACACACGTTGGTAGGTGGATTGGTGACTCAAAAGTGTCTGTAGGTGTGTGTGTGTGCGTTGCCCTGTGAAGGATTGGCGCCCCCTCCAGGGTGTATTCCCACCTTGCGCCCAATGATTCCAGGTAGGCTCTAGACCCACCGTGACCCTGAACTGGATACATGGTTACAGATAATGAAGGAATTAATTAATTATTTTTATTTGACTTTGCCTCACAACAGCTTTCCTGTGGAGAGAGTGATGAGCCTCTGTGCTCTGGGAACTGTGCAGTTTTCACCCAGTCATTCCAAGGAACGACTCTAAAGAGTTCTTTAAAGATCTTCATATGTTATGTCCTCCTTCCACTCTGCAATATTAGGCAGATGGAGTAAAGCCTTACCTTTTCAGTCTGCATATAATTTTGAGAGAGTTCTCAAAGTATTTTTGGGTCAGGCCAGTGCAGCTAATGTGATGAGAAGGCTAACAAACAAAAAAAGACTAACTTCTGCAAATAATGGGGATATAACTTATTATGAAAAAAAGACTTCCAGTCCAATGTGGTGGTATCCTCAAGGGTACAGGGTACATATACGGTGCCTTTAATTAGGGAACATTGTACCACAGTACTATTAATACGGTAAAATTTAAAGCAGACGCCCAGTTTCAACCTCAGGGTTCTATTGTTTCATCTCCCAGGTTCTATTATGTTACACAGTCCTCACAGTCCTATGAAGAACGATTACAAACATTCACCTCTCTTTCTGGAGAATTGAATGTAACTCTGTACCTTTAGGCAACACAAAGGGACTTCAATGCCACTGTTGTACCTTTAAAGGTACATTTACACTGTTTACCTTTAGTGACAATAATGTACCTCTACTATTATTTTCTGAGAGTGGGTATTGTTACATGGAACATAGAAAGAAAATGTTGTGACTTGTTTTCAATACATAACTTTCTTCTAAGTGGTCTTTTTCCTGTTGTGTATTTTTGCCAGATGCAGGCATGCACTCAGAATGCCACATAGATGAGTTGTTAAAAAGCACACTTCAGTGCTTTTTGAAATAGATTTAGCAGTCTGACACATTTTCTTAAAAGAATCTCTTTTGAGTGCAGTCGATTTGTTCCACCGAGTGATGTCTTAAAAGACTTTTCATGAGAAAAAAAAACATGTAAGGGAATATCTTTCATCTATTAAACAGTAAGAGAAAACACCAGTGAAGTACAACTGTTCCTGAAATATGGAAGGCTACTGTGATCTGGAATTTAAGCTTTGTGAATTTGACATAGCTGAGAAAGATGTACCCAGAAATCAAGCTCAAATTACTCAAATATAATGATCCAAATGTAATTCTAACTTTAATGAGTATTCGTATAGCCCCCAGCATGTCTGGTCACTATCCAGGTTTCCTGCTGATTTTCAGGCCTACAGAGTGTAACTTTAAAGGGCCCATAGTCATCCTCTGATGAATCATACTGGTCTGTGATGATAAAGTGGATGAACCTATAAGTTAGCTCCTCCCTGAAATTATCATGCTTTGCTTTGTAAAGATGAATCATGATGAAACACACACTGAACATGGTGCCAGCCCATCACAGGGTAATAAGAATCACACACTCACCCACTAAATTACACCCTCACACCAATGGGCCATTTCATTCAGCCAATCCATATACTAATGTGTTATTTCTTTGGATTATGGGAGGGGAAAAGAGCAGCCAGAAAAAACCCATGCAGACACAGAGAGAACACACCCCTCATAAATATGGAGCCAAGATGCTTGAGCTTTGTGGCAGTAAAATTAATTAGAGTATTATTGTGTCTGGCTCTTATTTAATTTGCTTAGTTAATAATTTAATAAAAAAAATATTAAAAAGCTTTTGCTATTTATCTGCTGGGGCTTCATACCCTAGGACCATCACTGAGGATCTGGACTCTTAAATAAAACCCTTCGCTTATAATAAAACCATGCAGATAGGTCAGTCATATTACAACTTATAAATGTTTTTTTTAAGAAAGCCTAAGGTCTCAAAGAATCTTTTGTAGCACCATTATTTTTATGAGTGTATTGTTAGGAGTGTTGCCCAAGGACCTAAACTGGTGTACCGTTGTGTGCCTACCAAAGAAGTGAATTAAACCCTAGTCTGTGGAGAAGGCAGAAATGATCCACTCCACCAACTGCTAAGCAAGTTTACCATCTGTTTCTTCTTTGCATTGAGAATGACTGAAGAAAGCAGTGAATTAGTAATAAGACTCATGCAAATTTGAGCACACTCTCAATCATAGAGCTCATTACAGAGCGCTCATCACACAATCATGTCTTCAGTGGGCCTTTGTAGTATCGTAAAACTGGAGACTTAGCAATAAGCAGAGATAGCGACGGCTAATAAATCGCCTTGACTTCAATAGCTTGAACATACTTTTTCAGGGCTCCATGAATTTTTCATTTAATATATGACAGGATCTCTCTCTTTTGATAAGCATGTGTCTGTCTGGAAATGTGATTGTGTAATTCACTGAAAGAGGTCTAACAGGGTACATGCTTAAAATATGTGATGGGTTTCAGCCAGAGCGAAACACTGAACAAATGTAGGATTCACTGCCAGTGGCAACCCTGGTTAAATCAAACTTTGTTGATTTTCTTGGAAAGATGTTACCACATACTCCACAAACTCATTTAAATGTAAATATTAGTGTAAAATGACTTCTTCTTTTCTAAATTATACATACTAAAAATTTGTATGACAAAAATAGTGTGTGCAAAAACAATATCATATTCTATTCACTCAGTCATTCCTTATCTATAACCACTTCATTGTGATAAGGTGTCATATTGAATCCAGAGCTGAATGGTTGGGCGTAAAGCAAGAACACATCCTGGTTAGGGTGCTAGTCTATCACGTGGTATCACACACTCCACTCAAAACCTGGAGGAAACCCATATAAACGCTGGGAGAACACACCACACACCCTGGAGCTGTGTGACAGTGAAACCCTACACTATCAGAAAAAAAAGGTGTGGTACAGGTACTTTATTGTCACTAAAAGTACTAACAGTGTAAATGTATGTGAGGCCATTTAGGCCAAAATTGTAATTTGAAGGAGAAGGAGAGGGTATATTTGTAATCTTTCATTATAGAATTGTGTAAAATAAAAGAACACAATGTAAGGTCTTGAGATGAAATCTCACAAATTTGTGTATGAAAGCAACATAATTTTAATACCTACAATTACCAAAGAATATGATACTTATGTACACTTGAGAGTCCCACCAGAGTGACAGTTTTTCTGAGTGTGTACCTTTTGTTCCACCATGCTTTCCAGCATACGTTGTACATGACATGTTAAGCTCATTTTCTGTGTCTGTGTGGGTTTCTGAATCCCCCCACAGCTCAAAAACACATGTTGATAAAAGGACTATGTGAAAATGTCCACTCGTACAAGACTGTGACTGTGTGATGTCTCAAAGTGGACTGGCAGCTGACATCACTAATGTTCTTGTGCCTCACAAATGCCAAACAGCCCATTAATACCCCTCAGAGGAAATGTGGGAAAAGTGTTTTTTACACAGATGTTTGGACATGTAGTGTATTTATAGAGAGCATTTTGAAATAATCGAGCTATGTTTCCCTGAACCTTCTCTCTTACTGCAATCAGGTGATTCTCATAAACCATGTGAGTGCACAGATGTTACTTTCATTGGAATTGAAATTGTGTGAAAGGTCACTGAATGACCCTTGAGCTGTTCTGGTGGCTGTGAGATGTGTTCACACAGCAACACCAAACAGCACATTCAGAACACCCAATTTACTGGCATAACAATAGTGAAAACTACTTTGCAACTTTCCAAAACTACTATTTTGCCATTAGATTAGTGAAGGTAACCAGGTAGAACTGGCTACTAATTATAGAAAGAAGTGACAAATAGTGTTTAATTACAAAACCTCAGCAACATTAATTCCAAGTTTATTGCCTGCAAAATGTTCCAAAAATTGTTACAGGAAATGTTTAACCACCTTTCCCTTTATCAACACTTATTAATCATTTTGTGACTGAAAATACCAACCAAACTAGTTTTGGCAGAATATTTTACTATTGTTATTTTATGCAAAAGGTTTATTTATGCCTTATATATTTTATTTATTTTTTGGCTCATAACCTTTAATTACAGAGACCTCGAGATAAACTGAACCCTTTTATGATATTACGTATTCTAGAGTGAAATATGTGAAATCCCTGCTATCACCAATCACACTTGAACGGTTGGGTTATTCACTGCATGCTCTGTTTATACGCAAGCATAATTGCATCACCTGTCTAGGATTATTTCACAATGGTCTTAGTCTAAAACTGCCCCATTCCTATGTGGCTGAAAAACAGGTAATGCAGAGGAAGCAGAGGGGGCATCCATGGCCAAATAATGGGACAGCCTTGGCCTAATGGTTAAGACCAGGCTTGGTACTGGAAGGTTGCCGGTTTGAGCCCAAGAATGGCATAAACATCAATGGCTAAAGTGCCCTTGAGCAAGGCACTGAACTCTCAAATGCTCCCCGGGTGCTGCCTGCCACTTTGGGTGTGTGTTCACAGCCCTTAGTGCACTAGTGTGTTTGTCTATTCACTGCCACAAATGGGTTAAATGCTGAAGACACATTTCGTTGTACAATGTACAATGTCGAATAATTGAATAATAAAAAAGAAAAAGCCAAAGGTATAGTCATTTATATAAAGATAAAGCGGTTGGAGTGTTGACCATCAGGTAAGTCAGCGTATTTCCACAGAGCGATGAAATTACAGAAGGCTTAATGCTTCCCAAAAAGGGTGTTGAAACATTTTACTAGTTATAAGAATCAAATAATTCAAACCTCATTGGTTACAACTGTTATAATATGAAAATACACTGCCTGGAGAAGAGCAGTCTCACACTCTTATACAATCATTGTTCATTTTCAAAGCAACACTCACCACACAGGTGCACTTTATTGTTCTGCAGTTACAGACTGTAGTCCATCTGTGCTATATCCACTTTCACCCTGTTCTCCAATGCTCAGGACCCCCACAGGACCACCACCGACCAGATTTTATTGGGGTGCAGGATCTTTTCCAGCACCGAAGCTAGTAATAATTTGTTCTTTGCAGGATAGCACATGGGGTGGCACGGTGGCGCAGCAGGTAGTGTCACAGTCACACAGCTCCAAGGACCTGGAGGTTGTAGGTTCGAGTCCCGCTCCAGGTCACTGTGTGAGGAGTTTTATGTGTTCTCCCTGTGTCTGCATGGGTTTCCTCCAGGTGCTCCGGTTTCCTTCCACGGTCCAAAAACACACGTTGGTAGGTGGATTGGCAACTCAAAAGTGTCAGTAGGTGAATGAGTGAATGTGTGAGTGTGTGTTGCCCTGTGAAGGACTGGTGCCCCCTCCAGGGTGTATTCCCACATTGTGCCCAATGTTTCCAGGCTCTGAACCTACCGTGACCTTGAACTGAATAAGCAGTTACAGATGATGAAATGAAAAATGAAATGAAAGTTAGCACTTATTAAGTATGGATCAGACACAGCAGGGTGGCTTGAGATTTGCTGGGGTTCCTGACTATTGAAGAACAGTCTGAAAGGGAGCTAAGAAACAGAATATTTAATCAGTGTAACTGCATATTGAATATGTGGGATGAAACCAAATATGGCCTACCTGGATATCTAGCATCTGACCCTTGGGGGCTTAATTATTTGTAACTTCCAAGGGTGAAAAACTACATTTTATAACTAGTCAGAATAAGAGGAGCCAGGACACCTTCTCCTAAGATACTCCACATTTCAATTGCAATAGAGCATACATGAAACTGACCTGGTAAACATGGGATATCTTGTGTTTGTACTGTTTTTATTTAATAATGGTGAAGTTGTATTGACGAACTACAGTGTAACTCCACCATTTTTCTTGCAATAGGATTTGCAAAGCATGGAATAGTAAAGAAGACAAAAAATGTTGAAGTCAGGGATTTGGTTGGAATAAGCTGTGCCACGAGATCCAGGCTATATTCTTTGGTGTTTCATTATTTTATCACTCCCTGGTGGTCATGCGTCACATTCAGTCTGGAACCAATAGGCAACCAGGCCTGCTAATGATGATCTGATTGCAGTGTTGGAGTTTAAACTTTGTCCTCACAGAGATATCAGTGTCAGAGTGAGAGAGAGAGTAAGGGCTGGACAGAGACACAAAGGATAATTTAGACGTTTTTTTCCCCTCCATTGTTTTCATTACTTTAATTGTGGCATCGCCAACCAAGGTCGAGGTAATGGATCGTTGCTCAGAGCAGGTAAGTGTTCTTTCTTTAGGATTCAGGAGCAGTTTTTATTGTTTCTGTTGATTTAAGGTGAAAACGCTGTTGTTGTTTTATAGCGTGTTCTTTGTTATCAGGCTAGCCCAGATGTGACACACACACAAATGTATGCACGCATGCACACATAGACACACATAGACACACATACAAAACCCACCCACCCCACCCCCCACACACACAAAGACCAAAGTTCACAAAAAGTTAACTTTATAGCAAAAAAGCTCTACTTTTCTTTGTGCGTTCAGGTTTCAAATGAAGAGAAAGGACTCTGTATATGAACCGTTTTTTAGTGTTTGCATGCTGTTAGTTCTGAGTTTCACACAATTAATCAAACTGACAGGAACAGCATTAACATACAGAAAGTTATAATGCTTACAGGTCTGTGATGGCATAGAACTACTGGACTTACTGTTTGACAAGAATGATGGCATCTTACGCCATGAGGAAATGATGCATCACAATGATCAACCATGGCCAGTACAGGACCCTAACGTAAGTGATGCATCTCTCTCTCTCTCTCTCTCTCTCTCTCTCTCTCTCTCTCTCTCTCTCTCTCTATCTCTCTCTCTCACACACACACACACACGCTTGTTTACATGTTTTGTAGGGACATTACCTTTTAAATACATTCACTTAAAGGTACAACACTGGTTTGAAAGTCCAGTTGTGTCCCCTAACAGTAGATTGCATTCTATTCTCCAGAAAGGTGAATATTTATAAGGTTTCAGTATAGATTTCTGCAACATATAATAATAAAATATAAGACCTGCAGATGAAATGGGGCATATGAAATCAATCTTAACTTAAAAATCTGCAAGTAATATGGTACAGCTATTTTCCCCGACAAAAATAAAATGTACTGAGGGTACTACCACAGTGACAGTTTTTATCACAATGAAAGCCCTCACAATGTGAACGTATAAACAGATTTTGCTATTCAAAATAAACCTGGTAAAACCTGGTAAACACACACACACACACACACACACACACACACACACACGTCTCCTGGTTAAGGTAGGGCACAACATGTATAAATCCACAACATGGATGTTGTGATTTATCTCTTGTGAATCTTCTGACTTGAAACTTTAAAAGTTGGAAGGACAGCTGCTATAACAAATGGCTATCCAAAAATGTGCAGTTGCCCTTTAAAATACATTACAGTTACTTGATTAAAATTTAAGGTGCACCCATTGTGGACACAGCCATTTAATTGTGTAGGTACATGTTGTGTAATATGTTATTTATAATGTATATTATGTAAAATAGTAGAGAAGATAAAATGTAATATTCTGGAGCAGCTGCACATGGGAATGAATTCACTATGCCCAATGCCAAGTGTGGGCTAGAAGGGTTTAATGGAACTGTGATGTCTGGAGTGAGACCATACTGTACCATACCATAATCACCCTTTTAATATCACGTTGTCTAAGGTTACAAGGTTTAAAGATGCAATACATCATTTTACAGATTTTGTAAAAAATATTATTTATTATTGTTTACCCTTTTCCTATAAAGTGCAGCTCACAAATAATCCAGTTTATACTCACTAGAGTGGTCTCCCACATCTTTATTCTTTATAACATAAAGAAGAAGAATCATAGGAAAAATGTTTGACGGCTCCTTTAAGTACTCGCATTCCATGTGAGTGATGTGCTGTGTTGTGAATCTTTGTTTTGTAGATGTTAATGCCCACACAAGGTGCGGAGGACTTCTTCAACGCACTTCTGAGTGGGACTGACTCTGTTGCCGGCTCTCCTCTGTGGTCCCCGTCTCCGAGTGACAGTGGCATAAGTGAAGATCCACATTCTGACCACAATGACAGCCCCCCACCTCCTGGGAGCCCACCTCAGGAGCCCTGCTACTTCTCCCCTCACCCGCCACCGAATGCTCCTCCTCCAGACACCCGGCTGCCCATTGATTTCAGTGAGTTGCTCAGCACTTACTTGTAAAAACAGCTTCACAGCAGCTGAAGATCAATAGCCATTTCCTTTATAAACACTTCAGACAGTTATTGGTCTTCTATTCCAACACTTCAGGAATCAGACACATATTTTTGTCCACAGGCAAAGCTGAGGTATGAATCCTTTGTTCGTTTCATCTTGCTTGACTAAATGATGACCAGTTACCCATTGGCACCACTGACACACACACACACACACACACACTAAAGCAAACACATCCTATTTTCCCTTTCTGCAGATGGATGGACTCCTGGCATTTTCCCTGAGAGGGCAACAGGAATGCCCCCTGCATCAGAAATGACCCATACCCAGCCAGCCACTGATATTTCGCTCACGGTCAAAGACTTGCTGCTATCTGGAACACCAGAAACTGTGAGTACACTGAGTGTTCTGTGACTTAAAGTAGCAATATATCATTTTTATATGCAGCTCGCATAAGATGAAGGATTGAACTGCTTTTCTGTGAATGGATCAGTTTATGCTCTGTAGAGTGGGTCCCCCACACGGAGAGAGTCATGGTTAAAATATGTTTATTGCATAATCTCAGAAAGATCCAGGCCCATAGATGTCAGTGTAGCTGTTTGATAACATGAAGAAGAATTATAAAGACAGAACTTGACTGTTCTTTTAACATATAGACAATCTATTCCCCCCCCCAATCAAAGTACACCGAGTCCATTAGAGTCTGTTTGTATTGTTTTAGTGAAAAAAAAAATCACAACACTACATTAAAAGTAGCTGAGGAGTGTTTTGTTTTTTTTTACATTGAATTAATAGTATGGCAGACTTAATGTCTATAATCAGTGCAGTTCTGTAATTTTCAGACTATCGCGCATCTATGTATTTTTACACCTAGCTTCAAATACAGACTTATGGAATTGGTCCCATTCATGGATCCATAAGGATTGTTGGTTGACATTATTATATAAATGCCAAGATAATATATATAATTTTGGCAAATCAAATCAGCTGGCAACATTTCTTAATCTTATTTACATTTAAATGAAAAATATTAAAATTACCAATTGAAATTACCCCATTATTTGGCAGATAATTATGCTTTTTTGGAACAATATGTCTTAAGGGGTAACTGATTCAATAGGAAGCCTATAGTTACAATTTAAAAACAGCTCATGAAGAGGTCATGGAGGCTTTTGTTTTTAGTTATTGCAGTATTTACGTAAATCTGGAGAACGAAAAATGTTATCGACTAGATGTTTTCCCTTGCTGAGGTATCAGGTCCCCTGCAGTGAAGTGTACTGTATATTGGACAGGTTGTTGGATTTAGATTGCTGTTTTCTCTCTTCAGCCTCCACAGGCAGCGCAGCAGTGTCACCAGGAGCTGGTTCTCAATGAGGATGAGAAAAAGTTGCTTGCCAAGGAGGGGGTGACTCTGCCAAGTCAACTGCCTCTCACCAAAGTACAGCATGCTCTCATTCATCATTCATCCTTCCAAAGCCAAGACACATTGGTCTCACTTTTTTCTTTCGTGAGTGTAACCCTGTATTTTTTTGATCTCCTTCCATGACTTCCATTGCAGTTTGAGGAGAGGATCTTGAAAAAAATCCGCCGGAAGATCCGGAACAAACAGTCCGCCCAAGAGAGCAGGAAGAAGAAAAAAGAGTACATAGATGGGCTGGAGAGCAGGTATTGAGTGTGCTGACAACAACAATGAAGCAAGGGACCTTGTGTCCAGCTGCTACTCAACTATAGAGAAGCAGAATAACTAGGCCAAGCTGTAAACAAGCAGCTCCTAATCATTTGCTGCAAATATTCGACCTATTTCCAAGCCTAAGAAACCAATACCTTGACCTTGTGTGGCAGGACTTTAAATTTGCAGGAGAGAGGTGGAGATAGATGCAAAGACAAAAATAGCATATTCATAGATCCAGGCATAGATGAAGAGTTATATCTATGCAACTTATAACACATAGGAGATCTTTTTTGTTTCTTCGAAGTACCTTTTAAATATTTGCTGAGTCAAAACCCAACCAATACCCAAAATATTAGCTAGCTATACGCTGATTCCTATGTAGATAAGGCAGTAAAATACTGTATTTAAAATGATGTGGAACAGCATTTGATGAACATTAAAGGTAGGCAGTGAGACTGTGTCCCAAAAACATACTATGGAATTTTACATACTACACTACAGAAAGCACTGCTAAAGGTGGTATATTCTGTTTTTTACACACTATTCAGTACAGCAGTATGCAGTTTGGAACCCAGCTAGAGACTAACGTAAACTTGCTGCATGTTTAGAGCGCTTTCTCACAAACTGAACACAGCTAATATTAATGTTCACTAACTCCCAAATCCTCCCGTGTTTCCCTAACAAGACGTTATATACAAGCCACTTTCATAACTGTAATTAGCCGTCATTGTTATCTGTTGTGCCCTTGTTATTTACCTCAAGTCCAGAGCTGGTAAAAACTAACCAGACTCTGACTCGGAGTGAATCGGAGGCCAGTGAAACTAAGGAATGGAGCAGCTCTATAACTGACCAGGCAACATAACATGGCTGAAAAAAGACTCACCTTTTCAGACTTCCTGTCAAAATGCCTCGGTGGCACACTTTCAAAATAAAAGTTTGACAAAATAAAGCATATTTTTCTCTCAGTCGTATACATTTTTTTGGGGAGCAAATGCAGCTGTGTCCAATTTTTGGGTGATTTTTAGAGGTTTTAACTGATGACCAGGACAGGATTTTAAATGAACATGCCAATGATGTCACAAACACTGGGTGACATTTTAGTGTTTCAGCTATTAAAAATCATGGTAGTTTTGAAATTATTAAACAGCAACTGTAGCCTGACATACACTATGTCCAAACATTTGTAGACGTGTGTTATACATAAGAAGAATTTTTGTCTTATAGAATAATTCAGCAAGTACCTTCTGATAACATTTTCCTGTGGGAGACACCAGTATGTTTGTTCATTCCAGACTGTAGCTAAGAAAGACCTGTTTGTTGTGAATGAAACATATAAGGTACTGTATTTCTTTGCACAAAAGCTGAATTGTTTTGTGGGATTTGTTTTCCTAGGATGGCAGCTTGCAGCGCACAGAACCAGGAACTGCAAAGGAAAGTCTTCCAGCTGGAGAAGTGCAACATGTGAGGGAATATTTTATCATCCATTTTTCAAGGTTCTGGTTCACTGTTCTTTTGCGTTAGAGCTGATAACTGAACTTTCCTTGTTTTGCTCTCTCTCTCTCTCTCTCTCTCTCTCTCTCTCTCTCTCTCAGGTCTCTGATGGAGCAGCTGCGTCGACTCCAGGCGATGGTCATGAATGGAACCAATAAAACAGCCCAGACTGGAACCTGTGTTCTGGTGAGGACATAGCAACTCACTCATTCTTTATTTTATTTCCAGTCAAAATATTTCCAATGGGTTTAGATATGTTAGGTTTACAGATAAGTGTTTTTTTTCTATAACATATAATTGTAATTCAAAATGCAACATTAATTCAACAAAATTAACCTAAAATAACACAGTTTTAAGCAAGAATACTTTATTCATCATTGCATTCCTTATGAGTTCTATCAAGGAAAAATCACAGCAGAAGCATGTGAATTTATTTCTTCTGGTCTTGGCGATAAAATTGTAACCAAAAGTATGTGTGAGTTTTGGTTTAGATGATTTAAAGGTAGCATATTATTATTTCGGGTGGCATGGTGGCGCAGAATGTAGTGTTGCAGTCATACAGCTCCCGATTATGGGTTCAAGTCCTGCTCTGAGTGACTGTGAGGAGTTTGGTGTGTTCTCCCTGTGTCCGTGTGGGTTTCCTCCGGGTGCTCCGGTTTCTTCCCACAGTCCAAAATCACACGTTGGTAGGTGAATTGGTAACTCAAAATTGTCCATAGGTGTTAGTGTGTGAATGAATATATGAGTGTGTGTCACTGGCAGCCCCTCCATGGTGTGTTCCCGCCTTGTGCCCAGTGATTCCAGGTAGGCTCCTGACCCACCGTGACCCTGAACTGGATAAGCGCTTACAGACAATGAATGAATGAATAAACATTAATATTAATTTTTTTTTAAGTGAAAATTGTCAATGCAACAGTCACCATAAAATGACAAAAGAGTGTTTTAAATTACAATTTTACGTCATACAAAATGCTTTCAAAATTATTTGTACATCTAATAAGACATTCACTTTTATTATTTAAATTGGAAATTAAGTAAAAAAATTGCCAGAACTGGAGTTAAAAAGATACAGAACTCTTAAATGTGATGCAAGACCAGGTCAACCACCAGTCTGTCATTATCAGTGATGACACAAACAGGGTAACACTTTATAATTAACTGAACTTAAGGCAGTATTCATTAATAAGATTGTAATAAGCTGTCACGATGGTTTGGTCAAGTGATCAAGGACAATGTACAATGAGTAGGACAGAGGTAAGTGCAGAAAAACTGGGGCTGAACACTAAACACAAACTAAACAGAACAAAGGAGCTAAACACAGAGGCTAAACAAAACAGAACAAAGGGGCAAAACACTAAACAAAGTTGAACACTAAACAAGAACGCTAAGCACTAAACAGAGAGCAAAATAGAACACAGCAGGAATCAGAAACAAGGACAAGAGGCACAGACCACAAACATACATCAATCCACACACACCATGACCCACAACCAGGACTCACAGACATGGACTATAAGAAAACAACTAGACAAGAAACACCTGGACACTAATTGAGACACGTGACACTAGAAACACAAGGAAAGGGTATCACATGACCAGGGAACAAGCAGGAAGGTCACACAAGACAGGGGGAACTGTCATATGACATGGGGAACACAAACAAGAACAAAACAGAACACAAATCTAGGTACGTTACATAATCATTAATAAAGGATTAAGTGAAGTCACAAATAATCATTAATTCATGATAAAAACACAAACTAATATTATTTTAGAAGTTTATAAAACCATGTTTATTATTATTACGTAATGATTGTGACATCACCTTACCATATATTAAGGTTTATTACTGTCTTAAGTATCATGAATGAATGTACCCTTGTTGTAAATTGTTGTAAACCACAAACAGTGCTTAAATTGATTACAGATAACAGTAAGTTTATAGCTGGATGCTATCAATTACTTGCCAAAATGTACCAAAATATAGTGTGAAACCTTCATTTCAGAAGTAATGTTGGTTGAGCCAGTGTCTACATGAGTTTATATGGTTTTAGCATTATTACTGGTCAACAAATTATCATGAAGAATCATCAGATAATAATGTATAATGCAAGAAATCTACACCTTTTTACACTCTCACCTCTTTCAGCACAGCAGGAGGTCCAGGGTTGGCCATATTTTCAGCTGCCCATGCATTTTACTGGAGCTGTCCATCTGTTTGTGTCCCACAGGTGCTGCTGCTGTCCTTTACCCTGATTCTGCTGCCCAGCTTGAAGCCCTTCACGGAGACCAAGGTCAGCCAACATGGAGACTATGGTCCACTCAGAGGTCAGTGAAATAGTCCCATCCCACCCTGGGCCGAGCCCCTCTCTAAGCCCATGTGGGTGAAAGACTACTGCGGTCACCCATGCCCTTGGCCTGTTCCTAAAGCTACATGACTTAAAGTAATGTGTGCAATGTACCATTAATGTCAACAAGCCATTAGACCAGAGCTGAAACCCTGTGACAGCTATTGGCTGCAGTCACAGAGCTGATGCACATGTGGTGGAATGGAGAACAGCTTTGTCATTTGTTTTTTTCTTAAATCACTGGTGTGGATGAAAGGTGTAAATTTCAGGCTGCCGTTAGTGTCTTTTTGCACTGGATCAATTTCTTCTTCTCCTGTCCCTCTGTGGCAGGGTAATTGGAGGTCACGGTGGGAAGTTTGCTTCATTTGGTCACGCTCACTTTAAATTAACATCTTGTTATAGACTGAACTTGTCCTGCCGTGATCTCAGACTATGGCCGTAACGTACTTTAAACGAAACTCTCAAAATTGGTCAATTTTTTTCAATAATGAAAAACCAGCCAATAATTCAGATCGATTTTAATTAAAGCTGGATGCAAAAAGTTGACCTGTAATGAAGAAAAACAGGATCATCTGATAATTTGTTAGTTGCTTCAAGATTTGTGCTCTCATGCTGAGCTACTAGAAAAAACATTCCGTGTTTTGATGTTTTGATTCACATCACATTTATTCGAAACTGCAGGTCACTCATCTCACTGCCACAAAGCGGCAAAACAGTTCTCCTTTGGAACTTACCCTGATTAATCCCTTTACAAAAGCATCCTAGTTAGTCAGCCATTTTGTGGTGGAACTAATGGCTATTCCTATATAAAGTATTATAGCATATTACAGAACCTGTATCACGCATGCTGTTAGTACTAAATTAAGGAACAAAACATTTTGTTTTAAGAAACATTTTGGTAAAAGGTAAATAATCAAGATAATGTTGTGTTAATAAAGTCTTGACATCTCTGCTACAAATTAAAATGTTGTAGCAAACCTGTTGAAACCTTGTTTGTATGAATGTAAAAGTCATGTATTTTTCATGTAAAAACTAAACTTTTATAACAGAGACACAGTCTTTGGGTTTAATCCTGAGAAATTCAATAGCTGCAAACATCAGTGGATTATCTTACTATGATAATGCAAGAAGATACATTTTCAAAACCCTGTTCTATTTAAATTTGTTTTGTTACATAAAATATGTGATATTTTACCTAAATTTGTGTCCCAGTCCTGCCTATTGTTGGCTTGGCTCATATTCAGAAATGCTTAGTAAAATCAAAGTTGTTATTTTTGACATACGCTATACAGCTGTATTCACTGAAGATAGAAATATGACAAAAACAGAATATGTCTGCTGGGTATTTATTTTTGGGTTTATTTCTGACCTAAAAATCTTCCTATAAGTGCTGCTTGTTTGAGTTCGCTCAATATAAATTGACAGACTGACTTAGCCACCTTATAAGGTTGCTTTCTGATTCATTGTAATCAGGTCATTGTTTTCCTGATTAGTGAGCTGTTGTCTAACAAGAAGTTTACACATAAGGGGTCGAGATGAAGGCATTCTTCTGAAGGCATTGGCCTGCTTTCATCCGCTGTTAGTTTCATCTACAAAGCTGAGTGAGCAAGTAACCGAGGCTGTGATGCATGGCTAACCATGACACTCCCTACAGATGAGGGAATACATTCTTTGAAATTGTAATTTTCCACACTTCATACCTCCTCCTCACAGTTGTATGGGTTTGTCTTCTTATTTCCTTCTTTGAGGCTTATGCACACTGTTGCTTGTACTGCAAGACCTGCTCCTTGTGGTGCAGACGGTATAATCCTGCAGCTGAAAGTTTGCTTACAGTGGGCTGTTCCTGCACCCTGGAGGCTGTTTGTGATAGCGACAATTACTTGACAATGGTTTTTGTTTGCTACTAGACTGATTTCTCTGTCCTCAATAACAGTAATTTCTCTCGGCCAGCTGGGCTCTTGCTGTCAAACCACACCAGTGATTTTGCTCAGCTCAATTTTGGGGCTGCAGTTGTGAATGAGCTCTTTCAGCAAGTTTCTTTCAGTCACATATAAAATCTCTATACACTGCATGTGGCCATAATTCTCCTAGGCATTTTTTGTCCATTTCTTCTACTGAATTCAAGTTTATTAATAAGAAGTTTACACTAGATGTTTGAACACTGCTGTGAGAATATGACAGTACTTAGACTACTGAGACTAGGTGCTGATGTTGGATGAGTTGTTTTGGATCACTAACACCTCCTCCAATCTCAATCCAAGATGCTTTCTCCCCTTCCTGTCCACACTTTGCATAGAGCATGGTGATATTAGGCTAAGTTTGTCTGCTGCAGAGAACCAGCTGTCTCAAGGCCCTTTTCAGAAAGGCACAGTAAACCAGTAATTTTCTGGAGTTTATCTGAAGGGGCTGTATGTGTGAAAGAAACATGTAATTTTTCCCAGACTTTATGCTGATTTTATTCCACTAGCTCCATAGTATACTCCAGGTAAAGTCAGCGCATGTGAAAACAGAGCCACTAATGTTCCGGAGTATCTTCTGCACACTCAGGAGCTACCCCATGCTTAAAGCATGCAAAATCAAACCAATAAAATCAAATAAAATGTATTTGTATAACACTTTTTACAACTTGCCACAAAGCAGATTTAGAGAATTCCAGTAAAGACAAAGATTCAACATGAAATGTAAAACCCCCAGGTGAGCAAGCCAGGGATGATAGTGTGAAAGAAAAACTCCCTCTGAACTGAGGAATTTACCTTTGGAGGAATCAAGGCTCATAAAGGGGGACCTATCCTCCTACTTACAAATTGTAGAAAAAAAAATGACCCTATAGAACACGTAGGTCTGCTGTTATGCTCATGTGTACTGATATCTCCCAAAAACAATCACGAAATATTTCCCAATAGAATGTGTTTGACACAAAATCCCTGCTGTGTGCTGTATATGTGAAAGGACCACTCTCAAAATTTTCTGGACTTTTCTGGAGTTTATCTGGAGTTCATATGTGAAATCAGCTTCAGAATGAGTGCACTTTAAAGCAGCTGAATCAAAGTGATATGTCTACAAACCTTTGGACAAATAGTGGACTTCATTCTCCAGTGCCCAAAGGCAGCCCTGTGAATTGGTTTTTCAATTAAAATTATGTATAAATGCTCAGTTAATGATTGATCCCAAAACTAATTTACATTATTCTGTACCAAATTGTTAATTTGTATGTTTTTTTTATTTTATGTTTACCACCTTGCCTTCAGCACTGAGAATCAAGCAGTCTGTTTTTGTTTCTTTGCCTTTAGGCTAAAATATGTAAATTATATTTTGTCACTGTCCAATTAAAAACACCTCCATTTTTGTGGAATTTTAGTTTACCATATCATTTGAACCCAGCTACTGCTGTACCAGTAGAAATGTTCCACTATTGCCTGGAATAAAATATTTTTACATTGACTTCCATTGAAATTTACTATGTTTTTCCCATTCTCATGTAAAGTTAATATTTTGGGAGATAAATGTTTTTCATTGGACAGTGACGAAATGTGCTGATTGGTAGCTTGCTATTGCACCTCATTTTTGAAGCAGTTTGGGCCTCTCCTTTAGCAATTACATACATAGGAGAGAACAACCAGCTGTGTTTTGCATTCTGGGGTTCAGTGCCTCCAGGCCACACCAATCCACCACCAATAAGAATCCTTGGGTTAAGATTCTGATGTTTCATACGAATGAATGGATAAATGCTGTAAATACAAGATCAAGGATTTTCACCATTCCATGACCAATAGAAGCTATGGTGATATGTTTTTCTTTCTGTAACATTCATCTTTTCTCTTCTAATCCTCTCCAGTTCAGTCACGGTCCCTGCACAACCTGCATTCCTCCCGGGTGCTGCATGCCCACGAGCATCCCATCTCAGCGGTGGATGAGTCCAAGGCTCTGTCTAGCTTCTCCAGAGAGAAAAGTATGGAGGAGATATCATCTCTAATGGAGAAGCTTCACAGGGCAGCTGCACTGGCTAATTATGACCTGGGAGCAGACAACACTAGTCTGGACCAACATGACGACCATCACCATGGAGACCCCATCACGGGGCACATGGCGACAATGACCTTGAGGCGGCCGCATGGTGCGAAGCTCAGGCCGAACGGCGATGACATGTGAAGGGCGGATGGGGATTTGCCTGTGGCAAGTTCTGCACCGCTGCTTTTACACAGGAAATCTATAGCCAAGCTCTGAAATCTTTTCTCCTTTGCCAGCAGGGCTAATAAGAAGCAGAGAGAAAGCCTAAAACTTACTTTTAGCTGCTGTAGCATAAGTAAGCTTTGCCAAAACAGAACAAAACAGATTGAATTGTTTGTGGTTTATCCTCTAACGTAACTTCCATTTAATTTCTCATGAAACTGAAAGAGGCCAGAATTTCTGGCATTAGAAAGAAATAAAGGTCAACATCAGGGGGAAAATATCCATTCCAAATGATCATTGGAATGCTTCCAGTTCTATGTGTTGATTTTTTTCTTTGACAGCAGCTATATTTAATTCCTTTATACTCTGCATGGAACCAAAGCTTTTAAGCATTTTTATCTTTTTGCTATATACAAATAACTCCAAATCCTATGTATAAAATTGCCTGTGTATATATTAAATATGATTCTGTCCATTTAAGAACAAATGCACTGAAAATATAAATCATCTTGTGTGTAGCTCAAGCACTTTATACAGTTCTTTTTATGTTGTGTTCAATAAAATACTTCAAACTTGTCATATGACAATAGAAGTTGGTCATCTCTGAATTCACACCATGATGAGACAAATATTCGTACATCCATTCATTCTTTTGTAACTGCTTTTGGAGTGTGGGAGAAAACCAGAGCCCCTGGAGGAAACCCATGCAGGCACAGGGGGAATACACCCGACACCTCACAGACAGTGACCCAAGGTGAGATAGATGTTCGAACATGGTTATGAATATTTGTTTGTGAGTTTCAGTCAGATAAAATGAGCAAAGTCAAGTACTAATGTGGCACAGCAGATAGTGTCGCAGTCACACAACTCCAGGGACCTGGAGGTTGTTGGTTTGATTCCCGCTCCAGGTGACTGTCTGTGAGGAGTTGTTGTGTTCTCCCTGTGTCCGTGTGGGTTTACTCCGGGTGCTCCGGTTTCCTCCCACAGTCGCCCCCTCCAGGGTGTAGTCCCGCCTTGCGCCCAATGATTCCAGGTAGGCTCTGGACTCACCGCGACCCTGAATTGGATAAGCGCTTACAGATAATGAATGAATGAATGGAAGTACTAATGTTAGATGATTAGTTCAGGATCACAAAAGCTGCTTCAACTTCAAGTTCTGAAGTACTGGATGAATCTGGATCAC
The DNA here is from genome assembly GCF_029633855.1 of Hoplias malabaricus. NCBI lineage: Eukaryota > Metazoa > Chordata > Actinopteri > Characiformes > Erythrinidae > Hoplias > Hoplias malabaricus. The sequence continues at coordinate 19,765,091 of NC_089815.1, read as the reverse complement.
TTCAGAGAACACGGCTCAACCCAATGCTGGAAGTTCTATACATAAAAAAACAAGATTGTTTATTAATTTTACACTTCAGGTCAAATGAGGGGAAGAATGTAATTGCTTTGTAGTCTCTCAGTGAACCAGTTTATTCTCCTTACAGTGGGCCCCTCACATAAGGGAAGCCATGTTTAAAGAATCTCTGTCACTATGTGTCAGTATGATGGCTGTTTGAAAAAAATGAGAATCATGTATCAGTGTAATTAATTAAATGTTTGTACAGCACTGTACTAAAATCAGTGGAGAGGGGGAGAGGTTTCCTACCCTCCTCCAAAAGTTACATAGTGCATAGTACAGTCTGCAGTGCTGAGCTCAGAGAAGCAATGACAGAGGCGCTATTCTCCCTATTGCAGGTCAGTGGAACATCAAAAGGATTTTGAAACTGCAATTTAAAAGTAACAAAATGACCTAGTGTTCCTTTAAATTGAAGTGAGAATTTGTTTACTTATTCACAGCCCATATAAATGTCACAGAAACCTAGCATGATGTCCCATAGGGACTGAACCCCCTTAACTAGGAAAATACACCAGAATAGTGCAGTTGTTTTACATAATTAGCCCTATGCTTCACCAAAGCTACATTTACACTACAGAAGTCAGTAGAACTGAAGAGTCTGTGCTATATGAAGGTCAGACGCTCTTTTTTCTTATTGAAAATTCAAAGCCGTTGTAAGTTGACTCGGGTTTCACTCTGGGACTCTTTTTCTTTAATCATGAAGAGAGGGAGAGGGAAGTATCTTTCATCCATTCGACATTTCCCTGGGGAGCTGTGTGAGCCTCAATCCGCACACATGCAAGCACACACACGCGCAATCCCCCCCCCCCACACAAACTTCCCCTTGCCTTGTGAGAAGGTGAAGACGGCTGCCAGGAAACAGTGCCCTCATTTTTCCTCCTGTTGCCTTCGCTTCTGCTGAAAAACGCTGGACTTTTGATGCACTGAGTTGACCCAGATATTTAAGTTCAGTTGTGCTGTATAAAACATTCAAGGCACACTTCTTGCCAGTCCTCCTTGATTCTCCCAGGCTTCAAGATCTCTCATATTAGAAATACCATTTTCTCTGTGGTATCAGAGCATGCTGAAGCCGGTCACCTAACTGTGATTTGATCCATGTCCAGTGCTAAGTGCCAGGTCAACTTCTCTGACCACTCTGCCCTGAATTTTGGCGCAGTTTTGTAGCACTTTCTCTATGAGTTTAATTTCATGCTGTTAGCAGTCTTAGTAATTTGGAGGCAGTTCCTCCTTAAGCAATTTAACAGCAACATCACAAATATGTTTGAACCAAGACAGTTTCTCCATTTACTGAGCCATGGCTGAGTATAAGCAACTGACCTTTTTCCAGTGTGCATACAGATGGACAGAGAGGAGAACTGGCAAATGGTGAGGAGACATTCTCTGAATTTTATAAAAAGTGTATTGTACTAAAATTTAACTGTAAATATGTTGCTGAAGGTCAATGTACTAAAATCGGAAATGTAATAAAGCCCCCCAGCTCTCGCATGAAGTGACAGTGGAACAATGATAAAGTGTTCTGAAGTGATGGAACGCTATCAAATATTTTTAGAATGAATTGGAGTGGCTTTGGCAACCCACAGTCAATCAACCAACATCAGTGCTGGGCCTTACTCAGGCTTTTCAGAGCCAAATGCCATCAGAAACTCTTAGAAATGTTCCAAAATCTTATATAATGCTTTTCAAGGAGAGTAGAGTGTAGTACTGCAGCAACAAAGGACAAACAACTGACCCTTAAGTTAAACAGAAATGCTGGCTCAGCAGATGTCCACACACACACTCTATGTCATATGGTGTTTGTTTATAAGTGATAAGGTATATTATATATTTATACATGGAAGGCCTGTTATCTTCTCTTGTAATAGGAATCAAGAGTAGTCTAATTACACTAATCATCAACCATCTGATTCTGTCCACCAGCATGATTGGTCTGGATTCTACTGGAACTTTTTGAACTCAAGTAACATTAGGTTTTTTCATGAGAGTGAGGCCTGCATCAGTAACACTTTGTGTCCTTTTTGAAGATCCCTGTGCTTGTGTTTGTGTGTGCTTGTGTTTGTTTGGAACGGTTAAATATGATTCTGGGTCTTATGTGTACATAAACCTGCACTATGTTCCTCCTTTCCATAAACCTGGCACTGTGTTTAAAAAAATGCTCTGTGCACACACTCACCCAGTCACTTTCACACACCTGTGGGCAAGTTCACACACTCACCCAGTCACTTTCACACACCTGTGGGCAAGTTCACACACTCACCCAGTCACTTTCACACACCTGTGGGCAAGTTCACACACTCACCCAGTCACTTTCACACACCTGTGGGCAAGTTCACACACTCACCCAGTCACTTTCACACACCTGTGGGCAAGTACACACACTCACCCAGTCACTTTCACACACCTGTGGGCAAGTTCACACACTCACCCAGTCACTTTCACACACCTGTGGGCAAGTTCACACACTCACCCAGTCACTTTCACACACCTGTGGGCAAGTTCACACACTCATCCCAGTCACTTTCACACACCTGTGGGCAAGTTCACACACTCACCCAGTCACTTTCACACACCTGTGGGCAAGTTCACACACTCACCCAGTCACTTTCACATACCTGTGGGCAAGTACACACACTCACCCAGTCACTTTCACACACCTGTGGGCAAGTTCACACACTCACCCAGTCACTTTCACACACCTGTGGGCAAGTTCACACACTCATCCCAGTCACTTTCACACACCTGTGGGCAAGTTCACACACTCACCCAGTCACTTTCACACACCTGTGGGCAAGTTCACACACTCACCCAGTTACTTTCACACACCTGTGGGCAAGTACACACACTCACCCAGTCACTTTCACACACCTGTGGGCAAGTTCACACACTCACCCAGTCACTTTCACACACCTGTGGGCAAGTTCACACACTCACCCAGTCACTTTCACACACCTGTGGGCAAGTTCACACACTCACCCAGTCACTTTCACACACCTGTGGGCAAGTTCACACACTCACCCAGTCACTTTCACACACCTGTGGGCAAGTTCACACACTCACCCAGTTACTTTCACACACCTGTGGGCAAGTTCACACACTCACCCAGTTACTTTCACACACCTGTGGGCAAGTTCACACACTCACCCAGTCACTTTCACACACCTGTGGACAAGTTCACACACTCACCCAGTCACTTTCACACACCTGTGGGCAAGTACACAGACTCACCCAGTCACTTTCACACACCTGTGGGCAAGTTCACACACTCACCCAGTCACTTTCACACACCTGTGGGCAAGTACACACACTCACCCAGTCACTTTCACACACCTGTGGGCAAGTTCACACACTCATCCCAGTCACTTTCACACACCTGTGGGCAAGTTCACACACTCACCCAGTCACTTTCACACACCTGTGGGCAAGTTCACACACTCATCCCAGTCACTTTCACACACCTGTGGGCAAGTTCACACACTCACCCAGTCACTTTCACACACCTGTGGGCAAGTTCACACACTCACCCAGTCACTTTCACACACCTGTGGGCAAGTTCACACACTCACCCAGTCACTCATACTTTCCATAATGTAAAACTCATGTGATATAAAATTCAATTAATTAATGAAACAATTTATGCTCCAGCAAGTGGATTCCCCACATGGCGATGGTTGATATGTTTGCAGTGGGTTTAGTACAGAATCTCTGCTGCATCCAGGCCACTAGGTGTCAGTGTCAGGCCTGTTTCATTCATTGTCGGTAACCACTTATCTAGTTCGGGGTCCGCTTATCTAGTCCCAGTGGGTCCAGAGCCTACACAGAATCTTTGGGCGCAAGGCGGGAACACACCCTCCATTTTGTTGTGCCCATTTATCCCTACAGTAAAAAAGTAATGCACTGTTGATTATACCATTGATTTCATCAGTTTGGGTCTTTTTCCCAAACTGGGAATATATATATATATATATATTTTTTTTTTTTTTGTGGAAACCTTGATATAAATACATCAGATGCATTCTTATCGAGAGCCAGACGGCACTACTGCATGGGGGATAGTCCTCCAGAGGGCCTTGTTAACATTTTTAAGGACGGAACATTCAGTTAATTCACTGACCTACTTATTATGCCAGTATTAGCATATTTCAATGTCTAATTTGCTTAAAAAAACAAACAAACCAACAAACACACAAAAGAACTAAAGTCTAAGTGATCAAAACAAATATGGCATTTCTGGCTGCTTGAGTGTTGCTTCATGTTGGGACCTTAATCTGAGGTCATTCCTCAACAGCAATTAAACTGTGGAACAAGCAGAACAATATACTGACTTCTGGTTTTTTAACAGAAACTATTAAAAAAAACCCATGTCACGTTGTATCTCAGATACGACACCAAGATGCCTACCTGTGGGAGATTCTGTACTAACTTTTAAGCATGACTTCTTCTATGTGGGGGACTCACTGCGTGGACCATAAACAGATTCATTCAGGGATTTCAAAGCAGCTTGATTTTTTTATGCATTTGTAAAAGTAAATAAAAAATCACTTTCCTGAATATTATTTTCTCAATTTGGATTGAGAACCAACTTCTTGCTTCTTTAAGTGATATGTTGATTGGCGACTTAAAAAAGTGTCCATGTAAGTGTGCGTGAATGTGTGAGTGTGTGTTGCCCTATGAAGGAATGGCGCCCCCTCCAGGGTGTGTTCCTGCCTTGTGCCCAGTGACTCTGGGTAGGCTCCGGACCCACCACGACGCTGAACTCAATAAGCGGTTGCAGACAATGAATGAATGGGGATGGAAGGACTAAATGTAATTGGATAATTCAGGGGCATGTCTGTTAATCATTTATTGATATTCTATAGCCAAACATGTTTGGAGGGTAAATGTTTGCACTGTTATCATAATCATTGATTAATATCTTAAAATATTGTATTTTCAAGAATGATTTATGAGCTGGAAATGGCACAGGTATAATTGTGTATTGATTATCCAAAGTATATTTAAGTGTCTCGTTGATTAAATGCTAAGACTCTTATCTCACTGATACCTTAGAGCTTTTGTGTAATACAGAAAGAGCATGTGAATGAGGTGCTGGAAAAAAATAAATAAGAAATGTGCTTCAAGGCTTCTTTAGTAAAGACAGTTTGCTACAAATAGAACTAGAGTTAATGGGAAAGGATAGAATGTCTGGTGTAATCGGCAAAAACTAACAACATTATTCCAAATTCCATAATAATTATAAGGTTACACCTAAACAGAGTGAGACAGTGACCAGGATGTCGATTACTATGAGGCTGGTGGTGTATAAATATGAGTAAGTCAGTGAATAAATAGGTTGTTGTTGTGGGTGGAGTCATGGTATCTGCTGGTTGCTGTTGTGGGTGGAGTCTTAGTGTCTGTAATTTGTTGTGGGTGGAGTCATTGTATTGTTATGGGTGGAGTCATGGTATCTGTTGGTTGCTGTTGTGGGTGGAGTCATGGTGTCTGTAAATTGTTGTTGTTGGTGGAGTCATGGTATCTGCTGGTTGCTGTTGTGGGTGGAGTCTTAGTGTCTGTAATTTGTTGTGGGTGGAGTCATTGTATTGTTATGGGTGGAGTCATGGTATCTGTAACTTGTTGTGGGTGCAGTCATAGTGTGTGTAGGTTGTTATAGGTTGAGTCATGCCGTCTGAGAGCTGTTGTTGTGGGTGGGGTCATGATGTCTGTAGGTTGCTGTTGTGGGTGGAGCTATAGCTACAGAAGCTATAGAGTGAAGCTTCAATGGAGGTAAACCGGGTCTCCGTTTAGAAGTCACTGACAGAATCACATTAAAAAGCGCACCCATGAAAATATCATGTAATGATATCATCAAAATATCACATTTCAAATTTATTTTCAGTGGCCAATTTTCATAAAGTCGTAGAACTCTACACATTAATCTATATGTAATCACTTTCGCTCTGCTGTTCTGCTCCCAAATTGACAAGGATCGACCCTTATTAGATCTCTGACGCCAGAAACTCTGGCTGCCCAAATCTTACTGTTTGAGCAGAATCTGTTTAGGGCATTATTCATTTTTTTGTGAAGAAGGAGCATTGTTTCTCAGACTTGTTTTGGTGCTTGATTTACTACGGCTGAGGTAAAAGTGTTGTCAGTTGGACTTTATTTGTCCCTACCGGAGCGCGAGCCTGCTTTCTTTCCCGCCGCCTGACTAAATGACTCACCGCTGGAGTCGACTCTGGCTTTGATGTGGAAAAGGACACACACACACACACACACACACACCGGCGCGCGCGCACACACACGCACACAAAAAGGCTCGCTATCACCAGTTTGGGATTTTTGCAGCCCCCGCGGAGAAGACTGTAGCTCGCGTCGAATCCTAAGTGGCTCGTTCAGATGTTGAAGGTGAACCAGGAGCGCGCGGAGAGCGCAGTTATACGGAGCACAGCGGGAAAACCCGGGGACTGCGCGCGCCGTGCGTAACGCTCAGCGTGGGGTATAAAAGAATGAAGGCGCGCGGAGGAGCGCAGAGCGCGCGGAGGAGCGCGCGGTGACGAGAGACTAGAGAGGGTGGACTATAGAGGGGGAGTCATCGCGCGCGCTCGGGTTTAGCGAGGGATGTTCCAAGCGCACGTTATATAAAAACGTCGTTTTTCACATTTGGCACGCGCTCCGGCACGCGCCCTCAGATGTGGAGAGAGCAGTCTGGGATGGAGAGGAACGGCACGGGTCAAGCCCCGGATCCGGGAGAATGCGATCCAGGGCTGGAGAGATTGGAGAGGAGCTCAGCGCTGGAGAACTACACAGACGCCCTGGGGAGGAACCTGTCTCTCCGCTGCTGGCTGCACCTTCTGGCCAAGGAATCTGGCGCGGGGCTGCAGGGGGATGGCCCCAGCCTGGTGGTCCGTGTGACGATCGCTCTGGTCTACTCTGTGGTGTGCGCCCTGGGGCTTGTTGGTAACTCTCTGGCGCTCTACCTTCTGCACACACGCCACCGTCAGAAACACTCCTCCATCAACTGCTTCGTGATGGGGCTGGCTCTCACCGACCTGCAGTTTGTCCTAACGCTGCCTTTCTGGGCTGTGGACACAGCACTGGACTTCCGCTGGCCCTTTGGGAAGGTCATGTGCAAGATTGTCAGCTCTGTCACCACCATGAACATGTACGCCAGCGTCTACTTCCTCACAGCCATGAGTGTGGCCCGGTACTACTCCGTGGCTTCTTCGCTGAAGATGCGCAGCCAAAGGGCAGCCGCAGCCGGGGCTAAATGGGTCAGCCTAGGCATCTGGCTGCTCTCCCTGCTGGCCACTCTGCCCCACGCCATCTACTCCACCATCGCCCGAGTGGCAACCGATGAGGAGTTGTGTCTTGTCCGATTCCCATGGCATCCACAGCTGCTTCTGGGTCTCTACCAGCTACAGAAGGTTCTCCTGGGTTTTGTCATCCCCCTAGTGGTCATCACACTGTGCTACCTGCTGCTGTTGCGCTTTGTACTCAGCCGCCGGGTTCGGGGCGTGGTGGTGGGCTCAGAGGGCGAGCGTGGTCGCCACAAGCGCCGCTCTAAGGTCACTAAGTCGGTGGTGATTGTTGTGCTCTCCTTCTTCCTCTGCTGGCTTCCCAACCAGGCACTGACCTTATGGGCCGTCCTCATCAAGTTTGATCTGATGCCCTTTAGCAAGGCTTTCTACAATGCCCAGACCTATGCTTTCCCGCTGTCTGTGTGCCTGGCGCATGCCAACAGCTGCCTGAATCCCGTGCTCTATTGCCTGATACGACGTGAGTTCCGGGCCGGACTGAAGGAGCTGCTTCTCAGGGCCACGCCCTCTTACCGCAGCCTGGCCCAGCTGCTGCCTCGCAAGGCAAAAGTGGCTGAGGCACCCCCTGTCCTGGTGCTGGTGCAGATGGACGTCTGAAAGAGCCTCATGTCTGGATTATTTCATAGAGAGTTCTCTAATGATGCTAGACATTACAAAAATAGAACTAGAGCGAGGTTTTATGACTCTTACGTGTAAACACTGAAAGGTTCTTTTCATTTGCCGTTAAGGAAAGAGTTCTGTGTATACGTTTTCCATGTGGGTGAATGAAGCGGGATTCCACCATTTACAAATCATTGTGGTTTTTCACTGAGCTGTACAGAGCCTCTGCTGTTGCTTCTCCAGGCTCAGCACTGCAGAAACTGCACTTTGTAAATTTTGGAGGAGGGTAAGAAACCACCAATCCTCACTTCCCCTCTCCCTCTCCCTCTCCCTCCCCAATGATTTTATTTCAGGACAGTGCTGTAATAATGGATTACACTCTGCACCTGTAGGGGGAGCCCAAGAGCAAAAACAAAAGGAAATCTGCACAAACCTGTTGATGACATATAAACAAAGTCATTCAGAGTGGTTTAATGGATAGTGTGGTGTTCATAAGAACCAGGTGTTGAGATGTTAACAACACCAATATAGTGTTATATATGTTGATAATTGTATATCAGTAAATAAATTACATCTAGGCAAATTATTTTTTAGGTGTTTTCATTTGACTGAAAAACACCCATATGTGTCTCTGCACACAAATTAATTTTTTTAAATGTAAAATCCATGCCCTTCTCTGTGTAACAGGCCATTCTCTCAGAACTGTAGAGTGGCTTTTAGATGCATTAAGCACAGTCTGCTTCACTCTAAACATTTTCTGTAATTTTACAGTAAATTACTGTACCTTTTTACAGCAACATGCTGTTATCATAAATGACAGTACATTATTGTGTTTTGCTGAGAATTCTGAAATGTCACATCTATTTTTAACCCTTTATCGTATGTTCTGGTAAAAAATAACTCAGAGTCCATACATCCTCTACAGGAGTAAAATGAGAAAACCCAAGAACATTATTCCAAAGTCAAAGCATTAAGACACAACATTCAAGATTTCACCAAACGTAATGTAGAAGTTGAAATGTAAAGGCTTTAGAAATAACAGAGAAGCCGCACATCCACAGCTGAGTATATTAATGTGTCTCTGATAGCATTTATATAAGAGGCGGACTCAGGGAATGTGTAGGTTGGTGTTATAGGTGGAGATACAGTATCTATAGCAGGCATCATCTAATGGTAGAGCTCAGTCCAGACCTGGACAGAATGATGGTTTTGTCCAGATCAGTTACCAATAAATAAAAGCAACACTAGGAAGTATTTTCACATTGAAACCACAGCTTCAAAATTACTGTGATGCTCCACTGACCTGTAATAGGGAGAATAGATCCTCTGTCTTTGCTACTCTGGGTTCAGCACTGTGGAAACTGCACTATGTAACAAGTAGAGGAGGGTAGTTGAACACTGATCTATAGAGCGATGTAGAGGGGTGTGTTTCCAGGGGTGTGATAATTATACAAGTGTTGAAGGTAGTGAATCGGTAGGTTGTTCTGAGTGGCGCTATAGATACAGTATCTATAAAGAGAAGCTGAAGTTGGGTCAGTGTTGTTGAGTAACCTGGCTCTCTGGGTTTTTTTTTAAGTCACACATTCATTATTAATGCAAAATGCTGTACAGGAAGATAATTTAACAGTTTTTAAGTTACTTATGTTTCACAGGATTATTTACAATGCTGCTATCAGAAACAGAAACAGAGACAGAAACATTCACACTTGGCTCCAACCCACCTCCTGAAATGCCTGAAGAGACCAGCTAGCAATCTAGTAATGCATGCTTGCATTTCTACTCAGCTTTTTCAGCATCAGACTAAGATGCATGGATTGGTGAAGTGTGAATAGGCTCAAAGAGACTCTCCTGTTTCACTTTAAAACCAGGACCCACACCTTTGAAGCTGTTTGTTCCCTCTTCTTTTGACTGACTGACAGCAGCCGACATTAGGAATCCCTTGTGGAAAATGCCCCAGTTTCTTCTCTCTTTGCTGGGGTTCGTTTTATCCATTTGCTCCTGGCTGCAGAATCTCTGCTCCTGTTTTGGAATGCATATCCGGTCAGCAGGTGCGTCCAGAGACTGCCACAGTTCAGACCCCACTCACTTCACCTTTGCTGCACTGCTGCAGATTACAATCCTTGTTTAAGGATTCTGCCCAGGACATCCTTCAAGGGAACAATAAATTATCCATTTGTGGTGTTCAACCTTTGAAGTCCAGAGCGAAAATGCTGGATTGGAGGAGAGGGGCATCCTCCTGAGTACATTCCAAAGCCTCGCGGTTTCATTAGAGATAAAAAAAAGGGCAAAATTGTTTATCATCTGCTCATCCATCAAAACATTTCCATGGAGAAATACCCTTTGTGATTGATATATTTGTAGTATCTGAAGTTTTACGTATAGATTCCTTTTTCTTTCAGTGTACATAAAGCAAATGTGTATGAGTAAAAGCAGTATATATGATTATAACACCAATAAAACAGCTAATTAAATTGATAAATATTTGCATTGGTCTTGCTGTCCAAGTAACTGATGAGTTCATTAACATACAATGCAATGCATTTCTTTGGGAGATGATCCCTAATTCCGATCCTTGGCAAGAACACCCAAAGACTGCACATCAGGGATGGCACCACGCCTCCAAAATTGTGGGGCAAAAAATATGCTACTGAAACCTAGACCACATCCCTATGGCATGAGTTGTTAGCAACACGTTATTTAGATGCATTTAAAAGTGAATCCAATTTGAAATTTCTTTCTCCACAGCTTAAACACAGGAAAACCTCATAACACACTTGTGGTTTTGGATAATAAATAAATGGCTATATTCATGTTGAAGACATTCCTGTCACTGCTCTGAGATCTGAGTCTCTACAATGAACCACTTTACACCCCTCTGAATGACAAGTCTATTGTACACTTTATTGGCGCGTCTATCATTTGTGTTATGTTGAATCAATCTTTCACACATTATTGCCCAACTACATTATGTGTACGTTTCCATGGTGCTTGGATGCAGAAAATATAATAATAAAATATTTCTTACTGGTATATATTAATGGTATAACAACTGTTAACCCAAAACAAGCAAACAAAAAAAACTAAGGGCACAGTGTTTTCTGAAAGTTCAGCAGAATTGCCTTCAACTCCATTGTGATGTCATTCCCAGCTCCGATGTCTGACTTGCGAGGTAAATGGAGCGCAACATTAGTGATCTTTTCAAAGTATTTTGCAATTCCTAAATAAAACTTTAATTTAAACATGGCAGAGGCTTCTAAAGTATTAAAATATTTTTGTTAAAATATTCTTGGAGTCCATCCAAATATATCATTCAGAGATGATTTATTCATCGCTCAGTGAGAGTTGCATTTTCAGTATTAGCCTGGTGCGCTGGAGTCAATAGAGTAAACCAGAAAGAAATGGATGGCTGCCACTTGAGTGTGTAAGGCACTGGACTGTGAGAACAAGGCACAATAACAGCCAGGGATCCATGGTGTGAACACACTAATGACATTGGCAAGGCCACTGTTGTTTTCTGCTTCTTCGAAGGGGAGGCTGATTTTCCACCGCTCCTCTGCAGTACTGTCCAAGGCCAGTATTTCAGTGTTCACTTAGGTCGAGATATTACACAAAGGTGATATATCAAATACAGTAAGAGATACTCCATGTACCTTAGCTTGAGGTAATATTAGTTCAGAGATAGTGTAAAGACTGAAGAGGGCAAGTCTTTAACACATTTTGTCAAGACTTTATGTAATTAATAACATATTTGTGTGACAGAGAGTGCGTTATTCATTCATTTCAAGTCTATTCAGTTCAGTTTTATTTATACAGCTCTTTTTACAACTGCCCTTGTCATGAAGCGGCTTTACAACAACCCAGTTCCTGGCCCCAAGTGAGACGACACTGGCAAGAAAAAACTTTGTCCAGAAGATGGGCAAAACCCTCGAGAACGCTTCCTCTATTGGTTGACACCAGAACAAATCAAAACTGGATTTACAGTGAGTGTAAAACAGTGGAATGCTTGGAGATTTTGGAGAGGGATTGGGTTTAGGGATCTTAATCTGTCTCATGTTGTGAGGAGGTTGGTTTTATCTGCAAAATATATAAATCAATGACTTTTTCCCAATGGTTCATAGACTATAGAAATGGGTATGATACAGATTATGCTGGATAATATTTCCCTGTCAAATGGTAGAGTTCCGTGAAGTCAATTCTTCGAATCATTGCAAGTTTCACTGGATAAAAATCACATTGCATTAATGCAAACTAGAAAAAACAATAGAACATATAATTTAAACCAGGAGTGGGCAATCTTATCCACAAAAGGCCAGTGTGGCTTCTAGATTTTAGTCCATTCAGGCCAGGACACTCATGATTACACTCCTTTAAAAAGTTGGTCTCAGTACTGATCATGTGACCTCCTGGTTGGTTGGAACAAAAACCAGCAGCCACACTGGCCCTTTGCGGATAAGATTGCCCACCTCTGATTTAAACATATAGTGAAATACAGACCTAAAAGCACTATACTAATGTCAGACTGTGTTTCCTTAATGTTATTTCCAATTACAACAAAACACATTATTTTATTCTTGACAGGAATCTTGATTATTCCACACCTCCAAACTTCCGTGTTAGATGTCCGTTGCACTTTTTTCATCTCACAATCCAACTAACCTCACTTATATATTTACACTTAGCAGTTCAAAACCTTACTTCATGCCTCAGGTGTACAGTTTCTGTGTTCTGTGGCAAGTTTTCTTGTTGCTATCTATTTAGATGCACATTCCTTCAGGATTTGTGTTGTCTTCTCACGGTTGAAAAAACTGGACAGAAACATCTATGCAACTTTTCATATCAGAAGATATTCTCAGAAAGACAAGCCTCACAGAACTTACTCACAGCTGTCAAGGGCCCTTATTTTATTTGAACAGTTTTTGGAAATGCACATTTGAAATATTTTCTTTCATTTCCCTCTTCAGGTGGATTATTTGTAGAAATATTTGGTTAGTTGCTTCTGAGAATGTTAGTTTATCCTATGAATGGATATATAGTCCAATGCATAGGTTTGAACATTTCAGGTCAAATGACATGCTTTGTTTGTATGTAAAAATAAATACACATTACTTACAGGAGACAAACTAAAATATTCTGCACATAATCTGGCTGTTTTGACTGGCATTGCAATAAACAACAGGTGGCCTCTGACTCCTGCACAGTGCTGTGCACAATTAAACACAGACATAACATACAACACATTTGAGCCTATAGACATAACACTGGTGAAGATCTCATTCAACTTCTCTTCATAAAAGAGAGAAAGGACAGATTTTGAACCTGGCTCAGTGTGAAACCTTCACATTTCCCATAGTTCCTATTAGTAACATATTTCAGAAGTACAATATTATGTTAACATCATATGAATCTGTCAGCATGTGGCTAAATATATGTGTAGCTTCAAATTAACTGCTTAATCTTGCCAGTCTAGGTTGTTATATACTATGTAAGAAATTGTAGGCTGGGTTTTCCTGAGGCTATCCCTATGAGATTTAAAAAAAAGTGCGGGAGGCAGAGTTAATGAGCTGAACGGGTTTCAAGTTTTAAAACCTGAACTTAATTGGAGTCTGAAATGACTCAGTGACATTTTAGCAATGAATCAGTAATGGTTCCTTCTCTCAGTGATATTTTAACAACCTGAGGTGTGTCACAGCTACATATGTATTATGTGAATATGAATATATTCTAGGCTTTCCTTGTATTTTCCGGAGTCCTCTAATAAACTTGGCATGGGTTTAGGCACTAAACATAGTTGCAATACAGTTTCAGAATTTGTAATTTCTGTATAACCTCATTATATCCTGTTGAATGAAATGGGATATTTTTGTTAATGTACCTTTAGGATAGATATATATGCAAATTACCTCTTTTATTATTGGCTTCCTTGAACGTTGTCTTGTTCAAAGAAATGTTTGAGCTGAAACTTATAATTGTGGCCCTGCGAAGGACTGGTACTGGAAGTCTTCCCACCTTGTGCTCAGTGATTCCAGGTAGGCTCTGGACCTACTGTCCGAATGTTGTTGAATAGCAACATTCGTGTTCCACTATTAAGATAAATATATTGGACACAATGCCATAAGCTATGAATAAACATGGAGTGAATGCAGTTTGATTATGAATCTGAAAGAATATATGCTGGAAGCATCCATACATAAAGAATGGCTGCTTCATAGGGATCATAGCTTCCTAATGTCAGATGACAGACCTCATTAAAGCCCACCAATGAGGTATGTTATAAAATCCAAAATGAAGTGACTGATAAAAGAAAACAGCCCTTGTCTTTTTGAC